>NC_064286.1:34981013-35074350 GCF_019186545.1 Solanum stenotomum | reverse complement strand
ATTCTAGTTTTATGATAAGATTCTTGTAATAGACTTAATAGACTTCTTTTGATTGTCAAGGGCCGTGTCCCTAGTATGTTTTCACGTTTATGTCTAAGATGGCTAAGAGACTTAGTATTCCTCTTGTGTACTTTTGAATGATGTTTTTAAAAGTGACCTTTGAGTCTTATGGGATTTTATTTAAAGAGTTTTTAATTCCGCACTATTTTTCATATGTAATGTGATGAATGCTAAGGGCTTGTATGAGACCTCCGAGAGGTCGAATACGCATGTTACGACTCGGGGGTGCTCTCGGGTCGTGACAATTCTGGTAGTTAATGAGTTTCTAGATGTATTTCCAAACGAGCTCCCTGGTATCCCTTCAGAATGGGAAATTGATCTTGCTATCGATATGCTACCAAGTACACAACCCATATCTACCCCTCCTTATAGAATGACTCCTCCTGAGCTAAAGGAGTTGAAGAATCAGCTGAAAGACTTGCTGGATAAAGGATTTATTAGACTTAGTGCTTCACCATGGGGTGCACCGGTGTTGTTCCTAAGGAAGAAAGATGGTTCACTAAGAATGTGTATCGATTATCGACAGCTGAATAAGACAACTATAAAGAATAAGTATCCCCTTCTGAGGATAGATGACTCGTTTGATCAATTACAAGGTGCTAAGTGTTTCTCGAAGATTGATTTAAGATAAGGGTACCACCAGATACGAGTTCGGGAGAAAGACGTTCCAAAGACAACTTTTAGAACTAGATATGGACACTTTGAGTTCTTGGTAATATCTTCTAGATTAAATAATGTCCCAGCAGTATTCATAGACCTGATGAATAGTATATTCAGGTCTTATCTAGACTTGTTTGTGATTGAATTTATTGATGATATTTTGGTGTATTCACGTTCAAAAGATGAGCATGAAAATCATCTCCGAGCAGTCCTTCAGGTTCTTCAAGACCGAGAACATTATGCAAAGTTTTCTAAGTGTGAGTTCTGGTTAGACTCTGTAGCATTCTTAGGCCTTATTGTATCAGATGCAGGCATTGCGGTTGATACACAAAAGATTGAGGCCATAAAGACTTGGCCTAAACCCATGACTCCAACTGAGGTTCGTAGTTTCTTAGGGTTAGCTGGGTACTACAGATGGTTTGTAGAGGGGTTTTCTTCAATTTCAGCCCCATTAACGAAGTTGACTTAAAAAGCAGCTAAGTTTCAGTGGACTGAGGCTTGAGAGCATCGTTTCCAGGAGCTGAAGGACAGGCTGACATCAACACCAGTTCTTGCATTGCCAGACGGTTCAGACGGCTATGGGTTGTATTGTGATGCTTCTGGTTTTGGGTTGAGATGTGTTCTAATGCAACATGGTAAGGTTATCACATATACTTCAAGGCAGTTGAGAAAGCATGAGAAGAACTATCCGACCCACAGTTTAGAGTTGGATGAAGTTGTCCATTCGCTAAATATCTGGAGACACTATTTGTTTGGCGTTCAAGTTGATATCTTAACAGATCATAAAAGCCTTCAATATATCTTTAGACAGAAGGAGTTAAATCTGTGACAACGTCGATGGCTTGAGTTACTGAAAGATTACGACATGGACATTTTATATCATCCAGGAAAGGAGAATATGGCAGCTGATGTCCTCAGTCGAAGATCTATGGGTAGTTTATCATATTTAGGTGTTGAGAAGTGTGCGCTAGCGTGAGAGCTTCATAAGTTAGCTAGCTTGAGAGTCAGATTGTTTGAGGTAGAAGATAGTGGGGTAACAATTCAGGACACAACCGTATCATCTCTAGTTGTAGAAGTAAAATCACGACAACAAGAGGACCCTAGCTTAGAGTAGCTCAGACCCAAGGCTTAGAATCAACAGGAGATGGAGTCCTTAGATATAGTGGTCGATTGTGTGTTCCGAATGTTGTAGGGCTTCCGCATCGTATTATGGAAGAGGCACATCATTACTGTAATTCTATTCACCCTGGTTCGACGAAGATTTACCAAGATGTTAAGGAGATCTATTGGTGGCATGGGATGAAGAAGTACGTTGTTGAGTTTGTGGCACAATGTCCTAACTACCAACAAGTGAAGGTTGAGCACCAAAAGCTCGTTGGGCTAGTTCAGGGGATAGCCATTCCTTTGTGGAAGTGGGAAGCAATTAATATGGATTTTATTATAGAGTTACCTCGATCGCGTTGCAAGTTTGACTCTATTTGGGTAATTATTAATAGACTAACCAAATCAACCCACTTCTTACAAGTCAGGGCTACTTTGACAGCCGAAGACTATGCAGCGCTCTATATTAGGGAGATTGGTAGGCCACACGGTTCCCTAGTATTTATTATCTCTGATAGAGGAGCACAATTCACTGCCAACTTCTAGAAGTCCTTCCAGAAATGCTAGGGACACATGTTAATCTTAGTACAGCCTTTCACCCTCAGACCAATGGCCAGGCTGAGCGCACAATTCTGACACTCGAAGATATGCTTCGGCCGTGTACGCTAGACTTCAAGGGTAGTTGGGATGACCACTTACCTCTTATAGATCCCTCATTGGATGATTCGAGGTAGGTGAGTCAGGATTGATTGGACCCGAATTAGTACAGTAGACAGCGGAGCAGGTCAAGCTCATACGGGAAAGGTTGCTAATAGCTCAAAGCTGACAGAAGTCATACTCATATGTTCAACGAAGGGACTTAGAGTTTTGCGTCGATGACTGGGTATTCTTAAATGTCTTGCTTATTAAAGGGGTTATGAGATTTGGCAAAAAAGGCAAGCTTAGTCTAGGATTTATTGGGCCATACCGGATCCTTCAGAGGGTAGAACGAGTGGCTTATGAGTTAGAATTGCCTTCGGGGCTAGAATATGTTCATCCTGTTTTCCATGTATATATGCTACAAAAGTGCATAGGAGACCCTTCTCGGGTTGTTCCAATTGAGGAGATTCAGATCACAAAGGAATTGTCCTACAAGGAAACTCCAGTTGCCATATTAGATCCGTAAATTAAGGACCAAAGAGGTCGCTTCGTATAAAGTATTGTGGATAAACAAGAATAGAGAAGAGGTGACCTTGGAAGCTGAGATGGCATGAGGTCCACATTTCCTCACTTGTCTCATATCCCAAGGTGATGGCATATCAATTTATATTGGTGCAATGATGTAAGATACCTATCTGATTTTTTTTATATTTTTGCATATTATTATTGTTGTTGTCGTTGTATATTTGCTCTCACTTTTATTGCGGAGCTATAGTGCTTAGCAATTTATGTCGTAATGTGAGACGCCTAGGTTATAATTTTTGCATTTTAGGTTCCTGGATAGTGACAAACTTAACCACGTAAATTATATTTATTTAATTTTCATTCGAGGATGAATGTTTCTAAGGGGGAAGGATGCAACACCCTGACTTTCCAAAACGTCTAAATTAACTCGTATCTTCGTGGAAAGACAAGGAGGGTGAGTAATAAATTAAAAATGATGTGGTATGTCATATTTTAAGTTTTCAAGAGTTGTATCTCATGTTTTTAAGTTAAATAAGTGGCAAAATAAAACTTGGCGAAAGTTATGGTAAGTTCCTTTTTAAAGATTTGTCTAAAATTTAGGTCAAATGTCTTGGATGTTTTCTTCCAATATATAAATGGTTAGAAGGCCTATCACCCATTAAATCAAAGGTCTACGAGTCTAGTTTTCAATGTACAAAACCCCATATCAAACCGACATCGAAGAAAGAAGTTATGAGAGTTTTATTAGGGACTGTCGCGGAAGAATCCGGGTTGGGTAAGAAATATGGTATGTCGGCTTATTTAACGTTTTAAGCCATGAAAACATTTCATTTCAGTTCCAAACCAGAGAGAAAGTTTAAGAGAGGGTTCCTATGGAGTTCTAGCATGATGAGGGTTAGTTTTTGACGATTTCTATCGTTAAAAATTCCCCCCGTGCCTAGAAACGTAATCCCTACACGTGGCAATCATTTTCCCCTTCTATTAGCTACGTTTTAAGCTGCTTTTGAAGATATAAATTTGTAGTTATTGGTGTTTCTTCAAGGTTTACACTTGGTTAACTAAGGTAATCATTTCGGGACCCTTTTATGGTTGTTTTTATTAATTTCTACGGATGTTTCGACAAGTTGGGGCAATATGGAAACTCTGCCGATTTAAGATTAATTATGAACAATTTATAGGTGCGTACCAGCTGTGTATATATAGTGTTTGCAAAGCTTAGGACATAAGGAACAACTTTTGTTAAGGAACTACGGTGTTTCGAGCGTTCATTTGAAAGGTATGTTAAGGCTATTCCCTACTTACGACATCTTTCCTTAAAGCTTAGGAGTAATGTAATTGGGTTGTTATCCTTGTTACACTTGTACCCATTATTGTTGATTGTTGGCTGCTCAAGTTGATATAATCCTCCGTTGTAAGGATTTTTAATCAATTAGTAGCGTCCCTATATTGGACACGACTTAGAGGCTACTTGTATAGGTTGCTTATAACTAAATGGCTCGCTTTTAGCAATTGGATTGTTATTGTTGCCCTTGGGGCTATTGTGGTTAGCTGCAAGAATGTGATCTATGTCTAGAAGGCCTATGTTCTGCCTACAGGGCTATATGGATTCCTAAAAGGGATATGAGTTGCCTACAGGGCTATATTGATGCCTAAGAAGGATATGTGCTTCCTACAGCGCCATGTTGTTGCCTAAGAGGGCTATGAGTCGCTATAAGCTATGCTGATACCTAAGAGAGTTATGTGCTGCCTACGGGGTTATATTAATGCCTAAGAGGGCTATGAGTCGTTATAAGCTATGCTGATACCTAAGAGAGTTATGTACTGCATACAGGGTTATATTAATGCCTAAAAGGGCTATGTGACTACCTACGGGGCTAGGGGACTACCGATAGGGGTATATAGACTAATCGGTACCTTCCGGGCTTATGAGGGCCTGAGTAGGTGATCTTCTGTGTTGTTTGTACCTGCCGAGCTTATGGGGGCTTGGGTAGGTTATTGTTTTATTATTTTTGATAAGTTTAGATTTAGGAGCAGGTCAATACACTTATCTTATACTTGATTTATTTATCAGATTATTCCAGTATATCAGGATACCTCCTCATAGTCTATTGCCTTTCATACTCTGTACATTATCTTGTACTGATGCCTCATTGCCTTGGGGGCGCTGCATTCATGCATGCAGGTCTTGACAGACGACCGAGTAGACCTCCTCAACATGAGGATTGACTTTTATCCAGTTGGCTAGCCCCTTTCCTCCGGAGCTGCCAAAGTTGGGAGGTTTGTTACCTTTTGTTGTATATATCTTTATGGGTAGGCTGGGGCCCTGTTCCACTAATCTTTACTACTCTTAGAGGCTTGCAGACTAGTGTGTGGGGTGTATAGCTACACTATGGCCATACTTACCTATGTTGTTGGTTTGCTGAAGCTTGTGAGTTGTTTGATGTATTGTTTTGATATACACCTGCTTTTAGTTTTGGTATAGATATCATGGTGGCCTCAATGGCCCAATCAGGACTTCTATACTAGTTGGCTATTTATTTATATGATATTCTGGGAGTAGCTGTTTCTTTTATAGATTAGTTGAAAGGGGCCTTGCTAGTCGAGGACTTAGTTTTAAGCTGAGATATACTTGTTTATTTTCTTTATTGTGTGTGGCTGTCATTCGCTAGTAGAAAATGGTTCAGCAGGGTCAGCTCAGGCCTGAGTTTTGGCATTAGGAGCCAGTTGCGCCCCTCGAGTTTTGGGTGTGACACTTAACTTATATTTCATTCATAAGACATTGGTATTCGCCGCTTGCCTTATCCTTAGAATAGCTCTTTAACTTAATTCATCATATATGAGAAAACCTTTCAACCTTGTGAATATTTTATGTAAGAAATCCTTTCACAACAACAAAAATATTGATACTTCACTCTTGATGAATACTTAAATTATTTTCATCAATTTAATAAAGAACATGCATATCTTCATAAACTCATCTTTCATGATTTGAAAGCTTCCACATATGATCAATTCTAGAAAACATAGATTTCACATGGGTTCATGGGAATTCAACTTAGAAACATGCAATTACTTTAATTTATGCATAAAATGATTTAAAACAATCAATTAGATATTGATTGAAAAGAACCCATGATATTGAATAAAAACCCTAACTTCTATTGGAGATTCTACTTTTCAACATTGGAGAATTTAGGAACCCTATGGAGGAAATGTCACGACACAGGTGTTCCCCCTGGATGTAAAATTGTGTATAGGACCCCGAGAGACCCCATACAAGAAACTAAGAATTCATAACATACGACATAGAATAATAGTAGTAAAAGAACAGTTCAAGTTCAATAGTTTTATAAAAGAAAAGTGGAAGTCTAAACCTCTTGTCTCAACAGACATCTGATACAATCGAATGAAATTGGCCATAGCCCGTACATCATGTCAAAAACTAAAATATAAGAAAGAACTAACAACATGAGGACTCACCAAAGCACGGGAACCTCAAAATCAACCATTACCCACGAAACTAAGAAACCTGACTTTCAGACCCTACATTTGGAGAAAATATAGGTAAAAGTATGCGTTAGTACAAAACAATGTACCAAGTATGATAGTTATGCATAAAACATTTAAATCATGCTATAAGGGGATATTTCATGACATGCAGTTTACCAAGCTAAAACATGATATAAAAGGGTTAGAAAACATAAGTCATAAAACATGGTCAATGCAAGCTAACATCATTTGAAACCTTTGAACACATATGGGATACTTCTTGATGTAACCATAGTTCATTATTAATGTGGTAAGTATCCTTAACTAACAAAGAGACCATAAGAGCTATAACATGATCCCCCGGTGTCTCTCACAACGGAAAGGGTTGTCCTACTTTCGAGGTAAGGATCATGAACTTCTAGTTTAGGTGGATCCACTAGCTAATGTCTATCTAGACAATCGTCCTATGGGGAACATAGGTAAGGGATAAGGATATTACTTCTAGAAACCCGACCTCTACTAACGAGAGACCTTCAATCTTAATATCCGCTTGGTGTTAAGCATAAATCCCACGAAATCATTTCTTACCTGTTCTTATTAACCATGCAAAGGTACATCATCTTGCCAATCCAAGCTAAGATATAATCCATGGAAAGGTATAATTCAATAACAAATCCAAGATATGTCATTACGATAGCTCTTACTCTTTGATTCAATTAAGTGAGAAGACATTCTAACCTTAGAATCCTTGTAATATGAGAAAGCCTTTCACAATCATTCTTTCATGTGTATATAAGAAAATCCATTCAATAAAACATCAACATCATCATCATTGACACTTTACTCTCAAAGCATCCTTAAAGCATTTGCATAGATTTCATAAAGACATGCATAATTCTATAATTTAGCTTTCAAGGTTTAAAACCCACTTTAAATCATCAACATTTAGAAAACATGGGTCAGTTATGGATTTCATCATAAATTCATGTAATTCTATCAATACATGCTCTATTTCATAAAACTCTTCCTTCATAATCAAAATTCCACATCATATGATCATCACTTGAAAAACAAGGGGATTACATAGGTTCGTGGGAAAACATCACAAAATCATAGTATTTCATCAATTTATTAATAAGAGATCATAATTCAATCATTTAAATCAATAATAAGGAAAACCAATGACTATTGAGTTTATGGGGTTTGCGGGGTCAAGTTCGCCAAAACACTCTGCGGTTCACCGAAGTTCCCCATCTCACCTTTAATTTCATGCTAAATGAGTCATTTGGTTCTCTAACTTTCGGCGGAAGTCTGAGGTTACCGAAAGCCCTGAACCTTAATTGAATTGTTAACTTTTGGCGGGCTAGTCCTTGCTCGCCAAATGTTATCAGCAATTCGGCAAAAAGCCTTTCTATTGCCGACATGCCAAATTTTTCTGAGATTTTTTAGCCTATCCTTTCGGCGAGCCCGATCTAGCTCGCCAAAGTGATTCGATGACTCGTTGATTGGCTCGACGAGTATGTCTACAACTATTTTTCTGTTCCTTTGATTGAATCATTTTTAACTTTTTCTCGATGTTTTGCAGACATTGTAAGGAAAAACATCGACATGCTACCCCGTAAAAGACCATCATGTATCACAATCAATGAAGGAGGATCAAATCCTCCCAAAAAAGGAAGGCAAGAGCTGCCAGTAGGAGACAAAGGCAAGGTCAAGAGGCCCACATCTGAGAGAGCGATTGCTGACTCCCATGCTACTTTATCTGAGGCTGAGGATGACCAAACTTTGCAGTCCCGGTTGGTGGAGATCCGTTCTAGTTATCGCCCTGACTCAACTAGTGACCCTCAAGCTCCTACACCAGCAGACTCAGTGCCACCTCCGGCACCTGCTGTTGCTCCAATGCTACCAGTCATCCCTCCTCCTAGGCTTCTCAACAGGTTGAATGGTGATGGATTGTGATCCATCCTCGAGGAGAAGTTATTATCTACAGAAGGCCTTTAGGGAAAATACTCCGATATGAGGGACACTCTCTACTTCCACAGATTTTGAGTATTTCACCAAGCCTTGAGGCCCCTATATTCCTTCTTGGGTCCAAGTGTTCTATGCAGCATATGGTGACCTAGACTCTAAGGGTAAGAAGAAGGACAGCGAGTCAGACCGGTTAAGTCGGTCATGGTCTAGGGTATAGAAGTTAGATGCAATAGTGAGTACATCAATACTATACTTGACAGGGATCTTGGAGATATGGAGGCATAAAAAGGTTTGCTAGTTACGCCGTCCTTAGATGAATTGAATAGCTGGTTGGCTCCACTGATTTCCGATACTACCCCGAGGTGGATCGAGGTAGAGTCCCTATAGAGACGAGAAATTTGATCATTACTGCTTGATTCTGGTTTGGATTCATTAGCAGCACCATAATACCATCCCAGAACGAGTCCATTCTGCACCACCCTAAGGCACCCTGCCTTAGAGTTATCATATCCTAGAAGAGTATCAACCTGGGACTCCTCATAGAGAAAGAGATGATAATAAGGGACAGGCATAGGCAGACCTCACTTCCATTCCCAATCTTGATCAAGGAATTGTGCTAGTGTAGTGGAGTGCCCTGGGACGATACGAGATATTGAGGCTACCCCTTCCTTCTCTACTGACATCTGGTGTATTGAGGACGAGTATACTCGAGAGAAGGCTGACAGGAAGAGGGCAGCTGTGGTGGACACATCCCCAGAGGTGGATATTTGAGTCGCTACCTGCAGAGGCATCTTTGCCTACTCCGGTCTCCAGGACTTCAGGTACGTCTACCCCATCTTCTTCTTAACACCCCTCGGGTGCCTCTACCTCTGCCCAGCCCACCAGGATCACTCAGGCTATGCTCCTGAAGATGGGGCACCTGGCCCATTCAGCTGACGTGAGGGCGACCAGACTTGATAGATCCATCCCATTGATGATCTAGTGTGCAATCATTGTTGCACTGACCCCCCTCTAGACTTCTATTGCTACTCTCACCATAAGAGTTGAGGCTTGTGAGAGCAGGCAGGGGGAGACCTCCGAGGTTATGGCTTGGAAAACTGAAGTAGTAGATTTGAGGAAGGACATAGACTATCTCAAGTCTACTGAATTAACATCACTACTGAAGGTTGCAGATGATTTGGATGCTCCTGAGACTTAAAAGATTCCTTTGGCTACCACCAAAGATGTACATAGGGATGATGCAACAGTTGATGAGTCAAATGCAGAGACCTATGAGGAGCATATAAAGGTGAGTGATTCTACAATTTATGATGATCTGGCTGACCTGGGGATGTGATGTTTGAGACTGCACTCCAAACTTCTTAAAGAGACATAAGCATGAGTGGGTCCAGAGAAGTAGTTAATTCTGAGTAGACTCCGGGTGCTGATGCTCAGATTTTGAGCACTACACTTGGCACTCATGCCCAGATAAATAGAGTGACTGAGTGGACAGGATCCCATTTTATCTCCCTCTCTGTCTTACTTTTATTGACTTGTGGATATTATTTCTTTTGCATTTGAGGACAAATGGTTTTATTTGTTGTGGGGTGAGGCCCACCTTTTGTGAATATGGTTTTATTTATACATTGGATTTTGAGCTATAATTGTGTGTTACACTGTTTTTGTTGATAATTGAGCTTGTGGCTCCTTGGTTTTAATTGTAAATATTTTTTGGACACTTTCGAAAAAAAATTGTGCCACCATCTTTTTTGTGTTTAAATGTGGTTGTTCTCTTGCAAATTTGAGTATCAGTCTTGATCAATACCAATGACTTGAATTGTGCTCATAATCAAACAAAAATGAATGCGCAGCTACGATGAGGCCAAATGAAGATGCATAGACAATATGTGAACTTTTTGCATCTCGTTGTGACTAGCCAAATATCAAATTGACTCACTTGTTATGAACTTTGAACACTAGTGAAAGTTTGGAGTCTTGTTTGACATTGGTGTTTGGCCTTGTGTGATGAGCTTACCATGAACCATGTGTGTGACACCCAGAATTTACCCCGTTGGTCCGATTGACTAAGTGATGCAATCTCTTGATATGATCTTAGGTAACTTTGAAGAGTGTGAAAAAAATTGAAATTATACCTCCTTTTGTGGCCTACCTTTTGAGTGTGTGAACCTCGCTTGAACACCTTTTGATCCTTAACCTTTTCTTGGAAGAAACTTGATGAAATTGTGATCTTTCTTGATTTGTGGTTTGTGTGAATAGCCAACTTATGCCAAAAGTCTAAATTGGGGTGGTGAAAAGAGAAGGTAAGTCAGGAAGTTCAAGGAAGTCCCCTTTGACCCATGGTTTTGAGAAAGATGGAACCCTTCCTTATAAAAAAGAAAGAAAAAAAAAGAAAAGAATGAAAAAGTTGTGGAATAAAATTGTGAAAGTGTAAAGAAAATGGGGTGTCCAACAGTCCATGGAAGATGAATAATGTGGTGACTTGTAAGCACGAATTAAAATGATGAACAAAAGAAAACAAAATGTTGTTCACACCACATTTCATGATGATTACAACCATTTAGGCTTATTGACCATACCTTTGCACTCAACCCCGTTACAAGCCTTGAAAAGACCTTTTTGATCTTGAGTAAGCTGAAACAAGTGTTGTTTGGAAAATAAGGGCAAACCTATGGCTGAAATTATGCATTGTGTTCATCTTTGTGAGTGTGAGTGTGAGTGTTGCATTTGACTCCAAAGCTCTAAATTGTTGAACCATTGTGTGTGAATATGGAATCATTCTTTGTGTGAGGGCATTTGAATACCATTGTTGAGCTTGAACTTGCATTTGAAGCAATTATTGTGAACTTGAGAGTCTTTTATAATGGTGAGTTGCAACTTGAATCTTTGAGTGCATAATTGATCCTTGCATCAGTAAGTTGAGTGTTTTTGTGTGAATTCATGATTAATCTTGTGTAGCCCTGTTTGAGACATCCTTTGTGAACTGTTGAACTTGAGTTTTACATGAGGACAAACAAAAGTTTAAGTTGGGGGGTGTTGATGTGTCCAAGATTTTCACTCATTTAGGGCATTATTTTAATATATTTAGTGTCCTCAAAGGTATATTTTGTGGCAATAACTAATGTAACTCCTTGATTTTGGGTATTTGGATTGAGGAACAAAGCATGGACACTAATGAGCAAAACGGAACAAGGCAGCTGAAAGAACGAAGAAAAGAAGGGCTCATGATCTCACCTAAAGATCCAGTGTGCGAAGCAGTGAAGGAGAAAATCAAGTCGGCAATAAAAAAGAGCAGTCCACGTGTCATAGAACGGGTCCGCGATATAGTGCTATATTGCCCAAAGTTACAGAACTTGGAGTTGCTGAATGCAAAAGCAAAAAAGGGATTGAATTGACCAAAGGGTGGATCGCCGAGTGGATCGGCGATCCCGACTTATTGCACCGAATGGTCCTTCACAGCACATTTTTGACGACTATAAATACATTTTTTAATTCTTAGTTTAGCATTTGAAATCTATCTATCATCTAATTATCTTATTATCATTTTTGATGTTGAGAGCTTAGAACTGAGCGTATTGAGACAATATTTCCTTTCCTTTGAAGATTTCCATTTTTGAATGCGGATATTTGACATTCTTGAATCTTGACCTTTGTAAAGACGAAATTAATCTTACAAAGTTGATGGAAACACAATTTTGTTACAATTTTTATCTTTATATGATGTCTAGCTAAAACCCTAAATCTTAGGGTGTTATTATGTGATTATGGGTTGATTTAGCTGCTGGGTATTGTTAATTGATAGTTTAAACGCTGTTTAAAAGTGATTTCATTCAGTAATTGTGGCTTAATCTAAAGGGTTGTAGTGGTAAATGCAACTTGACCTTCGTGTTTTTTGTCTTACTCAAGAGAGAGGTTTTAAAACCAAGATTAGTGATTTCATGGTCTGTGGATATTCGGTTGTCATGGGTTCAACTTAAGAGAGTGAATCCTAAACACTTTTCCACACATTCCGCTCGAGAGAGTGAATGGACTAAATGGTAGGTTGTTCTTAATTGCTGCTTATTCCTGTTCGAGAGAAAGCAATTTGATTCGAGGTAAATTGTTTGAGAGAAAGTTTATACCCACTAAAGTCTAGCTTATTCACTGATTTAGAGCTGTTTACTATTAATTGCAATCACCCATTTGTCTACCTTAGCCCATAATCCAATCACATTTCAAGAACCCATTGTCTTTTCGTGTTATTTGCGGTTGTAACTGATAGTTGAAACCCCCCCTGTTATTTGACACTTTCGTCACCCCAACCTTGAACCATGCTTTTATTCGTAAATGTTTCTACCTATAATTGACTTGAACATATTCATGATTTTCTATTGATTCTCAAATACGTACCGCTCCCTGTGGGATTCGACCCCAACTCACTTAGTTGGGTTATATTACTGACTAACGATCGTTGCCACTTAGTATTGGATAAACTGTCATGATGTGTGAAATCAGTATTATAGCTTATCTATCCATGGATTCTTGTATCCATGGAGCCCCCTAGAATTCCCCCAATTTGATAAAGAATTCCCCAATTCAAGTTAGGGTTTCTTAAATGTTGTGGGTTATGATGTATGTTGATATTGAATTTTTATGATTGAATTAGTAGTGAATCATGTTTTTATGATGAAATTACATGTTTTCTATGCCTAACCCTAGTCTAATTGATGAAATTGAAGAAATGTGGGTTTATGGCTTAAGAGGGGAAATTGAGGATTTAGAGATAATCTTCTAAGATTGATAATATGTAGAGTAGATTGCTTGAGATTAGGGAATATACATATGAATTGAATGAGGTTAAAATATATATGATGATCTATGGTTATTATTGATTGAGATTGGGGTTATATGATGAATTATGATTAGAATTTGCTTAAAGGTAAATCATGTATGAGAAATTATGATTAGACTTGTCGTAAGAGCTAGGCATGTATGATGTTTTTGAGATGTAAGGTCTTGACAATAAAACATGAACAGTGACTTATGATTATTAGGGCTTTTACAGTAGAGCTTACTAGATGAACTATGATTGTTGAGGCTTTGAGAGTAAAGTTAATACCATGAATGTTGCATTGTGATGGAATTGTTGTGGAAGGCGTTTACCCACATACTCCATACCATGAATGCATGAATGTATGGTGTGAAAGGTTTTCTCACATAGAATGATTCTAGGTTGAAAGGTTTGCTCACCTAAAATGAATCAAGCATGTTAGACTAGAATAGGTTGAAGTTATGATATAAGTAGATCCCTTCATAAATAGCTTGACTTGGTAAGATAAGACCATGCTTGGAAGCTTGAGTTATGAGTTCTTATGGTAGCCTTGTGTTGAGAAATAGTACCCTTCCAATGTAGCTTGAACTACCATCATAGAGTGCTTGCATGGTAGCATGACTTGGTTAGGCCAAACCATTTCAATGGTAGCTTGGATTCAGAAATTGTACCCTTTCTTGTGTAGCTTGGCCTTGCATGATAGTATGCTTTCCATGATAGCTAGGTGAATCATAATGTAGTGTTTTCCTTGGTAGCCTTGAATTTGTAAATCGTAACCATTCATGAGTAATGACTTGTCTTGGACTAGGAAAAAGTTAGTTTTCCATGAAAAACAAGAATAATTAAGAAGGGACTAATCCCTAATTGAACTAGCATGTTTATGATGAAACAAGGTTGCTTCAAGGAAGTATTGAAAGTATGTTTTAGTATGAGATTTACTTGACACGATGTATGATCAGCTTGAATTGTTACCTATGTTACCTTCCTTGATATGTTTGACTAATGGTGAATGTTCCCTTGTCTATTAGAATGTAACACTCCAAAAACTAGTAGGCTAAACTATAGCTTGACGTGAGGGTTAAAGTCGTAGATATAACTCCTCGTACTTAAAATGAAGGGTTAAAGGTTAGAACGTCAACGTACGACTCCCAAAGGACCAACCAGGGGTCCTTGTGGAGGAACCAAAAATGTGCCTCAAAATAGTAGACCCACGAATGGGATTCACGCCCCATGAGTGAGGGGTCGTGTGTCAGGGTCCCAAAAACAAAATTGTAGACCACCACCCATGCTTGACCAGCAGGCCTCGTAGGTTCACTCACGGCCTGTGGGCGTTTTCTCGTGGGTGAGGCAGTTAACTTGTCTTACGCGGTTAAGTGAGGGGTTAGTGGAACTTTCCGGATCTTATTAGGGGTTAAGTGGTGTCATTTTAACCTTACTTAGACCACCTATATAAAGACTTTAGACCCATAAATTCATTGATCCTAGTCATTATTTATACTCACAAAAAAGAACCTAATTCCCTCTAAAAAAAATCTTCTCTCTAGAATGTGGAGAAGAAGAAGAAGAGAATCAAGTAATCTCAAGTCAAGAGACTGTATGAATTGATAGAATCACTTGCGTTATGATGATATCCATGTCTAATGTTAGACTTCTAGATTTGATGATTAAAGGAATGTTTAGAAACCTCAAGGAGGTAAAGTATGAGATTATGCATGTTCTTATAGAACCTATGTAAATGCTTTATGAACACATTGGGAGTGAAGTGCCTATGATTATGATATGTAGATGTGTTAATTGAAAGGCTATTCTCATGATCACATAATGAACATGATGTGAGAGCTGTTCTTACATATAATGATTATAGGTTGAAAGGTTTGCTCACCTAAAATGAATGAAGCATGTTAGACTAGAATAGTTTGAAGTGTGACATTGCATCCCTTCATGAATAGTTTGACTTTGTAAGAAAAGACCATTTCATGGTAGCTTGAGAATAAGACCTCATGGTAGCCTTGGATTGAGTAATCATACAATTCAAAAGGATATGTTGCTCTAGTGTCATAGTATACTTGCATTGTAGCATGAATTGGTTAGTCCAAATCAAATCATGGTCGCTAGAATGGAGCAATAATATCCTTTTTTGAATAGCTTGGACTTGCATGATAGTATGCTTTCCATGGTATCTTGGCTTAGTTATGTTGGCTACATGATTAGCTTTGTTTAGCCTAGTGTGATGCTATTCCTTGGTATCCTAGAAATGATGAATAATAATCATTTATGTAGGATGGCCTAAATTGGTAGTTAGCATGGGTTGGATAAGGGCGTCTTATCCATGCATTTCACAAGTATGACTTGAAGCTACTTATTAAGTAGCTTGGATTGTTGCTATAGTTTCCTTCCATGATATGTTGGACTAAAGGTGAAGATTCCCTTGCCTTTGAGAAATAAGCTAAGGATAATATCCAAAGATGGTAAGTATGACTATGATGGCCTAAAAGTTTTACTTAGTATGGGTGAGATTATGGGGTCTTATCCATGCATTGCACAAGTATGGCTTTGAGGTTACTTGAGAAACAGTTCTCTTATGTTATGAAGATCTAAGGATATACTATGCTTATGAATATGATGTATCTCCTATGTTTATGGATTATCCCTTATGTTTCCTAATGCTTATATTATGTCTATATTGGAGATTATGCTTATGATCATGTTGTTATGCTCTTATGGTATTATGCTAGCTATCATATTTAGTATATTTTGTACTAACACACACTCTTGCCTATATTCTTGTCAAACATATGGTCCGATGATCTTGAGCTCCATCCCCATGGCTAGGTTCATAGTAGAAGCAAGAGTTGAAGATTTGGTGAGTCCTCATAGCTTAAAGGATTTGCCTACATTTCCTTTATGTTTTAGTCTATTGTGTAAGCTGTGTCCCAAGAGTTATTCAAAGTTGTTTACATGGTATGAAACAATGTTAAAGACTTCCGCTTCATTTTATGAGACTTCGATAGTCATGAAAAATCTTTTAAATTTCCGCACTTTTCTATTGTCTTTTGTTATGATATGCTAAGTGGCTTACATAGAGTCCTTCGGGGTTTTATGTACCATGTTCCATTTAGGGTATACCCCTGAGTTGTGAAAAATTTTGTATCAGAGCATAATGTTCAGAATGATTCTAGGATGTCTCAAACTACGTCTAGTAGAGTCTCTTTCATAAGTGTGAAATGCACCACATTTATGAATGAGAAGCTATTGGATGCTTCGTAAACTTCAATTCTTCATTCTCTAAGTCATGCTATAGAGTTTTAACTCTATTAGATCTTTCTCCTATTCTGTGCACTATGGTTTTCAAGATATGACTACTACAAGGGTTAATGCTTGGTGGAATGATGAAGATAATGGGGAGCAAGAAATTCCTCTCCAAGCCCCTTCTCAAGCTCCAATTGATCCTTTAGTTGAGAATGTTACTTATGTGGAGTTTAGAGTGGCTTTTCAATTTCTAGCTCAAGCCGTGATGACTCAATTCAATAAGGAAGTGGTTGCTCCGGTGAACCCTATTGTGAATTCTGCGCCTTAAAGAGTTGGGGATTTAATGAGGATGAAACCTGTAGAGTCTTATGGCTCCAAAGTGGAGGAGGATCATAAGGAGTTTAAAGATGAGGTATATAAAGTACTTTCTATTATGGGGTTGACTTCGGTAGAGAAAGCAGGGTTAGCCGCTTACCAGTTCACAGGTGTTGCTCAAGTATGGTATGAGCAATGGAAAAATGGAAGGCCGGTAGGAGCGGGTCCCATAGAGTGGGAAGTGTTCAAATTGGTATTTCTTGAAAGGTTCATTCCCCTAGAGTTGAGGGAGGCTAAAATGCAAGAGTTCATTAACCTTAGGCACGGTAGCATGCGTGTTAAGGAGTATTCCTTAAAATTAACCCAACTATCCAAGTATGCTCCAACTATAGTAGCGGATTCGAGGGCTAAGACTAATACTTATATGGTGGGAGTGTCCGACATAGTAGCAAAAGAATGACGTACGACAATGCTTGTTGGTGATATGGATATCTCACGTCTTATAGTTTATACCCAACAAATTGAGGAATCTAAACTCACAGAAGATAAATCTAGGGAGAATAAGTGGCCAAGAATGGAAGATGATAAGTGCTTTCATGATGGGTCAGATGGACATGGTTGCTCTAAGAATCGACAAAGGTTTTTGGGACAAGGTGCTTCTAATTCTTTTAAGTATAATGAATAGAGGGTGTCTAACCCTAAGCCACAAGGAATTAGTAATGAGTCACGATGGCTTCCTTTTTCTGCAAACTTGATCCTTTCCTTTAAGGCTCAACACACTGGAACTAAAGGCGAAGTAAGACCCTTCGACGACTCGCCAAGTGGACTCGGCGATTCTCAGTCCTTCATTTCTTTGTTCTTTTCAGCCCTTTCGTTCTTTTTACGATGCAGTGTCCATGCTTTTCTTCGAACATAAAATACATGAAACTTAAGGGTTTTCATCAGATATTGAGATAAAATAAGCATTTGAGGAAACAATTTCTATGAAAGTATAGTTCTAAATTAATCCAATTTGTGAACTTATCAGTGACCTACGAATGTTGCTACCAGTATATGTTTTATGCTTTATTAGATTT
The DNA here is from genome assembly GCF_019186545.1 of Solanum stenotomum. NCBI lineage: Eukaryota > Viridiplantae > Streptophyta > Magnoliopsida > Solanales > Solanaceae > Solanum > Solanum stenotomum. Next base: position 35,056,458 of record NC_064286.1, on the reverse strand, counting down.
CGGACTTGCTTATATTTTGTGACTTGATATGCTAGGCTTTGATGTTGTCATTAGTATGAGTAACACTTATTGTTGTTTTATGTATTGATAGTAGAACCCTACTTTGTCATTTTGAGCTATGGGTATTTTAGTGAAGACTTGAGGAATGTGGTGTTTAGATAATCCCTACAGGTGATGAATGAGTAGATTCCTATAAAGGGTAGTAGTATAGTTCACCATAGTTTAGAATCATCATGTGTGATGCATGTGAAAGCTTAAGTGATAACTTGATCCAACCTTAGAATTAAAAGTAATGGTGCTTTGAAAAGCCACCTAGGCTTACTCCCAAAGAGGAGATGGTGTCCCTAGATAGCAACGTCATTGTGTGTTTATGAGTGGCCATGATTTATATATATGCATGTTCATGAAAAGGATTATGTCTTGATAGAAATGACCTATGTGCATTGTTTTTCCTTATGTTGTAGTGCATTGAGTACAGTTACCTATCGAACTTCATGAGATGAATGAGCATGCCTTAGTTTTGATTTGAAAGATTCCTCCTTGAAAGAATGCTTTATGAGAGTAAATTGTATATACCCTCCATGAGTGTATAATGAGAATATCTTATCAAGGTGATGTTAGTTCCTCCTTGATCATGTTAGTTACGAGAATTTCATGCATTTTGGATTGTTAGATGTAGTTCCTACTCCCTAGTGTTTCATTGAGTATGTTTATCTTAGAGTGAAGTTTTCCTCCTTGGTTGTGTGCATTTAAATGTGTTGCATGCATGATGGGTTGTTAGTCTAGGGTAGTGATCTTAAGAGGTGCATAGAACGTCAATCGAGGACCAATGTTCCCAATCGGAAGATATTGTACCACTCCGGAAACTAGTAGGCTAAACTAGAACTTGACGTGAGGGGTAGAATCATAGATATAACTCCCCGTACTTTAAATGAAGGGTTGAAGGTTAGAACGTCAAGGCATGACTCCCCAAAGTCCAACCAAGGGTCCTTGAGGAGGACCCAAAAATCTTCCTCAAAACAGTAGACTCGCGAAAGGGACTCATGCCCAGTGGCTTAGGGGTCCTGGGTCAGGGTCCCATAAAAAAATTTCCAGACTACCACCCACGCTTGACAAGCACACCTCATGGTTCCACTCACGGCCCGTGGGCATGGTCTCGTGGCTGAGGTAGTGAACTCGTCTTAGGCGGTTAAGTGAGGGGTTTGTGGAACTTTCAAGAATTAATTAGGGGTTAAGTGGTGTAATTTTAACCTTACTTAGACCACATATATAAAGATTTTAGACCCCTAAATTCATTGATCCTACTTATTATTTCCACTCACCAAAAAGATCTCGATTCCCTCTCAAAACAATACTCTCTCTAGAAAGTGGCGAAGACTCCATTGTTGCAAGCTTTGTAAGGCTTTATAAACAAGGTAGGATAGATTATTCACCCAGCCATGAGGTCCGCTAGTTATTCCACAATTGTGAAGATGAAATCCCCAATTCAAGTTAGGGTTCCTTCCAATATTGTGAGTTTAAGTTGAACATGGATTCAAATGAGTGGCTATTTATTGTTTATAATTGAATTAGTAGTGAATCATGCTATTAAAATAAATTACGTGTTTTACATGCGTAACCTTAGTCTAATTGATGAAATTAAAGTAATGTGGGTTTATGGCTTGTGCAGGGAAATGGAGGATTCATAGATGATCTTCTAGAGTTGGTGATATGTATCGTAATTGTTCAAGAATAAAACCATGTAGAAATGAGTGGAATTAAAATAATGTATATGTGATGGATCATGAGTACTAAGAATTAAGATTGAACCTTTATGATAACATATGACTAGAATTGCTTAAGAATGAGCATGTGACTAGAATGCCTTGTAATCTAGGTGTGTATGATATATGACCATTCCTAGAGATTTGAGAGTAAAGCTAATGTGTTGAAATATGAATGTTAATGACTTGAGAGTAAAACTTGTATGATAATGGTAGACTACTATATAGAGTTGTTGTGGAAGAACCTTACCCACCTAACCTACCTTATTTATAATTGAATCTTGAATTGATAGAATTACTTGAGTTATGATGATATCCATCTCTAATGTTAGAATTCTTGATATGATGATTAAAGGAAAGGTTAGAAACCTCAAGTAGGTAAAGTATGTGATTATGCATGTTCTTATAGAACCTATTTCTTTATGAACACTTTGAGAGTGAAGTGCCTATAATTATGATATGTAGATGAATTGATTGGAAGGCTATTCTCATGAACACATAATGAACATGGTGTGAAAGGTTTTATGAGATAGAATGATTCTAGGTTGAAAGGTTTGCTCACCTAAAATGAATGAATCATGATAGACTAGAATAGATTGAAATGTAACATAAGATCCCTTCATGAATAGCTTGACTTGGTAATACAAGACCATTTCATGGTAGCTTGAGAATAAGACCTCATGGTTTCATTGGATTGAGTAATCATACAATTCCAAAGGATAGCTTGCACAAGTATCATAGTATACTTGCATGGTAGCATGACTTGGTTAGGCCAAATCATTTCATGGTCGCTAGGATGGAGCAATTGTATCCTTCTTTGAATAGCTTGGAATTGCATGATAGTATGCTTTCTATGGTAGCTTGGCTTAGAATAATGTTGTTATGTTAGCTAGATGATTATCTTGGTTTAGCCTAGTTTGGTGCTATTCCTTGGTATCCTAGAAAGAATGAACTGTAATCATATATGTATGATGGCTTAAAGTGATACTTTGTATGGGTGGGATTGTGGCATCTTATTCATGTATTGCACAAGTATGACTTGAAGCTACTTTTGAAGTGTTCTCTTATATGTTGTATGCTTAGCTTGGATAGTTGCTATAGTTGTTGATTAACATATCAAGGACACCTCATCCAATACTTAGTGTCAACGATCGTTCAATAGTAATATAACCCAACTAGTGAGTTGGGGTCGAGTCCCAAGGGAGTAGTTCGTACTCTAGAATCAATAGAAAAGCATAAATATGCTCAAGTCAATCATAGCTAAAAACGTTTACGAAGAAAATCATATTTGAAGTTTAGGGTGACAGAACTGTGGAATATCAAAGGGGGATTTGTACTCTATTATCACTTAAAATAGCAAATGACACGAAAATACAAATATGGAGACGGGATTCTTGGGATGTGATATGATTATGGGCCAAGGTAAACTACTGGGTAATTGCAATTAATAGTAAACAACTGCAAATCAGTGAATAAGCTAGACTTTAGTGGGGATAAACTTTCTCTCGAAAACTAATAAGCGACAATGAAGGACAACCTTCCCTTTAGTCCATTCACTCTCTCGAGCTGAATGTGTTGAAAAGCGTTTAGGATTCACTCTCTCTAGCTGAACCCATGACAACCCAATCCCAACAGACCATCGATTCAGTAATTTTTGTTTTAAAACCTCTCTCTCGAGCAAGCCAAAAAGAAGAAGTTAAGATTGTATTTGCAACTACAACCCATTCAATTCAACCACAATTACTAAACAAATTCGCTTTTAAACAACAAATAAACTATCAATTAACAATACCCAGCAGTTAAATCAACCCATATCACACCCTAAGAATTTGGGTTTAGCTAGACATAGTCAAAAGGTAAAATTTGTTACCAAGTTGTGTTTCCATCAACTAGGTGGGAATTATATAGTCTTTACAAAGGTATAAGATTAAAAATCTTCATCACCCACTTGCAATTTCTTAGAAAATGGAAATCTTCAAATCTTCAAATCTTCAAATCTAAGGAAATATTGTCTCTCTATTTAGTTATAAGCTATAAACTTCAAAATCCTCAGGCCTTCTTTCCTTCATTCTTTCAGCTGCCTTGTTACTTTTTGCTCAATAGTGTCCATGCTTTGTCCCTCAATTCAAATACCTAAAATTCAAGGGTTTACATCAGTTATTGGCACAAAATATGCATTTGAGGACACTAAATCTATTCAAATAAAGCCCTAAATGAGTACAAATTGTGTACTCATCAACACCCCAAACTTAAACATTTGCTTGTTCAAAAAGGATGTCTTAAACAGTGCTACACAAGATTCAATCATGAATTCACACAAAAAGACTCAACTTACTCATGCAAGGATCAATTGTGCACTCAAAGAGTCAAGTTGTGACTCACCGTTATCAAACAATCTCCAACTCACATTACTTGCTTCAATTGCAAGTTCAGGCTCAACAAAGGTGATCAAATCCCTTCACACAACAAATGATTCAATATTCACACACCATGGTTCAACAATTGAAAGTCCCAGAATAAAATCCAACACTCACACTCACAAAGATGAACACAATGCATGATTTCACCCATAGGTTCGCCGGTATTTTCCAATCAACACTTGCTTCAACTCACTGAAGATCAAATAGGTTTTTTCAAGGATTGTAATGGAGCTGAGTGCAAAGATATGGTCATTTAGTGTCAATATCTATTGTCCTCATGAAATGTAGTTTGAACAACAATTCCTTTCCTTTCCATCATCATTTTTAATCGTGAACACTAGTCATCTCGTTATTCACTTTCCAGTGATTTTTGGGAACCCCATTTCTTTTTGTATTTTCACACATTATTCCACTACATTTTTTTCTTTTTCATTTATTTTTCTCTGTTTTATTTGTATGGAGGGCTTCCATCTTTCTCAAAACATGGGCAAAAGGAACTTCTTTGCAATTTCTTGATTCACCTTTTCTTTTTACCAGACCCCCAACTTAGGCCTTTGGCCTAAGTTTTCTATCCAAACAGACCACAAATCATGAGGATTATGGGTAATGGATCAAGAAAGGTTAACGTTTCATCAAGAAGGTTAAGGCTCAAAGGGTGTTCAAAAGAAGTTCACACACTCACAAGGTAGGCCACAAAAAGAGGTATAATGTCAAATTATTTCACACTCTTTAAAGTTTCCTAAAATCATCTCAAGAGTTCACATCACTTAGTCAACCAGACCAACGGGGCAAATTCTAAGTGTCATCACACATGGTTCAAGGTAAGGTCATCACACTAGGTATTGACATCAAAAGTCAAACAAGACTCAACACTTTCGCTAGTGTGCAATGTTCATCACAAGAGATTCAATTCAATACTTGGCTAGTCACAAAAACATGCAAATAGCTCACATATTGACTATGCAACTTCATTTGGCCTCATCACAGCCACACATTCATTTTTGTTCGATTATGAGCACTATTCAAGTAGTACGTATTGATCAAAACTGATACTCAAATTTACAAAAAAACAATGACATTTAATCATAAACAAGAGGTGCACTACTTCCCTCTAGGCTATTGTTGATGATATGGCCACTAGAGTCACAACTTGTGAGAGCAGGCAGGGGGAGACCTCCAAGGTTACGACTTTGAGAGCCGAGGTAGCTGACTTAAGGATCCTACGTAGACTATCTAAAGTCTACTGACTTCACTTCATTGTTGGAGGTAGCAGATGACATGGATGCCCCTGACACTTCAGAGATTCCTCCGGTTACCACCGGAGATGTACATAAGGATGAGGCAGAATTTGATGAGTTGGATGTTAGGACCGACACGGAGCAAATAGAGATACAGGAGAAGAGAATATACAGAGACTTGCCAAATCTTGAGGACAATATTATGTAGTTGGTGATCCAGACATCGCTGACTGAGACGTCAAAGGTAGCTCCTAGTGGGTCTGGTACTATTGTTCCTTCTTAGGTGACTCCGGGTACTAAGGCCCGAGATCACACTGATGCACCGGGCACCAATGCCCAGACAGATAGAGTGACTGTGTAGATATGATCCCCTCTTTACCTCCCTCTCTGTCTTTCTTTACCTTGACTTGTAGATAAGTTATTTTTTTTTGTATTTGAGGACAAATGACTTTATTTGTGGTGGGGTGAGGCCCACCTTTTGTGTGACTTTTTGTGAATATTGATGTTTTTTTTATATATTTGGGTTTTGAGCTAAATTTGTGTATTACACTATTTTTGTGGATGTTTGAGCTTGTGGTTCCTTGTTTTAAATGATAAAATAATTTTTGACCCTTCTAAAAAAATTTGCCACCTCTTGTTTGTGATTATATGTGGTTGTTCTTTTGCAAATTTGAGTATCGGTTTTGATCAATACAGATGACTTGAATAGGGCTCATAATGGAACAAAAATGAATGTGTGGCTACTATGAGGCCAAATAAAGTTGCATAGTCAATATGTGAACTCTTTGCATCTCGTTGTGACTAGCCAAGTATTTAATTGAGTCTCTTTTGATGAACATTGCACACTAGCAAAAGTGTGAAGTCTTGTTTGAATTTTGGTGTCAATGCCTTGTGTGATGAGCTTACCATGAATCATGTGTGATGAGACCTAGAATTTACCCCGTGTGTCTGGTTGACTAAGTGACAGGAACTCCTGAGATGGTTTTAGGAAACTTTAAAGAGTGTGAAAATATTTGACATTATACCTCTTTTTGTGGCCTACCTTGTGAGTGTACGAACCTCTTTTGAACACTCTTTGAGCCTTAACCTTTTCTTAGAATAAACATGATGAAACCATAACCTTTCTTGATCCATTACCCATAATCTTCAGGATTTGTGGCCTATTTAAATATCCAACTTAGGCCAAAAGCCTAAGTTGGGGGTGTGGTAAAAAGAAAAGGTGAATCAAGAAAATGCAAAGAAGTCCCTTTTGCTCATGTTTTGAGAAAAAATGGAACCCCTCCGCTCATCAAGGTAATATAATTTACAAATGAGTAAAAAATGCCAAAAGTAAACTCGGTGTTTGGAAAACCAACCTTTAATGCTGATAAAAATAAAATTGAAATACTAGGCGGCAATTTAATCCAAGTCCGAGCACAAATCAACAACTAAAATACTCTAAAAATGTAAAATTATATAAACTAAAATGTGTGTGTGAGTTTGTGAAGTTCGAAAGTGAGGGAAAGTGAAGAGTTTGAAAGTTTAAACCTTTGGCCATTCAAAAACCATCCTGTTCTTGCCCATTCAGCGGCATTAGTCATGCTCGTCCAACCACTCCGCGACACACTAGGTGGTCACTTACGTCACCAAGTTTTACAAGACTTCTAGTTAATCTGGAAGTCCAAACGGCAGACAAGATCGCGATCGCCGACCTGGTCGTCCACTGGCCAATAATTTCCTTGGCTCACTGAGTTTTACAAAGTGCAATATAAAGTTTTCTTGATTCCAACAGCGATCTGAGTCGGGATCGCCGACCTCTTTGGTTATTCACCGATTGGCCCTGGAGCTCGCTAATTTGCACTTTCCACACTTTGTCCTGCACATTCAACACACCATTATTCTAATCTTAAAAAGAAAGGAAAACTTAGGTTGCCTCCCAAGCAGTGCCTTAGTTAATGTCGTGGAATGATGTAACTCCTCACTCAGACCTCATTCTTGGGGTTGATCACAATGTCACTGGGCAAACCCTCCTTAGACTGTGAGTAAAGACACAAAATCACTTGGTTTATTTAGGAGTCTTGTAGCTGAATAATCATGGAATGGTGGTTATCATCTGATTAATCATTAGGATATTCTCTTTCAACTGAATCAACGCTCTATCTTGTTCTTCGATTTTATGTAGAATTAGTGAGAAAGCCTCTTCATTTCGTTCACCCTCCTGCTGCTTCATCTTTTGACACTCGTGAAGAGGATGTTATCTGTCCTTCATTTTGGACCTTGCCTCTAACTCCATATCATTCTTAGACAAGACATCCAGTTGCGTCAACAATGCGGTCCATTCTTAGGTTTTATCTATTTCCTTGTTGTCTTTAATCACTCTATCTAGGAGTTCGGCTACTACTTCAAAGGGTTGTTGTATCAAATAACCTGCAAAAAGTTTATTAGCAACTCTTCTATTTTAGGGACCAAGACCTCTATAGAAGGATTGCAGTAGCAATTTATCTTGCATTCCATGAGTTCGGCATTGCTGCAGTATTGCTTTAAATCACGACCACATCTCATAGATAGTCTCACCTCCGAATTGCTTGAATATTAGGAGTTTATCCCTAAGATTCAACAGTCTCAAAAGGGGGTGGTCCATTTGGTAACCATTGCCACCATTCACACTCATACTTACTGTCTTCAAGAAACAAACAAGCAAAGCAAAACTAAAAACTAAGTAAGTATCACTATAACTAACAAGGACAAAATTTAACTTAACTAAAATTCTCAAGTAACACCACTCCTCGGCAGCGGCACCAATTTTGATTAACGTATCACGGACACTTCATCCAATACTAAGTGTCAACGATCATTCAATAGTAATATAATCCAACTAGTGAGTTGGGGTCAAGTCCCAATGGAGTGGTTCGTACTTTAGAATCAATAGAAAATCATAAATATTCTCAAGTCAATCATAGATAAAAAGTTTACGAAGAAAAACATAATACCAGTTTGGGGTGACACAAGTGTCACTATCAAAGGGGGATTTGTACTCAATTATCACTTAAAATGGTAAATGACACGAAAATATTAATATGGAGACGGGATTCTTGGGATTTGATAGGATTATGGGCCATGGTAAACAACTGGATAATTGAAATTATTAGTAAACATCTGCAAATCAGTGAATAAGCTAGACTTTAGTGGGGATAAACCTTCTCTTGAATACTAATAAGGGGCAATGAAGAACAACCTTCACTTTAATCCATTCATTCTCTCCAGCTGAATGTGTTGAAAAGGTTTTAGGATTCACTATCTCTAGTTAAACCCATGACAACCCAATCCCCACAGACCATCGATTCAGTAATTTTAGTTTTAAAACTTCTCTCTTTAGGAAGCCAAAAACATGATGTTAAGATTCTATTTGCAATTACAACCCATTAAATTCAACCACAATTATTGAATGAAAGCACTTTTAAACAACAAATAAACTATCAATTAACAATACCCAATAGTTAAATTAACCCATATTCACACCCCAAGAATTGGGGTTTTAACTAGACATAGTAAAAAGGTTAAAATCATTACCAAGTTGTGTATTCATCAACTGAGTAGGATTGATATAGTCTTTACAGTGGTCTAAGATGAAGAATCTTCACCACCCACTTCCAATTTCTTAGAAAATGGAAATCTTCAAATCTTCAAAGTAAAGGAAATATTGTCTCTTTATTCAGCTCTAAGCTCTAAACTTCAAAACCTGAAGAATAATATAATTCAACAAAAAAAACCAGATAAGATACTAAGCTAAATATTTAAACAAGTATTTATACTTGTCAAAAAGTTGTGTTGCGATGGTCTAGTTGGCGCAGTTAGTTGGGATCGACGATCCAATCGGCGATCTGCCCTTTGGTAATTTTCATCGCCTTTTTGCCTTTTCCTTCAGTATCCTTGAGGTTTTGAAACTTTGTGCGATATGGTACTGCATCGCGAAGCGTTCGTGACTCGCCGACTGCTTCTTTCTCTTGCCGACTAGATTTTCTCCTTCAGCGCTGTGTCCCAAGAGTTATTCAAAGTTTTTTACATGGTATGAAACAATGTTAAGCACTTTCGCTTCATTTTATGAGACTTCGATTGTTAAGAAAAATCTTTTAAATTTCCACACTTTTCTATTATCTTATTTTATGATATGTTGAGTGGCTTACATGGAGTCCCTCGGGGTTTTATGTTCAATGTTACATCTAGGGTGTACCCCTAGGTTGTGAGAGACTTGGTATCAGATCACAATGTTTATAATTTTTCAAGGATATCTCGAACCACGTCTAGTAGAGTCTTGTTCATAAGTGTAGAGCACTCCATATTTATGAATGTGAAGCCAATGGATTCTTAGGAAACTCCAATTCTTCATTCTCTAAGTGGTGCCATAGAATTTTAACTCTATTAGGTCTTTTTCCAAATCGGTGCGCTATGGTTTTTAGGATATGACTACTAGAAGGGCTAATGCTAGAAGGAATAGGGGAGATAATGGGGAGAAAGAAGTTCCTCTCCAAGCCCATCCTCAAGCTCGAATTGATCCTTTAGTTGAGAATGTTAATCATGCAGAGTTTAGAGCGGCTATTCAAGTTCTGGCTCAAGCCCTGACTGCTTAAGTCAATAGGGAAGTTGTTGTTCCAGTGAACCCTAATGTGAATTATGTGGATTTAAGAGTGAGAGATTTTATGAGGATGAACCTTGCGGAATTTTATGGCTCTAAAGTGGAGGATGATCATAAGGAGTTTATAGATGAGGTATATAATATACTTGCTATTATGGGGGTGACTTCGATAGAGAAAGCGGTTAGCCGCTTACCAATTGAAAGGTTTTAGCAATGGGAAATTGGGAGGCCCGTAAGAGCAGGTCTCATAGAGTGGGAAGTGTTCAAATTGGCACTTCTTGACAGGTTCATTCCCCTAGACTTGATGGAGGCTAAAATGCAAGAGTTCATTAACCTTAGGCAAGGTAGCGTGAGTGCTAAGGAGTATGCCTTGAAATTTACACAACTATCCAAGTATGTTCCAACTATAGTGGCAGATTTAATGGCTAAGATGAATAAGTATATGATGGGAGTGTCCGACTTAGTAAAAAAACAATGTCGTAATGCAATGCTTGTTGGTGATATGTATATCACGTCTTATAGTGTATGCCCAACAAATTGAGGAATCTAAACTCAAGGAAGATAAATCTAGTGAGAAAAAGAGGCCTAGAATGGAAGATGAAAAGTCCTTTCATGATGGGTCCGATGGACATGGTTGCTCTAAGGATTGAAAAAGGTTTTCCGAAAAAGGTACTTCTAACTCTATAAACCATAAGCCACAAGGAAATAGTAATGAGTCCCATTGGCCTATCTGTGTTAGATGTGGAAAAAGACATGAGGGTAGGTGTTTGGCCGGTAGAGAGGGTTGCTTTAATTGTGGTGAAAGTGGCCACATGATGAGAGATTGCCCAAAGGCAAAGGCTATAAGAAGAGAGGGTAAGAAAATTTCTCCTAGTTTTTCATATGGGGATGCCCCAAAGAAGAATAGGTTCCATACTTTTCAAGCTAGAGATGAACAAGAGTGACCTCTGAATGTTGCTAGTTGTATGAGTTTTATGCTTTATTAGATTCCAGACTTGCTAGTCATTTGTGACTTGACATGCTAGACTTTGATGTTGTCTTTAGTATAAATGATCCTTATTGTTGTTTTATGTATTTATAGTAGAACCCTACTTTGTCATTTTTAGTTTTGGGTATATTCATGAAGACTTGAGTAATGGGATGTTTAGATAATGCCTAGAGGTTAAATTTAGTAGATTCCTATTAAGGGTAGTAGTATAATTCACCATAGTTTAGAATAATCATGTGTAATGCATGTGAAAGATTAATTGATAACTTGATCCGACTTTAGAATTGAAAGTAATGGTGCTTAGAAAAGCCACACAGGCTTACTCCCAAGGGAGAGATGGTGTGCCTAGACATCAAGGTCATTATATGTTTATGAGTGGCCATGATTTCTATATATGCATGTTCATGAAAAAACTTAGGTCTCTATTGAAATGACTAGGTGCATTGTTTTTAATCATGTTGTAGTGCATTGATTAGAGTTGCCTACAGAACTTCACGAGATGAATAGACGAGCATGCTTGATGTTTGCGTAATCAAGATACAACATCCGATGCAACTGTCTACAATTGTACAATAGTTTAGTAACCCAACCAAGGGTTGGGATAGTCCCAAGAGAGTAAATTCATCCATAATCACTAAGCAAAATCACAATTAAACTATCAACAAGCAAAACCCAACAACTATATTAACCCATATTCGCTAAATCACACCCCAAGAATTGGGGTTTTTAGCCACGCATCAAGAGATAGAAATTTATACCTCAATGAGCTTGCATTCAAATGGGTATGAAGATTTAAGTCTTTTTATTGGTCAAGAATGAATAATCCAAGAGACCCAAGTCCAAATCCTTGGAGATGAAACCCTCTTTTTCTTCAAGTCTTCAAAACCCTCTCAAACTTACAGCAAAAATATTTAAAACTACTATTCTATATGAAAATTATAATAATTGTTCGACACTTAAAACTACAATGCTAAGTAGTATTTATAGATTTCACAGATTTGTGCTGCAGCGGATCATTCGGCGTCGTTAGTCGGAATCGCCAATCAACTCGGTGATTCTCCTTGTGGTATAGTTCATCGCCATCTTGCACCATCCTTCAACATCGTCGTGCTCTGAATCATTGGGCGACATGATACTGCTTCGCAGAATTTCTCGGCGATGCGCCGACTTCTCCCATTTTCGCCAACTTGATCCTTTCCTTCAGGGCTAAACACACTACAACAAAAGGCGTAGTAAGACCCTTCGACGACTCACCAAGTGGACTCGACGAACATCAGGCCTTCATTTCTTCATTCTTTTCAGCCCTTTCATTCCTTTTTTGCAACATAGTGTTCATGCTTTTCTTCAAACTTCAAATACCTGAAACTTATGGGTTTTCATCAGATATTGAGATAAAATAAGCATTTAAGGACACAATTTCTATTAAAATATAGCCCTAAATGAGTCCAATTTGTGGACTCATCAACACCCCAACTTAAACTTTTGCTTGTCCTCAAGCAAACTCAAGTTCATCCGTTCAAAAAGGGTGTCTCGAACAGTTCTACACAAGACTTAATCAAGAATGCACACAACAAGACTCAATTTACTTATGCAAAGATAAAATGTGCACTCAAAGATTCAAGTTGTGACTTACGAATATCATAGAACCTCATGCTCACAATACTTGCTTCAAATGCAAGTTCAAGCTCAACTATAGTGTTCAAATGCCCTCACACAAATAATTATTCCATATTCACACAATGGTTTCACAATTTAAAGCTTTGGAATCAGATGTAATGCTCACACTTAAAAGAAAAACGTAATGCATAATTTCACCCATAGGTTTACCCGTATTTTCCAATCAACATTTGTTTCAGCTCACTCAAGATCAAAAAGGTCTTTTTCAAGTCTTGTAATGGGGATGAGTGCAAAGGTATGGTCATTTACGCTCAGTGAATTTCATCCTCATGAGATGTGGTGCTCACAACACTTCTTTTCCTTTTGCTTCATCATTTTATTTAGTGCTCAGAAGTCATCCTATTATTCACTTTCCCATAATGTGTTGGATATCCCCTTTGTTTTGCACTTTATTCTGCAACTTTCTTTTTCATTCTTTTTCTTTTTGTTTTTTGTCTTTTTCTTCTTCTATTTTATATGGAGGGGTTCCATTTTTCTCAAAATCATGGGTAAGAAGAGACTTTCCTTGCACTTCTTGACCTGCCCCTATATTTTCAACAGACCCCCAACTTAGGGTTTTGGACTAAGTTGGCTATTTGACTAACCAAAACTTCATTAAGATTATGGGTGATGGATTAAGAAAGGTCTAGTTTTCATCAAGTTTCTTCCAAAGAAAGGTAAGTGATGACTCCACAAATAGTACTCATTTAGGGCTTTATTTGAATAGAAATAGTGTCCTTAAATGCTTATTTATTCTAAATATCTGATGAAAACACTTAGGTTTCACGTATTTGTTGGTTTAGTGGAAGCATGGACACTTAGGCGCAAAAAGGAACAAAAAAGATGAAAAGAACAAAGAAGATGAAGCCTGAGCATCGCTAACCACACTTGGCGATTCGCCGAAGGGACAAACTACGCCCTATGTTCTGGTACACGAAACCTTGAAGGAGTAGGATAAAAAAGGTGATGAAAGAAGCAGTCGGCGTGTCGCCAAATACGTCGCGAACCACTACTATGTCGCCAAATGACATAGAGCATGACGATGTTAATGGGTAATGCAAGACGGTGATGAACTACACCAAAGGGAGAATAACCGAATTAATCAGCGATTCCGATTAACCTCGTCGAACGATGTGCCAACACTAATTTCTGAAGTCTATAAATACTAAACTCTTTGTTAATTTTTGAGGAGTCAAATATTTATTTTAATTTTCACAATAGAATAGTAATTTTTTGGATATTTTCTCTCAAATTTGGAGAGTGTTTTTTCGGAGACTTGAAGAAAGAAGGATTTCATCTTCCCCAAGTTGGAACTGGGTCTTCTCCATTCTTCTTCTTTTGCTTAAATCAATGTTTAATTCCTTATACCCATTTGATTTTAGTAACATTTTAGGTGTATTTTGTTATTTCTTGATGTGTGGTTAAAACCCCCCATTCTTGGGATCTAATTTAGCAAATATGTGTTGATATTTTTGTTGGGTCTTGCTTTCTGATAGGTTAGATGTATTTCAATGTTGATTTCACCTAGTTGTTGTGGTTTAATTTAATGGGTTTTTAGTTGCAAGTACAAAACCACCCATGTGTTTTTGGCTTTCCCAAAAGGGAGGTCGCGAAACCAAAACTGCTAGACTGATGGCCTAAGGAGTGGGTTGACATAAGGATTAGCTCGAGAGGGTGAGCCCTAGTCCCATATCGTAACATTTAGCTAGAGAGAGTGAGTGGGGTAAGGCGTAGGTTGGCCTTCATGCGACAAATGGGTGTCCGAGAGAAATGCATTTGAAACGGGGTAAGTTGCTCGAGAGGGAACTTATTTCCATCTAAAGCTTAGCCTAGTCACTATTATCTTGTAAATTTCCTATCGAAAGCATGTACCCAATCATTTATCTTAACCTGTTTTGTGGTGACACCCCAAGAACTTGTCCCAATACCTGATTTTCTTGTTATTTTTTTCTGTTTTTACTACTTGTGACAAAACCCCCATTTGATATTTGACACCTTTGTGTCACCCCTTTTAATTTACAATGTTTTTAATAGTTAATGTCTTTAGCTACGAATGGTTTGAATTTTATTTTATTTGTCTATTCATTCTCAAAACCACTCCCTTGGGACACGACCCCAACCTTTAGTTGGGTTACTATATTATCGACAATCGTAGACTGTCGTACCGCAGGTTAGTGTCGTTGGTCAAGATAAGCATCAATATGGCGTTGCTGCCGGGGAGTGGTTTTATTTGAGAAATTTTAGTCTAGTAGAATTTGTATTCTTCTTAGTTGTAAATTTACTAATTTAATTTTTAGTTTTGTTCTGTTGATTGTGTAAATATTTCAGAAAGCACGAGTGTTAACGGTAGCAATGGTACCTAGGTTGAAATGACCCAAAAAGTTCTTAAAAATGTGCTTCGGAAGTTATCGGAAACTTGTTTAGCTATATAAAAAAAATCCGTGTCGTTTTTCGAAAATCCGACTTCATATTCTTGTTTAGGGGGTCAAATTGAGTGGGAAATGGGTCTAACCCAAATTTTAGAGCAACCGTATCAAAATCCGAAATTTCCAAGTGAAGCCTTTTTCGAGGGCCTACTTTGGAGGGTCATATCTCCTAGCACACAAATAATTGCGTGGCCCATAACATATCCATGGAAATCCCTTTGAGTTAGCTACCTAACGCACTTCGTTTCACCTCATTCGGAGTTCGGACGAAGAAGTTATGCCCATTTTCGTAAAATTTGTCCGGCAGGAAATGCAATTTCCAGTGAGCGTTTTTACTGTTCACCCGCCTCATTTTTTTTCCTAAGTGTTGGACCATTTTTTTTCCAAAGGGCATATGTTATTTCCTATATACCATTAGTTCAATTCCCATCTCTAAAATATTTCCCAAAAAACCTCTCCCATACTTAGACACATTTTCTCTCAAGATTCTCTCAAGAACCCTAATCCAAAACCTTCCTCAAGATTGAAGAGACTCTTGCTCCAAGTTCCAAGCTTCCATTGAAGACACTCTCAAGACCTTCATAAGAACTCAAGGTATGTGGTGTTGAACTCGTGGGTCCTTCCACCCATAGTGCCTAGACTCTATTCTACTTACTAATTCTTGGTTTAAGTTAAGATTCATAAATTAGTCTTGTTCTTTGTAATAATCTCACCACCTAGGATGCTTGGGGTGTGACCAGCATCAACCATGTGAGGGGTTTATACCTTGCCACCAGGGTGTTCGTGTGTGAACGACATCCCCCATCCTAAGTTGGGGTTATAGATTGGTTGGATCTGCATACACATATGATATCTACTATTAGTATAGATTTACTTGAACATGTTTTGACTTCACTTTGATCATGCATCCTCATATTGTTATTCATAATGCCTATGAAACTATTTCCTGTATTTCGATTGTGTCCTTGTCTATTGTTGTGTTGCACCCCGCATACTTAGTGCATTCCAAGTACTAATGCATATTTTGCCTACATGATGTCACCATGTAGGGACCGGAGCTACTCTTGATCCTTCTCTACATTCACGTGGCTAGTACGGTGCTTATCTGAGTTTGTTGGTGAGTCCTTAATGATTCGAGGGCTATGTTATGTTTCCTACTCCTATGTTTTGAGACTTTAGCTTGCAATTATATTTTGACTATGAGGGGAGCCGGTAGTATGTCATGGCCCCCGTCCTATCTATGTATGTAGAGGTGTGCGTTGGACAAGAATTTTGTAAATGAGCTTGACTCTTGGTCTATGATGTCATTTTAAAATGGTTTGCCCTTAGTCCCTATTTCCCGTTAATTAATGTTGAATGTGCTTCCGCGACCGATGAAGTGTGATGACAAGTTTGAGAGGTTTGTTTGGGGTTCCTTCGGGTTCCTCATTCTGCATGTCACGTCTTGGCCCTAGGCTTGGGTCGTGACAAGCTTGGTATCAGAGCACTAGCTTGTTAAATCCTTGGAGTCCAACACACCGGGTTGAGTAGAGTCCTAATCATGGTTGTGAAGCGCGCCACGACTATGAATGGGAGGCTACAAAACGTTTTTGGAAAGGTTTCCCTTCTTCATGTTTTATGTCGTGCTTAGAGTGCGATAAGGTGATTCCTCCCTAACGCTTGTTCTTTGGATTGCTAGATCATCATGCCAAACATGAGGGGAAGACGAGCCCGATCACCGGAAGAGCCACCCACCAATGGTGAGCTCCGTGATGCACTCACCATGCTTGCACAAGTGGTAGCTAACCAAGTACAACAAGGAGCCCAGGCTCCTCGAACTACCACCCCGGGGGAAAGGGTGAGAGATTTCATGAGGATGAATCCTCCGGTCTTCCATGGTTCAAACGTGGATGAGGACCCGCAAGAGTTCATCGATGAGGTATGCAAAATCTTGACCATTATGGATGTTGGTGCTTGCGAGAAGGTGGAATTGGCGGCCTACCAACTCAAGGGGGTTGCTCAAATTTGGTTTGATCAATGGAAAGGTGAGAAAGGTAATGGCTATTTGGTGTTGTGGGAGGAGTTTAAACTTGCTTTCCTTAATAGTTTCTTCCCTCTTGAGCTTAGGGAGGCAAAGTTGGTGGAGTTCATGAATTTGAAGCAAGGAGCTATGAGTGTGAGGGAGTATGCCCTCAAATTTGTCCAACTCTCCAAGTATGCACCTCACTTGGTGGCCGACTCTAGGTCGAGGATGAACAAATTTGTGATGGGTGTATCCAACTTGGTTAGTGAAGAGTGTCGGTCCGCTATGCTCATTGGAGATATGGATTTGTCTCGGTTGATGACTTATGCCAAGCAAATGGAGGAGGAGAAATTGAGGAAGAGAAGGGGGCACGATGCCAAGAGGGCCCGATTGGAGAATAGGTTCCCTAAGGGTGCTAGATTTCATCAAGGCCGAGGAAACCCTCATGTCAACCGGGGATTTACTATCAATGTTCCTAGGCCTCAAGGGGGATGTGAAGTGGGTTCTATGGATGTATGCCCTAAGTGTGGGAGGAAGCATGGTGGTCCTTGCATGAAGGGTTCAGGTGCTTGCTTTGAATGTGGAGAAGTGGGTCATAAGAGATTTGAGTGTCCCAAGATCCGCAACAAGGTCCAAAGTGCTAACTCTACTCCTTTGGGTAGAGGTGCTTCTCAAAGTGGTGCCCCAAGGAACAATCGATTTTATGCTTTGCATGGTAGACAAGGTGTTAATGAGACTCCGGATGTGTTGACCGGTATGTTGCAAATCTTTAATCTTGATGTTTATACTTTGATTGATTCGGGTGCCACCCTTTCCTTTGTTACCCCCCTTAGTTGCTCGAAAATTTCATGTCGAGTCGGAATTGTTGCATGAGTCATATGAAGTATCTACTCCCATTGGTGTCTCTATTGTTGCTAGAAAAGTGTATAGAAATTGTCTGGTTTGCACATTGAATAAGTTGTTGCCTTGTGATCTTGTTGAGTTGAACATGGTGGATTTTGATGTTATTCTTGGGATGGATTGGCTGCATGCATATTATGCTTCTATTGATTGTAGGACTCGTAAAGTTAAGTTTCAATTTCCTAATGAACCCATCCTTGAGTGGGAGAGCCGGGATGTTGTGGTGAAGGGGAAATTCATTTCTTGCATTAAAGCCCATAGGTTGATTTCCAAAGGGTGCTTGTACCATATTGTGAGAGTCAATGATGTGGAGTCTAAAGTCGCTCCTATTGAGTCTATTTCGGTTGTTAATGAGTTTCTAGATGTCTTCACAGAAGACCTTCCCGGTGTCCCTCCCGAAAGGGAGATAGATCTTGGTATAGACCTCCTTCCCGATACTCAACCTATTTCTATCCCCCCTTACCGTATGGCCCCGGCGGAGTTGAAGGAGTTGAAAGAGCAATTAAAATATTTGTTAGAGAAGGGGTTTATTAGACCTAGTCATTCTCCCTGGGGTGCTCCGGTTTTGTTTGTGAAGAAGAAGGATGGGACTCTCAGAATGTGTATTGATTATCGACAACTTACTAGGGTCACCGTCAAGAATAAGTATCCTCTTCCAAGGATTGACGATTTATTTGACCAATTGCATGGGGCTAGTCACTTCTCTAAGATTGATCTTCGGTCAGGGTATCATCAAGTGAAGGTGAGGGAGTGTGATATTCTCAAGACGGCCTTTCGTACTAGGTATGGGCACTATGAGTTTGTGGTGATGTCTTTCGGGTTGACTAATGCTCCGGCTCTCTTTATGGATTTGATGAATAGGGTTTTCAAACCCTACCTTGATTCTTTTGTGGTGGTGTTTATAGATGACATCTTGATCTATTCTCGGGGCGAGGAAGAGCACAAGGGTCACTTGAGGGTTGTACTCCAAAGATTGAGGGAAGAGAAGTTGTACGCTAAATATGAAAAGTGTGACTTTTGGTTGAAGGAAGTTGCTTTCCTAGGCCATGTGATGTCGGGGGATGGTATTAAGGTGGATCCTAAGAAGACCGATGTTATTAGGAATTGGCCTAGACCTTTGACCCCGTCGGATATAAGGAGTTTCTTGGGTTTAGCGGGTTATTATAGGAGATTTGTGGAAGGGTTTTCTTCTCTTGCTTCTCCTATGACTAAGTTGACTCAAAAGAAGGCTAAATTTGTGTGGTCGGATGAGTGTGAGGAAAGTTTCCAAACCTTTAAAGAAAGGCTTGTGTCCGCTCCTATTTTGTCACTTCCGAATGGGTTAGAAGGTTTTGTTGTTTATTGTGATGCTTCCCGTATTGGGTTGGGTTGTGTGTTGATGCAAAGTGGTAAGGTTATAGCCTATGCTTCTAGGCAACTTAAGGTTCATGAAAAAAATTACCCAACCTATGATCTTGAATTGGCCGCCGTGATTTTTAGTTTAAAGATTTGGCGTCATTATTTGTATGGGGTGCATGTTGATATCTTCACCGACCATAAGAATCTCCAATATGTGTTCACGCAAAAAGATCTTAACTTGAGACAAAGGAGGTGGTTAGAATTCCTTAAGGATTATGATATGAGTGTTCACTGTCATCCGGGGAAAGCTAATGTGGTGGCGGATGCATTGAGTAGAGTGTCCATGGGTAGCTTAGCTCATGTGGAGGAAGGTAGTAAAGAGTTGGCTAAGGAGGTCCATCGGTTGGCCAAATTGGGAGTTAGTTTAGAAGGGGTGGATAGTGGAGGAGTAGTTGTTGTGGATGGTTCAAGGTCTTCCTTGGTTAATGAGGTGATAGTCAAGCAAGATCTTGATCCTTCTTTGGTAGAATTAAAGGCTTCGGTGAGTAGTGGTAAGGTGGAGGTTTTCTCCCAAGGGTGAGATGGTGCCCTTAGGTACCAAGGTAGATTATGTGTTCCTTGTGTGGATGGTGTGAGGGACAGAATCCTTGATGAGGCTCATAATTCTTTTTATTCTATTCATCCGGGGTCAACAAAGATGTATAGAGACTTGAGGGATGTGTATTGGTGGGGCGGTATGATGAAGGACATTGCAAAATTTGTTTCGGGTTGCCATAGTTGTCAACAAGTCAAGGCCGAACATCAAAGGCTGGGTGGCCTAACTCAAGACATTGAGATACCTACTTGGAAGTGGGAAGAAATCAACATGGATTTTGTAGTGGGCTTACCCAAGGCTAGAAGAGGCTTTGATTCGGTTTGGGTGGTGGTTGATCGGATGACAAAGTCGGCTCATTTCCTACTGGTTAAAACTACTTACGAGGCTGAAGAGTATGCCAAGTTGTACATTCATGAATTGGTAAGGTTGCATGGGATTCCTTTGTCTATCATCTCGGATCGTGGTGCCCAATTCACTTCTTACTTTTGGAAGTAATTCCAAAGGGGTCTTGGTACAAAGGTAAAGATTAGCACGGCCTTCCACCCTCAAACGGATGGCCAAGCCGAAAGAACAATTCAAACCTTGGAGGATATACTTAGAGCTTGTATATTGGAGTTGAAAGGTAGTTGGGATGATCATCTTCCTTTGATAGAATTTGCATACAACAATAGTTATCATTCTAGTATCGGTATGGCTCCTTTTGAGGCACTTTATGGTAGACGGTGTAGGTCACCGGTTGGGTGGTTTGAAGTTGGAGAGGTGGCCTTGTTGGGTCCGGATCTGGTCATGGATCCTCTTGAGAAGGTAAGGATGATTAGGGAGAGGTTGAAAACAGCCCAAAGTCGTCAAAAGTCTTATTCCGATGTGAGGAGACGGGATCTTGAATTCAAAGTGGGTGATTGGGTTTATTTGAAAGTTTCTCCAATGAAAGGTGTGGTTCGTTTTTGTAAGAAGGGGAAATTAAGTCCTAGGTATGTCGGTCCTTATGAGATAATAAGAAGGGTTGGTAAAGTAGCCTATGAGTTGGGGTTGCCCAAGGAGATGGAATTAGTTCATCCGGTATTCCATGTATCGATGTTGAGGAAATGTGTTGGTGATCCTAACGCTATTGTACCTCTTGAGGTTGTGGGTGTTGTAGAAGATAATTTGACATATGAAGAAGTCCCGGTTCAGATCTTAGATAGACAAGTTAAAAGGTTGAGGAACAAAAAAGTGGCGTCCGTTAAGGTGCTTTGGAGAAATCAACAAGTGGAGAGTGCTACTTGGGAGGCCGAAGCGGACATGCAAAGACGTTATCCTTATCTATTCAACTTCACTCAAGCCTAAGGTATTAAATCAAGTCCTTTGTACTCCATTGAGTCTTACATTTCAGCCCCTGAATCATTAATGTGCATATATGTTTAAATTAATGAGTTATGGATGCTTTACACTAAGTTTTGAAACCTTGAAGTGATGTTTAAATAAAATTTTTGCATTCATGTTGGGGCTGATATGTTCTTACTAAGTCTTGCCTTGTACATCTCTTCCACATTCGGGGACGAATGTTCCCAAGGGGGAGATATTGAAATGACCCAAAAAGTTCTTAAAAATGTGCTTCGAAAGTTACCGGAAACTCGTTTAGCTATATTAAAAAAAATCCATTTCGTTTTTCGAAAATCCGACTTCATATTCTTGTTTAGGGGGTCAAATTGAGTGGGGATTGGGTCTAACCCAAATTTTAGAGCAACCGTATCAAAATCCAAAATTTCCAAGTGATGCCTTTTTCGAGGGTCTACTTTGGAGGGTCATATCTCCTAGTACACAAATAATTGGGTGGACCATAACATATCCATGGAAATCCCTTTGAGTTAGCTACCTAACGCACTTCGTTTCACCTCATTCGGAGTTCGGACGAAGAAGTTATGCCCATTTTCGTAAAATCTGTCCGGCAGGAAATGCAATTTCCAGTGAGCATTTTTACTGTTCACCCGCCTCAATTTTTTTTCTAAGTGTTGGACCATTTTTTTTCCAAAGGGCATATGTTATTTCCTATATACCATTAGTTCAATTCCCATCTCTAAAACATTTCCCAAAACACCTCTCCCATACTTAGACACATTTTCTCTCAAGATTCTCTCAAGAACCTTAATCCAAAACCTTCCTCAAGATTGAAGAGACTCTTGTTCCAAGTTCCAAGCTTCCATTGAAGACACTCTCAAGACCTTCATAAGAATTCAAGGTATGTGGTGTTGAACTCATGAGTCCTTCCACCCATAGTGCCTAGACTCTATTCTACTCACTAATTCATGGTTTAAGTTAAGATTCATAAATTAGTCTTGTTCTTTGTAATAATTTCCTGCACGTTGAATTTTAAACATGAAAAGTGTTTGTTTTGAGCATGTTGTGACTCTAGAACTTGAATCTAATTTTGGAATGGATGTGAAGATTTTCATGTGGTATTGTGGGTGTTAAAAGGGTGTTGTTGTAGGTTGTTCACTGGTTTGGCTGCATAATTACTACCCTATTTACCATGCCCTTTGATTCCATTACATGCCTTCAACGTGTTTGACAAAATGTCCAACTATGGAGAATTGATGAATCAATGCTTTAAAGCTTGAGTTATGAGATGTATGGCAATCCAGAAATGTGTTGATGACAAACTAAGCTTGTGTATAAGTTCATTCCATACGTGAGATTGCATTATATCCTAATGGGAATTTCCTATATAAAGTGTTGCATGACCATGCCCGGTCCGGGGGAAAAGAACCGATCAACCATGTGAGAGGTTTATATCTCACCACCTAGGATGCTTGGGGTGTGACCAACATCAACCATGTGAGAGGTTTATATCTCACCACCTAGGATGCTTGGGGTGTGACCAACATCAACCATGTGAGGGGTTTATACCTTGCCACCAGGGTGTCCGGGTGTGAACGACATCCCCTATCCTAAGTTGGGGTTATAGATTTGGTTGGATCATGCATACAAATATGATATCTACTATTAGTATAGATTTACTTAAACATGTTTTGACTTCACTTTGATCATGCATCCTCATATTGTTATTCATAATGCCTATGAAACTATTTCTTGTATTTCGATTGTGTCCTTGTCTATTGTTGTGTTGCACCCCGCATACTTAGTGCATTCCAAGTACTAAAACATATTTTGCCTACATGATGTCACCATGTAGGGACCAGAGCTACTCTTGATCCTTCTCTCCATTCACGTGGCTAGTATGGTGCTTATCTGAGTTTGTTGGTGAGTCCTCAATGATTCGAGGGCTATGTTATGTTTCCTACTCCTATGTTTTGAGACTTTAGCTTGCAATTGTATTTTGACTATGAAGGGAGCCGGTAGTATGTCATGGCGCCCGTCCTATCTATGTATGTAGAGGTGTGTGTTGGACAAGAATTTTGTAAATGAGCTTGACTCTTGTTCTATGATGTCATTTTGGAATGGTTTTACCTTAGTCCCTATTTCCCGTTAATTAATGTTGAATGTGCTTCCGCGACCGATGAAGTGTGATGATAAGTTTGAGAGGCTTGTTTGGGGTTCCTTCGGGTTCCTCATTCGCCATGTCACGTCTAGGCCCTAGGCTTGGGTCGTGACATAGGTGGGCCACCAAGACGACATCGGAAACCTTAACGATGTCCAAGTGCGCAACATCAATGATTCACATCTCATGGGAGGTGTTGGAGCCATTCGTCTTCCTTTAGCAGAGAGAAGTGCGGCGTTCCACATAACGAGCACCATGTTGCAACTCTTGCAACTAAATGTACTCTTCAGTGGATTAGCTCATGAGGACCCACATGTGCACCTTCAAAACTTCATAGATGTTTGTGGACCATTCTCGTTCAAAAACATCTCTCAAGAGTCGGTTCGATTATGGCTATTTCATTTTTCGTTGACGGGGGAGGTGTGCAAGTGGCTAGCTAAGTTTCCACGCAACTCAATCACTTCATCGGAGGAATTGGTCACCGTATTTAATGTGCGATTTTTCCCTCCCTCAAAGATGATGACTATTCGGGATAACATCCAACGCTTTAAGCATCTCAATGGAGAGCCTCTGCACGAAACTTGGCTCAGGTTTAAGAAAATGGTGCTACAATTCCAAACCCATGGTCTACCTGATAATGTGCTTCTTCAATACTTCTACCGGAGTCTAGATTCGGTAAAAAAAAGGTGTAGCTGACCAACTCTCGCCCGGAGGATTAATGCAGCAACCATATGCAGTAGCAACTGAACTTCTCGATGGCATGACAACCATCAACAGGGCGTGGTACACCCGCGAAGACCAGGTCTTACCGGCCACATTTCAGCTATCTAAGGAGCAGGCTGAAAAGGACAATGAGAGAGACCAAAACATTGTCAAGATTATGACGCAGCTCGACATTTTATCCAAAAATGTCATGGGGACTTGTGCCCGTAGTGTCAATGCTTTGAGAGTCAGGGGTGCAAATCCTGAGGAAATGAAATTTGAAGCCATGTATGACGAGGAAGTAAATCATCTAGCTAACCAAGGCGGGGGCTATCTTTCAAACTACCCAAGGCAAGGTGGTAACAAGGATGGGTTAGAGACGAAGGCTGGAAGGATCGAGATCGTGAATGAAGGGACCATAATCCAAATTGGAAAGATGGGGAAAATGATAAATATGTGCGCCCTCACGAGGGTCAGAAGCCCAAGGATTCGGAAGGTGGTAGGTCCTAGAATATGCTCTCGCATATTCTAAACAAAGTTAAAGGGTCAAACAAAATCCTTAAAGGCATGAAAGAAGACGTGTCTACCCTCAGCCAGACTATTACCTCTCATTCAGTTTCGATCAAGTAGTTAGAGACCCAAATAGGTCATATCTTGTCTCATCTGAATCCGAGTCAACAAGGAGATTTGCCTAGTGATACTATGGCTAACCCTAAGAATGAGGTCTGATGGTGGACTTGCATTGTACCACGACGTTAACTAAGGCACGATTTGGGAGGCAACCCAAAACCTTTTAAGTATTTCCTAATTACTAGTAGAATAATGGTGTGTTGTTTGTATAGGTTAAAGTAAGGGAGGAGATTGAAATAGTATATGAAGGCAGGCAATAGGTCCAGTTGGCGAATATCAGCGAGCAAGATTCTTTCCGCCGTCTGACTCAAGGCACCATCATCTTTGATCCTGTAAAACTCGTCGGTTTGAAGAAAATTAGCAGTGCATCGCCGACCATGTTGGTGATCTCAATGAAAACTGTCGATTGGAATCCTCACATGAGCTGCAGATCCTGTTACAATTGGCGAAGAAACTAAACACTTGGCTTGACTGACATCGCCGAATGGGAAGAAACTAGACGGCTTTTGCAAGCCACAAGTTTAAAAGCTCTATTTCATTCATTTCCTCTCACCTTTTCATCCTATCAAACTCACACTTGCACTTTAGATTTATACTTCCTGCCATTTTAAAGTATTTTAAGTGTCAAATTGTGCATAGATTTGGATAGCATTGTTGCCTAGCACGTCAGCACAATCTAATTCAGCACCAAGGTTGGTAATCGAACCCCTCAGTTATTTTATCAAAATTTGTACTCATTTGCATGATGATTGATAGTATAAAATCTCTTCTCAGTCTCTGAGTCACAGGGATTGCATGTATTATGGATTATGATTCAGTAGCTTTCGTGTGATTTGAGGGACTCGCATTGTACTGTGCTTTGAGTTGAATTTTTACGTGAGGGAAAATGTGAAACTTCTATGGGTTTTCGTTGAAATTGTATTATTTAATCCTAAATTGCATTACCTGGGTTGCGGGGAGAAATTTGAAAGAAATGAGTTGAAAGTAGATACGTTTGGCTGTTCGATGAGATGAACAAATTTGTCGAATTGCTCGGCGGTTTGACTAACGCCCCCATTTCACCCTTAACTGAATAGTACATGTACTAATCGATCTGTAACTTTTGGCAGTGAGCCTAATGTCGCTAAGCGCACTCAGTGACTCGCCGAATGACTCCTTGTTCGCCCTTTGTATGCACCCTTGCACCTTCTGTGCATCATTTTCAGCGAATGGCCTAAATGGATGATTACTTCGCCAACTGGTTTAGTGAAGCTATTCTATACCCAGAATTCCCTTGCCCCAGTTTAAAATATTGTCTAACTTTTCTTGAATTATTTTGCAGAAATGGCTAGACCAAAAGTTGTTGGAAGGGACATGCCACGCCGACATGTAAGAGCACGAGAGTTTCAAAGAGACGAGAAGATAGCAGAACTAACCAAAGAAAGAAAAGAGAGTAAGAAAGCAAGTGCCAGCAGGAGAACCCCCATTGACCCCACTATTCCTTCGTGGAAATGTGGATTCTACACGGCCATAGACTCCTTTTTGGAAGGCCATGAAGTGGACAGAATGGTTGCGGGTAACATTGCTGCAGAAGCTAGGAATGATAGTCTGAGAACCATTGTCACATTCCAGGCTAATGCATCGGGAAACGATTCCCCGACAAATGTAGCAAGCGTGTAGACAGGATCCCCTCTTTACCTCCTTCTCTATCTTTCTTTATTCTCACTGTTGGATATTCATCATTTGCATTTGAGGACAAATTGCTTTTATTTATGGTGGGGTGAGGCTCACCCTTTTCTGTACTATTTGTGACTCGTGCTCGTGTTTTTGCTTATGTATTTGGGCTTTGAGCTATTATTGTGTTAAATACTGCTTTTCTGTGGACGTTTGAGCTTATGGCTCCTCTTATTTTAATTGCAAAATGATTTTGACCCTTCCAAAAAAATTTGAATTTTTTGCACATTTTTTCCACCCTTCGTGAGTTGAATGTGGCTGTTCTTTTGCAAAAATTTGAGTCTCGATTTCGATCAATACCGATGATTTGAATAGTGCTCTCAATTGAACGAACATGAATGTACGACTACAATGAGGCCAAATGAATTTGCGTAAACAATATGTAAACTCTTTGCATCTCATTGTGATTAGCCATTTATCGAATTGATTATCTTGTAATGACCATTGCACACTAGCAAAAGTTTGTAGTCTTGTTTGACTTAAGTGTCGATGCCTTGTATGATGAGCTTACTCTGAACCTTACATGAATAAATCTAGAATTTGCCCAGTTAGTTTGATTAATTTAGAAAGTTGTGCTCTTGAAATGATCTTAGGTAACTTTAAAGAGTGTGAGCCAAATTTGACATATACCTCTTTTGTGGCCTACCCGTGAGCGTGTGGAACTCTTTCGAATACCCTTTGAGCCTTACCTCTCTTTGTAAGAACCTTGATGAACCCTAGACCTCCACTACTTATAATCCTCTTGATTTGTGGTATAACGAATAGCCAACTTAGGAAAAGCCTAAGTTAGGGGTGTGGTAAAAAGGAAAAGGAGAAGTCAAGAAGTGCAAGAACATTGCCCCTTAACCCGTGGTGTTGCAGAACAATGGAAACCCTTCGGAAAAAAAACATATTTGTGGATTAAAGTACCAAAGAAATCGGCTTTCCAACCATGGAGGTGAATAAAAAGATGACTTAGAAGCACTGGAAAAAGAATTGATAAAGAAAAAGAAGGGAACGCCTTGAGAACACCACATCTCACGAGGATGAAAAGTCACTGAGCCTAACTAACCATACCTTTGTAGTTAGCCCCATTACAAGCCTTAGAAAGACCATTTTGATCTTTAGTGAGCCGAACCAAAGAGATCAATTGGAAAATAAGGGCAAGACTATGGGTGAAAACATGCATTGTTCCTCTTTTTGAATGTGAGTGTTGCATCTGATTCCTGATCTTGAATTGATTAACCTCTGTGTGTGAATATGGAATCATTCTTTATGTGAGGGCATTTGTATACTTTTTGGTGATCTTGAACTTGCACAAGTAGCAAGTATTGCGAGCATGAGAATCTTTGGCAATGCTATCTCACAACTTGAATCTTTGAGTATACAGTTGATCTATGCACGAGTAATTTGAGTTTTGTTGTGTATGTTCATGATTTAGTCTTGTGTAGCACTATTTGAGTCATCCTTTTTGAACGGTTGAACTTAAGCTTTCTTGAGGACAAGCAAAATTTTAAGTTGGGGGTGTTGATGAGTCCAAAAATTGGACTCCTTTAGGGCTTTATTTTAATAGAAATAATGTCCTCAAATTCTTATTTATTCTAAATATCTGATGAAAACACTTAAGTTTCAGGTATTTGAAGTTTCAGTGGAAGTACGGACACATAGGCGCAAAGAGAAAAAAAAAGGGTGAAAAGAACGAAAAAGTTGAAGACTAAGCATTGCCAAGCACACTTGGCGATTCGCCAAAGGGACACACTTCGCCCTTTGTTCCAGTACGAGAAGCTTTGAAAAAGCATGATCAAAAAGGCGATGAAAGGAGCATGATCAAAAAGGAGATGTAAGGAGCAGTCGGTGTGTTCTCGAATAGGTACGCGAAGCAGTACATGTCGCCAAACAACACAGAGCATGACGATGTTAACCGATAATGCAAGACGGCGACGTACTACACCAAAGGGTGAATCACCGACTTAATCGGCGATTCCGACTAACCTCGCCGAACGATCCACCAACACTAATTTCTGAAGTCTATAAATACTAAACTCTTTATTAATTTTAGAGTAGTCGAACATTTATTTTAATCTTTAATGTCTTTAGCTTCAACTAGTTAGAACTTAATTTTATTTTTCTATTAATTCTCAAAGCCACTCCTTCGGGACACGACCCCAACCTTTAGTTGTGTTACTATATTATCGATGATCGTAGACACTCGTACCATAGGTTAGTGTCTTTGGTCATGATAAGCATCAGTAAGGCTCATGGGGTGTTCAAGAGAGAATAACACTCAGAAGGTAGGTCACAAAAGATGTATATGTCAAATTGCCTTAAACTCTTAGAAGTTACCTACGATCATACCAAGAGATAGTGTCACTTAGTTGACTGGACCAACGGGGAAAATTCTAGGATCTACCATGCATTGTTCAAAATAAGCTCATCACACTACGCATTGACACTACAGTCAAACAAGACTCCACACTTTCGCTAGTGTACAATGATCATCACAACAGAATGGATTTGATAAATGGCTAATCACGACGAGATGCAAACAGTTCACATATTGTCTTCGCAACTTCATTTAACCTCATCGTAGTCGTACATTCATGTTTGTTCGATTGAGAGCACTATTCAAGTCATCGATATTGATCAGAACCCAGACTCAAATTTTTGCAAAAGAACTGCCACATTCAAGAGCATATAGCGGGTGGCGAAAATGTGCGAAAAATTCAAAAAATTTTGAAAGAGGCAAAAATGTTTTGCAATTAAAAACAAAAGGGGCCATAAGCTCATTCATCCACAGAAAGGCAGTGATAATATAAGTTAAAATAGAACAACCCAAATATAAGCACAAAACCCGAGCATCAATATTCACACTAAGGTGGGCCTCACCCTACCACAAATAAAAAATAATTTGTCCTCAAATGCAATTAACACTGTTGCCGAAATGTCAAATAAAGAAAGTCCGAGAGGGATGTAGAAATCCTATCTACACAGTCGCTTTATCTGTCTGGGCATCATAACTGATGTGTCAGCCTAGAATTTGATAATGGCCACTGGAACTTTTTCAGAAGATTCAACGGCAATTGACTTACTAAGATTGTCCAAGTCATGAGATGCCAAAAAGGAGTGGATTGCTGTGAAGAATCCACGTTTCCACGAGGGAATAGTGGGGTCTCGGAGATTTGTTCCCTTGCTGGAGCTAGACTTCTTGCCCTCATTATCCATTTTGGGGCAATTTTTTGCCTTTGTATTTTTCCTGAAATTTTTCGCTCTTATTTATCGGGGTGGCATATCTCTTCGCACTACTTTTGGTCTAGCCATTTATGCAAAGCTTCGAGAAAAAGGTAAATAGTATTCATACAAAAGAAAATAATGCAGTTTAATTGCAGCATAACATCGCCGAACCAGTTGGCGAAGCGCGTAATTACTTAGGTGGTTCGCCGAGTGTAGTGCATAGAGAATACAAGGATGAAGACAAAGGGAGAACCAGAAATCTTTCGGCGATGTTATGTGACTCGCCGAAGATTATAGAATTTAACATCATAAATAGCTTTTAATTAAAGGTGAGATGGGGATTGTAGGCGAACCGTCGAGTGGTTCGGTCAGCTTGACCCAGCTCGCTAAATGACTCAACATGGCTACTTTCGACCTACTTTCCCAAATTTAACCCTGCGACCCCCGAAAACACAATCAAGGCATGGACAACTCCAATTAGGCTTCGACCGAGTGACAATCATGCTCAACCCACAAATTTTAAGTCATTTTTTTCAACCTTCAGGAATTAACTGTTTAATTAAGTACAGGCAAAAATTTGTAAATCTAACAGGTAGACAAATATTCTAATTCTACCAGAGAAATCCATCACAAATAGACAAGGTAATACCATTGCATTTGGTCTAAACTAGCTAGGAATAACTAAGAGTTTGGGAACCAACCTTTCGTGCTGACTAAAATAGAATTGATTCGCTAGGTAGCAATGCAAGCCAAGTCTCGTACACAAATTAACAACTAAAATACTCTAGAAGTGTAGAGATATTGAAAATAGAGTGCATGTGTGAGTTTGGACAGATATTAAGTGAAGGAAAGTGAATGAAGTTGAAACTTTTAAGCCTTTGGCTAGCAAAAACCATCCAGTTCTCACCCACTCGGCGACATTAGTCCAGCTCGCCCACTCACTAGGCGGAACGCCAACTATTTAGCTTTTCCACCAAAATTTATAGAACCTCTGGTTTAAGTTGGGGGATCAACCGTCGGTCTATATCGGGATCGCCGACACCGTCGGCGGTTCACCAATAATTTCCTGATAGCCAAGTTTTATAGACTCCAACGCAAGATGCTATTGAGTTTAGCAGCGGTCTAGTTCTAAGTCGCCGAACCGTTCGGCGATTCGCCGATTGGACCTGTTGCTCGCCAATCTCCACTGTTCGTTCACTCTCCACACTTCCATCTGCGCAATCAACACACCATTATTTTATCCAAAAATAAGAAAGAAATTAAAGGGGTTTTGGGCTACCTCCTAAACAACGCCTTAGTTAACCTCGTGGCACGATGCAAGTCCACCTTTAAACCTCACTCTTGGGGTTAGCCATAGTATCACTAAGCAAACCCCCTTGCTGTCTAGGATTGAGGTGAGAGGATATATGACCCATTTGGGTCTCCAACTGCTTGATTGAAATAGAATGAGAGGTGACGGTCTGGCTAAGGGTAGAAACATCTTCTTTCATACCTTTCAGCATTTTGTCTGACCCTTCAACTTTGTTGAGGATACGCGAAAACATATCCTAAGACCTACCACCCTCTGAATCTTTAGGCTTTTCGCACTCGTGGGGAGGCACATATATGTCCTTCTCCCCATCCTTCCAATTGGGATTTCGGTCACCCCATTCACTATCCTTCCATCATTCATCTTTACCCCAACCTTGGTTACCACCCTGCCTTGGGTAGTTTCAACGATAACCTCCACCTTGGTTGGCTAGGAATTTCACCTCCTCATTATATAAGGCTTCAAAATTCTCCTCCACAGGATTTGCGCACCCGACCCCCACAACATTGACACCACGGGTACCGGTCCCCATGAAATTTTTGGATAAAATATCAAGTTGTGTTATGATCTTGGCCATGTTTGGGTCTCTCTCATTATATTTGTCCATCTTCTTCATGGATAGTTTTAATGTGAGAGGGGAGACTTGGTCTTCACGGGTGTACCATGCCCTATTGATGGTCATCATGCCATCTAAAAGTTGGGTTGCTAGTGCACGGTTGCTGCATCAGGCCTCCAGGTGGATGTTGGTCGGTGACACCTTTTTCTACCGAGTCCAAACTCTGGTAGAAGTACTGAAGTAGCACGTTATCAGGAAAACCATGGGTTGGGCATTGTAGCAGCAACTCTTTGAAACTTAGCGAAGTTTCGTGCAGAGGCTCTCCTTCTAGCGTTTAAAGCTCTGGATGCTATCCCGTAGTGACATCATCTTCGAGGAAGGGAAAAATCACACTTGAAATATAGGTACCAACTCCTCCCATAAAGTGATGGATTCACGTGGTAGCTCGGCTAGCAACTTGCACCCCTCTCCCATCATTAAGAAAGGGAATATCCTTAACCAGACCGACTCCTGAGAGTTGTTTTTGAACGAGAAAGGTTCGCACACATCTACAAAGTTTCGAAGATGATCGTGAGGATCTTCATGAGCCAGTCCGCTGAAAATTCCTTTAGTTGCAGAAGTGGCAATATGGTGCTTGTTATGTGAAACAGTGCATTTCCCTCGGCTTCGGGTAAACGAATGGCTCCAACACCTCCCATGAGATAGGGGCCATTGATGTTAGGCTCTTGGACATCGTTGAGATTCCCAATGTTGTTTTGGTGGCCTACCTGGCTACCTATTGCTACCATTAACACTCATGTTTTCTGAAATATTCACACAACAAACAAAATAAAACTAAAAATTAGTTGAGTAGACTACAACTAAGAAGAATAAGAATTCTACTAATCTAAAAATTCTCAAATAACACCACTCTCTGGCAGCGGCGCCATTTTGATGCAAGACACAACTTCCGATGCAAGTGTCTACGATCGTACATTAGTTTAGTAACCCAACCAATGGTTGGGATCATCCCAAGAGAGTGGTTTTGAGAATTTATAGAAAAATAAAATTTCGTTCTAACTAGTCGTAGCTAACGACATTAATGAGTAAAAATATTATAAATTAAAGGGGGACACAAACGTGTCAATTAACAATGGGATTTTTTGTCACTAGTAAGGTCAAAACAGCGAAATAAACAAGGGTTTCTAACCAATGAGACGGGTTCCTTGGGATGTGATGGTAATACGAATTAAGCTAGATTATAGGGTACGTGCTTTCGATAGAAGATTCATACAGATTGTTACTAGGCTTAGTTTTAAGGGGGATAAGCTCTATCTCGAGCAACTTACCCTGTTTCAAGCGGGTTACTATCAGACACCCACTTCCCGCATGAACACCAGCCTACGCCTTAACCCACTCATACTCTAGACTTGAGTGTGTGGACATGGGACTAGGGTTCACTCTCTCGAGCTGAACCTCGTGTCGACCCACTCACTGGCCATCAATCTAGTGGTCTTAGTTTTACGACCTCTCTCTTGAGCATGCCCAAAACACATAAATAAACTTGTATTTGCTACTACAAATTGATTAAATTCATCTACAACCACTAAACGAAATAACAATTAAACTACGATTAACCTATCAGCAAGCAAGACCCAATAATTATCTTAACCCATATTCGCTAAATTACAACCCAAGAATTGGGGTTTAAAGCGACACATCAAAAGATAGAAATTTATACCTAAATAAGCTTGCATTAAAATGGGTATGAAGATTTAAGTCTTCTTACAGGCCAAGAATGAAGACTCCAAGAGACCCAAGTCCAAATCCTTGGAGATGAAACCCTTTTTTTCTTAAAGTCTTCAAAACCCTCTCAAACCTAGAGAAAAACATATCAAAAAGTACTATTCTATATGAAAATTGCAATAATTGTTCGACACCTAAAACTACAACTCTAACTAGTATTTATAGCTTTCACAAATTTGTGTTGCAGCGGATCATTCGGGGTCATTAGTCGAAATCGCCTATCAGCTAGGCAATTCACCTTGTGGTATTGTTTATCGCCGTCTTGCACCATCGTTCAACATCACTGTGCTTTGAATTATTGTGCAACAGGTACTGCTTCGCGGAACTTCTCGACGACGCACCGACTACTCCCTTTTTTCGCCGACTTGATCTTTTCCTTCAACACTCATCACGTTGGAACAAAAGGCGAAGTAAGACCCTTTACAACTCGCCAAGTTGACTCGGTGATCATCAAGCCTTCACTTCTTTGTTCTTTTTGTTCCTTTTTGCGACATAGTGTCTATGGTTTTCTTCAAATACCTAAAACTTAAGGGATTTCATCAGATATTGAGATAAAATAAGAAATTAAGGACATAACTTCTATTAAAATATAGCCCTAAATGAGTCCAATTTGTGGACTCATCAATGCCTTAGTTTGGATTTGAAATATTTCTCCTTGAAAAAAATGCTTTATGAGAGTAAATTGTATATAGGCTCCAAGAGTGTATGTTGAGCATGCCTTAGCTGGGAGATTGTAGTTCCTCCGTGAATATGTTAGTTGTGAGAATTGTATGCATCGGTTGTTAGATGTAGTTCCTACTCCCTTGTGTTACATTGAGTAGGTTTAGCTTGGAGTGAAGTTCTCTTCGTTGGTGGTGAGCATTTAAATGAGTTGCATGCTTGATTGGTTGCTATTCTAGAGTCGTGACCTTAAGAAGTGCCTAGAATGTCATTCGAGGATGAATGTTCCCAAGAGGGAGATATTGTAAAACTTTGGAAACTTGTAGGCTAAACAAGAACTTGACGTGAAGGTTAGAGTCATAGATATAATTCCACATACATTAAATGAAGGGTTGAAGGTTAGAACATCAAGGTACGACTCCCCAAAGACCTACCAAGGGTCTTTGAGGAGTACCCAAAAATCTGTCTCAAACCAATAGACCCACCAAAGGGACTCACACCCCATGGTTCAGGGGTCCTGGGGAAGGGTCCCACAAATAAAGTTGTATACCACAGCCCACGCTTGACCAGCATGCCCCGTGGGTCCACTCACGGCCCATGGGCGTAGTCTCGTGGGTGAGGCAGTGAAGTTTTCTTAGGCGGTTAAGTGAGGGGTTGGTGGAACTTTCTGAAATTAATTAGGGGTTAAGTGGTGTCATTTTAACCATAATTAGACCACATATATAAAGACTTTAGGCCCCTAAATTCATTGATCCTAGTCATTATTTCAACTCACCAAATAGAACCCAATTCCCTCTAAAAGAATCTTGTTTCTAGAAAGTGGCGAAGAAGAAGAAGAGAATCAAAGTAGGTCAAGTCAAGAATTCATTGTTGCAAGCTTTGTAAGGCTTTATAATCAAATTATGATAGCTTATTCATCCATTGATTCTTCCATCGATGGAGTCCCCTAGTTATTCCATAATTGTGAAAATGAAATACCCAATTCTAGTTAGGATTCCTTCAAATATTGTGGGGTTAAGTTGAATGTGGATCCAATTGAGAGACTATTTAATGTTTATGGTTTATTTAGTAGTGAATCATGTTATTAAAATGAAAATACATGTTACCATGCCTATCCCTAGTCTAATTGATGAAATTGAAGTAATATGGTTTTATGGCTTGTGAAGGGAAATTGAGGATTCATAGATGATCTTCTAGAATATGTGATATGTATAGTAATTTTTCAAGAATAAAAGCATGTAGACATAAATTGAATTAAAATAATGTATATGTGATTGATTATGACTAGTAAGGCTTGAGATTGCACCTTTATGATGATATATATGACTAGAACTCCTTAAGAATAAAGCATTTGACTAGAATGCCCTGCGTTCTAGGTGTGTATGATGTATGTTCATTCCTAAGGCTTTGAGATTAAAGCTAATGTGTTGAAATATGAATGTTAAGGCCTTGAGAGTAATTTTTTTTTGATAACGGTAGACTACTAGATTGAGTTGTTGTGGAAGAATTTTACCCACCTAACCTACCTTATGTATGATTGAATGTATGAATTTATAGAATCACTTGAGTTATTATGATATCTGTGTCTAATATTAGAATTCTAGATATGATTATTAAAAGAAAGTTTATAAACCTCAAGGAGGTAAAATATGAGATTATGCATGTTGTTATAAAACCTATGTAAATCATTTATGAACACTTTGAGAGTGTAGTGCCTATGATTATGATATGTAGATGTGTTGATTGAAAGACTATTCTCAGGAACACATAATGAACATGATGTGGAAGTTTTTCTCACATAAAATTATTCTAGGTTGAAAGGTTTGCTCACCTAAACTGAATTAAGCATGTTAGACTAGAATATCTTGAATTGTGACATAAGATCCCTTCATGAATAGCTTGACTAGTTAAGACAAGACCATTTCATGGTAGCTTGAAAATAAGACCTCATGGTAGCCTTGGATTGAGTAAGCATACCCTTCTAAAGGATAGGTTGCTATTGTGTCATAGTATACTTGCATGGTAGCATGACTTGGTTAGGCCAAATCATTTTACGGTAGCTAGGATGGAGCAATAATATCCTTCCTTGAATAGCATGGACTTTCATGATAGTATGTTTTTCACGGTATCTTGTCTTAGAATAATGAAGTTATTTTAGCTAGATGATTAGCTTTGTTTAGCCTAGTATGGTATAGTCCTTGGTAGCCTAGAAATGATGAATAGTAATAATTTATATGTGATGGCTTAAAGTGGTACATACTACGGGTGGGATTATGGCGTCTTATCCATGCATTGCACAAGTATGACTTGAATCTACTTATGAAGTGTTCTTTTATATGTTGTATGCCTAGCTTGGATTGTTGCTATAGTTGCCTTCCATGATATGTTGGACTAAAGGTGTAGATTCCCTTGCCTATGAAAAGTAAGCTAAGGATGAGATCCAAAGATGGTAAGTATGATTATGATGGCGTAAAAGTGGTACTTAGTATGGGTGAGATTATGGGGTCTTATCCATTTATTGCACAAGTATGGCTTTGAGGTTACTTGAGAAATAGTTGTCTTATGTTATGAAGATCTAAGGATTTACTATGCGTATGAATATGATGTATCACCTATGTTTATGGATTATGACTTATGTTGACTAATGCTTATATTATGTCTATATTGGAGATTATGCTTATGATCATGTTGTTATTCTCTTATTGTATTGTGCTAGCTATCATATTTAGTACATTTTGTACTAATGATATTATTGCCTACGTTCTTATTAAATGTACGGTCCGGCGATCTTGAACTCCATCCCCGTGGCTAGGTTCATAGTAGAAGCAAGAGTTGAAGATTTGGCGAGTCCTCATAGCATCGAGTATTTGCCCACATTTCATTTATGTCTTTGTTTTATGTCTTAGTCTATTGCATGGGTTGTGTCCCAAGAGTTATTCAAAGTTTTTTAGATGGTATGACACAATGTTAAAGACTTACGCTTCGTTTTATGAGACTTTGATTGTTATGAAAAATCTTTTAAATTTCCACATTATTCTCTTGTCTTATGTTTTAATATGCTCGGTGGCTTACATGGAGTCCTTCAGGGTTATATGTGCCAAAGAAATAAGCTAGGGGTGAGATCAAAAGAGGATGAGTATGTATGATTACTTAGAGTGGTACTTGGCATGGGTGAGATTATGGGGTCTTATCCATGCATAGCACAAGTACGACTTGAAGTTACTCATGAAGTGTTTCTCTTATAGTACGAAGGACTAAATATTTACAATGCTTATTAATACAATATTTATCTCCTATGTTCATGGATCGTGCCTTATGATGTCTATGTTGGATATTATGCCCATGACAATGTTGTTATCGCTTATGCCTATACCCTAAGTCTTATAGATGTGGACTAATGCTTATGTTATGCTCTTGTTGATGATTATGCTAGCTATCATTTTTAGTACTTAATTGTACTAACGCATACTCTTTCCTACATTCTTATAAAATGTAGGGTCCGGTGATATTGAGTTCCCTCGTCGTGGTTAGGTTCCTAGTAGAGCAAGAAGTTGAAGATTTGGTTAGTCCTCATAGCATCAAGGATTTGATCACCTTTCCTTTTTTGTCATTCTTTTATTTTTTAGACTATTGTATGGGCTGCGTCCTATGAATTATTTAGGTTGTTTTAGATGCTTTGACACAAGTGTAGTAGACTTCAACTTTGCTTTTATAAAAGACATCGATTGTTATGAAAAATTCTTAAATTTCTGCATAATTTTTGTTGTTTTATGCTATGTCATGATAAGGGGCTTGTATGAGGCCTCTTGGGTTTTTTTATGCCTTGTAACGTCTAGTTGTTACCCCTGGGTCGTGACAAACTTGGTTATCAAAGGACAAGGTTTAGAATGATTCTAGGATGTCTCAAAACCACGTCTAAAAGAGTCTTGTTCATAAGTGTGAAGCGCTCCACATTTACGAATGGGAAGCTATTAGATGATTAGGAAAATTCGCTTCTTCACTCTCTAAGTGGTGACACAGAGCTTGACTCTATTAGGTCTTTCTTCTAATATGTGCCATGTGTTCTTTAGGATATGAATACTAGAAGGGCTAATGTTAGAACGAATGAGGAAAATATGGATCCAGAGTTTCCTCCCTAAGCTCCTCCTCAAGCTCAGATTGACCCTTTAGAAGAGAATATAACAAATGCGGAGATTAGGTCGGCTTTTCCAATGCTGTTGTAGTTGATAGTTGAAACCAAACATCCCCTTGATATTTGACACTTGTGTCACCCCATACTTGAACCATGCTTTTATTCGTAAATGTTTTTACCTATGACTAACATGAGCATATTCATGCTTATCTATTGATTCTCAAGTATGTACCACTCCATGCTTTTCAATTTATTAGTTGGGTTATATTACTGACTAACGATCATTGATGCTTAGTATTGGATGAAGTGTCTTCGAAATGTTAATCAATAAAAATGGTGACGCAAGCCGAGGAGTGGTGTTAGTTTAGATTTTTTTGTTAAGTTGGATTTCGTTCTTGTTAGTCATAGTCTTACTTAGTTAATTTTGGTTTTGTTTTTGCTTGTTTGTGTGTTGAAACAAGAAGTATGAGTGTGAACGACATCAATGGTTGCCAAGTAGGCCATCAAGATGACATCGGAAACCTTAACGATGTCAATGAGCCTAATGGTAATGACCCTCATCTTTTGGGTGGTATTTGTGCCATTCACTTGCCTTAGGCCGAAGGGAATGCAGTGTTCCACATCACAAGTACTATTTTGCAACTCTTTCAATTGAAGGGGCTGTTTAGTGGTTTGGCTTATGAGGATCCCCATGAGCAAACTAGAAACCTCGTTAATGTATACGGACTGTTCTCCTTCAAGAACATCTCCCAAGAATCGGTCTGGTTGAGGTTGTTCTCGATCTCTTTGATGGGAGAGGCATGTAAGTGGTTGGCTAAACTGACACGTGAATCAATCACTTCATGGGAGGAGTTGGTCACCGCATTTCAAGTGTGATTTTTCCCTCCATCGAAGATGATGACTCTTCGGGACAACATTCAGAGCTTCAAGTGCCTAGAAGGTGAGCCAATTCATGAAACATGGCTGCGATTCAAAATGTTGGTGCTTTAATGCCCAACTTATGGCTTACGTGATAACGTGTTGCTGCAGTATTTTTACCGGAGCATTGACTCGATAAACAAAGTGTTGGTGCCCAACTTTCTCTGAGAGGTTTGATGTAGAAACCTTATGCGATAGCAGCTCAACTCTTGGATGGCATGACTACCATAAATCGGGTGTGGTATATTCGTGAAGACTAGGTCTCCCCTCTCACGTTCAAATTGACAAAGGAACAAATGTAGAGAGACCAAGAGAGGGACCAGAAAATGGTCAAGATCATGACACAACTTGACATTTTGTCCAAAAATGTCATGGGAGCTGGTGCTCGAGGTGTCAATTCCATGGGTGTCAGGTGTGCTAATCTTGATCAGTCTAAGTTTGAGGCCTTGTATAATGAAAAGGTGAATTTCCTAGCCAATCAAAGTTGTGGTTATCGTTCAAACTACCAGAGGCACGGTGGTAACCAGGGTTGGAATAGGGATGAATGTTGGAAGGATTGAGATCGAGAATGGAGGGACCGAAATCCCATCTGGAAGGCTGGGGAAAAGGATAGGTATATGCCTCCCCACGAGCACCAAAAGCCAAAGGATTTGGAAGGTGGCCAGTGTGAGGATATGCTTTCCCATATCCTTAACAAAGTTGAGGGGTCGGACAAGATTTTAAAAGAAATGAAAAAAGATGTGTCGACACATAGTTAGACCGTTACCTCCCATTCAATATCGATCAAGCAGTTAGAGACCCAAATGGGTCATATCTCGTCTCATTCGAACTCGAGACAACGAGTGGGTTTGCCTAGTAACACTATGGCTAACCCCAAAAATGAGGTTTGAGTGTGGACTTACGTTGTGCACGACGTTACCTAAGGCGCTACTTGGGAGGCAACCTAAGTTTTATTTTCTTTCTCTTTTTTTAGTGTGAAATAATGGTGTGTTGATTGTGCAGGTCAAAGTGTAAAAAGTGTTTGAAAAGTCTAGGTTGGCGAGCTAAAGGTCCAGTTTGCGCGTCGCCGAAGAGGGCAGTGAACCTAATCTAGACCACCGTTAGACTCAAGATAATTTTAAATTGGAGTCTGTAAAACTCAATGATCCCAGGATCAACTTGGCGAATCAACGACCATGTTGGCCATCGCGATCTAGTCTTACATTTTGACCTTCACATTAACTTGAGGTCCTGTAAAACTCGGTGAGGTAAGTGACCACTCGGTGTGTCGCTGAGTGGGTTGGGAAGCATGAATAACGTCACCGAATAGGCGATAACTAGAATGTTTTTAAAAGGCCAAAGGTTTAAACTTCAAACTCTTTGACTTTCCCTCACTTTTGAACTTCCCAAACTCACACCAGCATTTTAGTTTCTATATTTCTTCCATTTATTCTATGTTTTAGTCGTTGGAATTGTGTTCGGAGTGGATAACTTTGCCTCCTAGCATTTCAATCTTGAGTATTCAGCATTTAAGGTTGATTTGCTGAAGCCCGAATCTATTTTTAGCGATTTTGTACTCATTTAAAATGACCTTATCTTAGTGATGTGTTTTGGGCCTCTCTGATCTTAATTATTGTTGTGTGTGCCTATGTTAATTTGAAATTCTTGCTCGTAATGCCTATAATGTTGAATTCCCATAATTTGTGTGCCTTAAAATTGGTTAGAATTTTTGGGTTTGTTCCTGCATGTTGTTGGGGCTAGTCGGGTGAAGTCTGAGTAACTCATATTTGTGCCAAATGACATAATTAGCCCAATGATAGAGTGGGTGACGTCATTCTTAAGGGAAAAAGTCGTCAAATGGACAAATTTGGCAAAACCGTGAGAAGTCTGAGTATCATGTTGTAATGGGTGTATTCGGTCTTGCTTTAATTTGATGGGTTCATGCTTTGATTTAGTTTTCAGGGGTTGCGGGGTGGAATTCGAGAAGTTAGGTTGAATGTAGGAACATTGGGTTGTTTGGCAAGCTGGGTCGAGCTCGCCAAAGTTCCCCATCTCACCTTTAATTTCATGCTATATTTGAAGTTTGATTCTGTAACTTTTGGCAAGAAGCATGAGGTCATCGAAGGCACTCGGTGACTCACCGAAGGTCTTCTTGATCGCCCTTTGTCGGCACCCGTGTACATTATTTGCACTGTAACTTTCGATGGGCTAAAACTTGGTCATCGATTACTGTCGGCAATTTTTTGAAAGGCCTTCCCACCGCCAACATGCCAAATTGTTCTGAGAATTTTTAGTCAATCTTTTCGGTGAGCCCGATCTGCTCACCAAAGTCTTTCGGTTACTTGCCGATCAGTTCGGCGAGTATGTCTGTAACTATTTTTCTGTG
This sequence comes from Solanum stenotomum, assembly GCF_019186545.1. Classification (NCBI taxonomy): domain Eukaryota; kingdom Viridiplantae; phylum Streptophyta; class Magnoliopsida; order Solanales; family Solanaceae; genus Solanum; species Solanum stenotomum. Next base: position 35,015,062 of record NC_064286.1, on the reverse strand, counting down.
CTTTTGATCTAATTATTTATAACTTTTCTTGATGTTTTCAAGACATGGGTAGACCGAAAGGTGCTAGGAGAAACATGCCACACCGAATGAAGAATAAAAGGATTACGATTAATGAGGATGCATCTGCATCCAATGGCAAAGATACAATACTTCCCACAACTGGTGGGAAATGCAAAGGAAAAGGCAAGGCACTTGTGTTACTGGGGTTCTACGTTTCATATGGGGCCTTGATACCATAAAGAAAGAAGCAGGAAGCAACATTCAAACCGGTTGACTATGTAGTCGTTTTGGAAAAATGTCAAATGTGACAGTGAGGCTATTAATGTTCTCCTGGATTATCCCGATGACATTGATGACGAGTTCTAGCATCTGATTAGCACAAAGACTCTGTACAATATGAAAAAATGGTTGGCCCTGCTTATATCAGACGGTCTCCCAAGTGGCTGGAGATCGAAGCACTAACTGAAAAGAAAGATCTCAACATAGTTGGCCGGTTCTGGTTTGGCTTCATTAGCAGCTCTATCATGCCATCCCATAACAAATCGATCCTCCGCCTACCCAAGGCAGCTTGTAGGTTGCATCATCGAGAAGACAAGGATAAATCTAGGGATAACTATGACACAAGAATGGTCATAAGGTCTTAGCAGTGCCATACCTCACTTCCCTTCTCGGTGTTGATAACCGAGCTATACAGATAGAATCGAGTTCTTAGAGATGCGAAGAAGGATGTGGAAGTGATTCCCACATCCTCTACCGATATTCGGAGGATCGAGGAGGAATAATTGAAAGATGAGGCGGAGAAGAAGAAGAAGGCAGCCTCGGTGGATTCTACCCCGATTGTGAAAATAGACTCACCAACTGTAGAGGCATATTAGCCTACTCTGGCCCCTGGGCCTTCAGATATTTCTATTGTTTTTCCTACTGAACCTCGTGGTTGTTCTCCTACTGCAGTGCCTCCTAGACCTGCTGCTGTCTCCTGGACCCCGCTCAGTTAGGCTGCATTACTTCGGATGGGGCATGTTACCTATTCTGCCAATTATCGTGTTGCCAGAATCGAGGCCTCTATTCCGTGCATGATTCAGACTTCCCAGGCTGATGCTGTGACACCATTGGGCACTACCATTGATGCCCTTGTGGCTAGGATATTGCTGTGTGATCGTTGCCAAGGAGCCACCGATGAGGTGACGACTTTAAATGCCTCTTTTACTGTGTTGAGGAGTGATATAGATCAACTATAGTCCACCAAAATTGCCATGATTTTCAGGACAATGTAGTTCCCAGATGTACCTTATATGCCTCTCGCTACCACCGAAGATGAGGTTAGAGTTGAGGAGGGAGTTGATCCCGAGTTTGAGGTTGAGACAGATGAGGAGATGCTTCATGTGGCTGAGGAGATTTCTTACGAGGGCCTTACGGAGACTGAGGAGGCCATGATTGATGCAGCTGTGGAGACCTCTTTGGCGGATACACCGTTGGCTGACCCTAGTATAGCTACCGTTCCTTCTGAGGTGTCTACGGGCACTGATGCCCATGTTCAAAGTGATACACCAGGCACTGAAGCGCAGACAGATGGAGCAACTTTTTAGACATGATCCCTCTTTACCTTCCTTTCTCTTTTCAACTCTTGGATATTATTCTGTTTGCATTTGAAGACAAATGATTTTTTTTTAACAGGTGGTGTGGTGAGGCCCACCTTTGTGACCCTTTGTGATTATGTTTTCTATATATCTTTGTGGTTTGACCAATAAATTATGTTTTATACTACTTTTGTGGAAGATTGAGCTTGTGTCTCCTTGTTTTTAATGATAAATGATTTTGGACCCTTCCGAAAAAATTGTGTGCCACCTCTTGTTTGTATTTGAATGTGGTTGTTCTCTTGCAAATTTGAGTATCAGTTATGATCAATACGAAAGACTTGAATACTGCTCAAAATCGAACAAAAATGAATGTGCGTCTACGATGAGGCCAAATTAAGTTGCATAGACAATATGTGAACTTTTTGCTTTTCGTTGTGACTAGCTAATTGTAAAATTGAGTCTCTTGTGATTAACATTGCACACTAGCAAAAGTGTGGAGTCTTGTTTGACATTAGTGCCAATGCCTTGTGTGATGAGCTTACCGTGAACCATGTGTGATGACACCTAAAATTTGCCCCGTTGGACCGGTTGACTAACCGATGCAATCTCTTGTTATGATCATAGACAACTTTGAAGAGTGTGAAACAATTTGACATTATACCTCTTTTGTGGCCTACCATATGAGTGTGTGAACTCTGTTTGAACACCTTTAAGCCTTAACCTTTTCTTGGATAAAACATGATGAAATTGTGACCTTTCTTGATCCATTACCCATAATCCTCATGATGTGTAGTTTGTGTGAATAGCCAACTTAGGCCAAAAGCCTAAGTTGGGGGTGTGGTGAAAAAAGAAGGTAAACAAGGAAGTGCAAGAAAGTCCCCTTTGACCCATGGTTTGAGAAAAATGGAACACCCTCCATATAAAAAAAAAGAGAAAAAGAAGAAAAGAATGAAAAAGAAAAAGAATAAAAATCTTGTGAAATAAAGTTGTGAAAATGCAAAGAAAATGGGGTATCCAATAGTCCATGGAAGATGAATAATGGGGTGACTTTTGAGCATGAATGAGAATGATAGAGAAAAGGAAACAAAGTGTTGTTCAAACCACATTTCTTGAGGATTGCAAACATTAAGCCTAAATGACCATACATTTGCACTCAACCCTGTTACAAGCCTTGAAAAGACCTTTTTTTCTTGAATGAGCTGAAACAATTGTTGATTGGAAAATAAGGGCAAACATATGAATGAAATCATGCATTGTGTTCATCTTTGTGAGTGTCAGAGTTGCATTTGATTTCAGAGCTTTAAATTGTGAACCATGGTGTGTGAATATGGAATCATTCTTTTTGTGAGGGCATTTGAGTATTTTTATTGAGCTTGAACTTGCATTTCAAGCAAGTATTGTGTATTTGAGAGTCTTTGAAAATGGTGAGTCACAACTTTAATCTTTGAGTGCACAATTAATCCCTGCATGTGTAAGTTGAGTCTTTTTGTGTGCATTCAAGACTGAGTCTTGTGTAGAACTTTTTGAGACATCCTTTTTGAACTGCTGAACTTGAGTTTTACTTGAGGACAAGCAAAAGTTTAAGTTGGGGGTATTAATGAGTCCACGATTTGGACTCATTTAGGGCTTTATTTTAATAGATATAGTGTCCTCAAATGTATATTTTGTGCCAATAACTAATGTAAATACTTGATTTTCAGGTATTTAGATTGTGGAACAAAGCATGAACACTAATGAGCAAAAAGGAACAAAGGATTTGGAAGAATGAAGAAAATAAGTCCTGAGGATCGCATAAACCATTGGGCGAGTAGCCGAATGGCCATGGTCTCACCAAATGTTCTAGTGTGCCTAGCCTTGAAGAAGAAAATCATGTCAGCGATAGAAAGGAGCAGTCGGCGAACGGTTTCGCGATGCAGCAGTATAATGCCCAAAGTTACAGAACTTTACAATGTTGAAAGCCAAATAAAAAAAGGTGACGGAATTGACCAAAAGGAGGATCGCCGAATGGATCGGCGACCCCGACTTATTGCGTCGAATGGTCATTCGCAGAACATTTTTGGTGACTATAAATACATGTTTGAATTTTTAGTTTAGTATAAGATTTTTATGTAATTTTCAATATAGAATCATAATTATCAGTTTTTGAGTAGACAGCTTAGAACTAAGTATTGAGACAATATTTCCTTAGCTTCGAAGATTTGAAGATTTCCATTTCTAAGAAAATGGAAGTGGGTGATGAAGATTCTTCATCTTAGACCTTTGTAAAGACAAAATTAATCTTACCCAGTTGATGGAAACACAATTTGGTAATGACTTTTATATTTTTATGATGTCTAGCTAAAACCCCAATTATTGGGGTGTCATTATGTGATTTTGAGTTGATTCAAGAAAGAAATAAGGCGATTATTACCTAAAAGAATAATGTGAATTAGAATAATAATACCTCACAAAGAAGGTAGATGAATTGTTAGTTATTGGGTATTGTTAATTGATAGTGTAAATGTTATTTAAAAGTTATTGCATTCAGTAATTGTGGCTTAATCTAAAGGGTTGTAGTTGCAAATGAAATTCTACCTTCCTGTTTTTGGCTTGCTCGAGAGAAAGGTTTTAAAACCAAGATTACTAATTTGATGGTCTGTGGGTATTTGGTTGTCATGGGTTCAGCTCGAGAGAATAAATCCTAAACATTCTTCCATGCATTCAGCTCAAGAGAGTGAATGGACTAAAGCGTAGGTTGTTTTAAATTTCTGCTTGTTGGTGTTCGAGAGAAACCAATTTGATTCGGAGTAAATTGATCGAGACAAAGTTTATCCTCAATAAACTCTAGCTTATACAGTGTTTTACATGTATTTACTGTTAATTGCAATTACCCATTTGTCTACCTTAGTCTATAATCCTATCACATCCCAAGAACCCGTCTCTATATTTGTTATTTTCGTGTTATTTGGTGTTGTAGCTGATAGTTGAAACCAAACCTCGCATTGATATTTGACACTTGTGTCACCCCAAACTTGAACAATGTTTTTATTCGTACATGTTATTACCTATGACTGAATTGAGCATATTCATGCTTTTCTATTGATTCTCATGTACTTATCACTCGCAGTGGGAGTCGACAACAACTTACTTTGTTGGGTTATATTACTAACGATCGTTGACGCTTAGTATTGAATAAAGTGTTTGTGTAACGATAATCAAGATTAATCACGCCCTTCATGGGTAAGATTTTCAAATAAATCTAATCAATAAACTAAAAATCAAGGTCTCTCCTTCTAACATCAGCATAGGATTTTTGTCGGCTTTGGGCCATTCTGAACCTCACCCAAATTAGCCGAACTTTCTCCATAGCCTCATGAACTAGCTCGGGTCCGATAAAGGAAACTTCATCAACTTTAAATCACTCTATAGGAGATCTACACCTCCTACCATATAGAGTTTCTAAGGGGATCAGACCAATAGTAAAATGTAAGTTATTATTATAAGCGACCTTTATTAATAGCAAGTGATCACCCCAACTTCCCTTGAAATTGATGACACATGCACTCAACATATCCTCTAAGGTATGTATTGTTCTCTCCGCCTGTCCATCAGTTTGTGGGTGAAAAGTCGTGCTAAGCCTCCCATTTATGACAGCCAAGGCAGCGTGTCTAGGTTGCATCATCGAGGAGAGAAGAGTAAATCTAGGGATAACTATGACACAAGAGATGGTCAAGAGGGCCAAACAATGCCAGACCTCACTTTTGTTCCCAATATTGATCACCGAGCTATGCACATGGGCTCGAGTTCCTGGAGATGCAAAGAAGGATATGGAAGTGATTCCCACATCCTCTACCGATATTCGTGGGATCGAGGCAGTAGTATTTGAAAGATTAGGTAGAGAAGAAGATGAAGTCGGCCCCGGTAAATTCTTCCCCAGTGGTGAACACAGACACATCACCGGTAGAGGCATCTTTGCCTGCTCCAACCCCTGCGCCTTCAGGTTCTTCTAGTGTTGTTCCTTCTGACACACCAGGTTCTTCTATTGCTGCACTTCCTCCTAGATCTGTTGTAGCTGATGTATCTAGGACCTCGCACACTCAGGCTGTCTTACTCTGGATGGGGCAGCTTGCCCTTCCTGTCGATCGTCGTGCTGCCAAACTTGAGCCCTTCATTCTGGGCATGATTCAGACTACCCTAATTGATGTTATGACACCATTGAGCGCTATGATTGAGGCCCTTCCAGCTAGGATAGAGGTGTGTGAGTGTGGCCAACGGGCCACCGATGAGTAGACGACTTTAAATGCCGCTTTCGCTATGTTGAGGAGTGATGTGGATCAGTTGAAGTCCACCGACATTTCCATGATTTTTGGGATGGTGCAGACCCCAGATGTACCTGATTTGCGTCCGGCTACCAACGGAGATAAGGTTAGAGTTTAGGAGGCAGTTGATCCCAAGTTTGATGCTGAGACGGATGAGGAGATGCTTGAGGTGGCTGAGGAGGTTTTTTACGAGGGCCTTACATAGACTAAGAAGTCCAAGATCTATGCAGTTGTGCATACCTCTTTGGCGAATACATCATTGGCTGACCCTAATGCAACTATTGCTCCTTCAAAAGTCACTCCGGGCACTGTTGCTCAAGTTTAGAGTGATGCACGGACAGTGATGCCCAGACAGATGTAGCGATTGTTTAGACAGGATCCCACTTTACCTCCCTCTTTGTCATCCTTTTATTTGAATCTGGATATTATTTTGGGTGCATTTAAGGAAAAATGATTTTTATTTGTGGTGGGGTGAGGCCCACCTTTTGTGATTATGTTTTCTGTATACTTTTGGGTTTTGAGCTATAAATTGTGTTTGATACTGCTTTTGTGGATGATTAAGCTTGTGGCTCCTTGTTTTTTAGGATAAATGATTTTGGACCCTTTCGAAAAAAATTATGTGCCGCCTTTGTTTGCGTTTGAATGTGATCAATACCGATGACTTGAATAGTACTCATAATCAAACAAATATAAATATCCGGCTACGATGAGGCCAAATAAATTTGCATAGACAATTTTTGAACTTTTTGTATCTCGCTGTGACTAGCCAAGTAGCAAATTGAGTCTCTTGTGATGAACATTGCACACTAGCAAAAGTGTTGAGCATTGTTTGACATTGATATCAACGCCTTGTGTGATGAGCTTACCGTGAACCGTGTGTGATGACACCTAAATTTTTCCCCGTTGGTCCAGTTAATTAAGTGATGCAATCTTTTGATATGATCTTAGGTAACTTTGAAGAGTGTGAAACAATTTGACATTATACCTCTTCTATGGCATACCTTGTGAATGTGTGAACTCTGTTTGAACAACCTTTGTGCCTTAACCTTTTCTTTGAAGAAACTTGATGAAATTGTGACCTTTTGTGATCCATTACCCATTATCCTCATAATGTGTGGTTTGTGTGAATAGCCAACTTAGGCCAAAATCATAAGTTAGGGGTGTGGTGAAAAGAGAAGGTAAATAAGGAGGTGCAGGAAAGTCTCATTTGACCCATGGTTTGAGAAAAATAGAACCCCTCCATATAAAAAAAGAGAAAAAGAATAAAATAATGAAAATGAAAAAGAATTAAAAACTCGTGAAATAAAGTTGTGAAAATGCAAAGAAAATGGGGTATCCAATAGTCCATGGAAGATGAATAATGGGGTGACTTGTGATCATGAATGACAATGATGGAGAAAAGGAAAGAAATTGTTGTTTGCACCACATTTCATGATGATTGCATCCATTGAGCCTAAATAACCATACATTTGCACTCAGCCCCGTTAAAAGCCTTGGAAAGACCTTTTTTATCTTGAGTGAGCTGAAATAATTGTTGATTGGAAAATAAAGGCACACCTATGGATGAAATCATGCATTGCGTTCATCTTTGTGAGTGTGAGCGTTGCATTTGATTCCGAAACTTTAAATTATGAACCATGATGAGTGAATATGGAATCATTCTTTTTGTGAGGCTATTTCAGTAACTTTGTTGAGGTTGAACTTGAATTTGAATCAAGTATTGTGAACTTGAGAGTTTTTTATAATGGTGAGTCACAACTTGAATCTTTGAGTGCACCATTGATCTTTTCATGAGTAAGTTGAGTCTTTTTGTGTGCATTCATGATTAAGTCTTCTGTAGCACTTTTTGAGACATCCTTTTTGAACTTGAGTTTTACTTGAGGACAAGCAAAAGTTTAAGTTGGGGTTGTTGATGAGTCAACGATTTGGACTAATTTAGGGATTTATTTTAATATATTTAGTGTCCTCAAATGCATATTTTGTGTAAATAACTGATGTAAATCCTTGATTTTCAGGTATTTGGATTGTGGAGCAAAGCATGGACACTAATGAGCAAAAAGGAACAAGGTTGGAAGAATGAAGAAAATAAGTCTTGAGGATCGCCTAAACCATTGGGCGAGTCGCCGAATGGCCATGGTCTCGCCTAATGTTCTAGTGTGCCTAGCCCTGAAGGAGAAAATCAAGTCGGCGATAGAAAGGATCAGTCCGAAAAGTTTTGCGATGCAGTACTATATCTCCCAAATTACAGAACTTCAAAATGTTGAAGGCCAAATCAAAAAGGGCAATGGAATTGACCAAAGGGCGGATCGCCGAGTGGATCGGCGATCCCGACTTAATGTGTCGAATGGTCCTTCCCAGCACATTTTTGGCGACTATAAATAAATGTTTGAATTTTTAGTTTAGTATAAGATTTTTATCTAGTTTTCAATATAGAATCATAATTATCAGTTTTTGAGTAGAGAGCATAGAAGTGAGTATTGCAACAATATTTTCTTAGCTTTGAAGATTTGAAGATTTCTATTTATGAGAAATTGGAAGTGGGCGTTGAAGATTCTTCATCTTAGACCTTTGTAATGCTGACATTAATCTTACCTAGTTGATGGAAACACAATTTGGTAATGATTTTTATCTTTTTATGATGTCTAGCTAAAACCCCAATTCATGGGGTGTGATTATGTGATTATGGGTTGATTTTGCTGTTGGGTATTGTTAATTGATAGCGTAAATGTTGCTTAAAAGTTATTTCATTCAGTAAATGTGGCTTAATCTAAAGGGTTGTAGTTGTAAATGCAACTCTACCTTAGTGCTTTTTGGCTTGTTCGAGAGAGAGGTTTTAAAACCAAGATTACTGATTTGATGGTCTGTGGGTATTGGGTTTTAATGGGTTCAGCTTGAGAGAGTGAATCCCAAGACTTTTTACACAAATTCAGCTCGAGAGAGTGAATGGACTAAAGTGTAGGCTCTTCTTTATTGCTGCTTATTGGTGTTCAAGAGAAACCAATTTCATTCGTGGTAAATTGTTGGAGGGAAAGTTTATCCCCGCTGAAGTCTAGCTTATTCACAGATTTACAACTATTTACTATTAATTGCAATTAACCATTTGTCTACCTTATTCCAAAATACTATCACATCCCTTGACCCATCTCTATATTTGTTATTTTCATGTTATTTGATGTTGTAGCTAATAGTTGAAACCAAACCTCCCCTTGATTTTTGACACTTGTGTCACCCCAACTTGAACCAGGCTTTTATTCGTAAATGTTTTTACCTATGACTGACTTGAGCATATTCATGTTTTTCTATTTATTCACAAGTACGTACCACTCAAAGTGGGAGTCGACCACAACTCACTTAGTTGGGTTATATTACTAACTAACGATCGTTGACGCTTAGTATTGGATGAAGTATCTTCGAAACATTAATCAATCAATCACGCCCTTCATAGGTGAGATTTTCAAATAGACCCAATCACTAACCTCAAACTCAAGGTCTCTCCGTCTAACTTGAGCATAGGACTTTTGCTGTCTTTGGGCCATTCTCAACCTTTCTCTAACAAGCTTCTCCATAGCCTCATGAACTAGCTCGGGACCGATCAAGGCAACTTCACCAACTTCAAACCACTTTATAGGAGATCTACACCTCTTACCATAAAGAGTTTCAAAGGGGATATTACCAGTTTATGAATGTAAGCTATTATTATAAGCGAACTCTATCAATAGCAAGTGATCACCCCAACTTCCCTTAAATCAATGACACATGCACTCAACATATGTCTCTAAAGTATGGATTGTTCGATCCACCTATCCATCGATTTGTGGGCGAAAAGTCGTGTTAAGCTTCACTTTTGTGCCAAGACCTTTCTGAAATGATTTCCAAAATTGAGATGTAAACTGGGTACCTCTATCGAAGATAATGGACAATGGCACACCATGCAATCTTAACATTTCTCTCAAATATAAAATAGCATAATCTTCCACCGCATAAGAAACCTTGATAGGAATGAAATGAGCCGATTTCATCATTCCGTCAACTATAACCCAAAACTAGTCATATTTGTTCCGAGAACATTGAAACCCTACTATAGAATCCATATTGACATCTTCCCACTTCCAAGTAGGAATGCTAATATCTTGGGATAAACCACCCGGTGTTTTATGCTCAACCTTCACTTGTTGGCCCACCCACGAAACCCCGACGACGGACCGTGGATTGACCTACGGTCCGTCCTAGTTGGGCGTGGTCTTGACAGAGTGTTTGGGGAAATCGACAAACCCCTAGCCATGAGCCGTGGATCCATCCATGGGGTGTGGGTCCTGGCCGTGGTTCAATTCCTGGATTTGGGATGTTGCATTATCTCCTTGAATGGGCCTGAGCACTTTAATTTGAGTTTACCTAGGAAGAGTCTCAATTGAGAGTTATAAAGAAAATCAAGGAGTTGGCGTCAAAGGATTTTGGCAAAACAAGGAGTTACCTAGGAAGAGTCTCAACTTTAAACTCTCGTCAAAAGATATTAGCTTCATGCCACTTCTGTTTTTTCTAATTGTAAAGAATTGAACTGTCATACGCCCTAAGACGAAACTTCTCCAACTCATGGAGTTGATTTACTATACCATTCAAGGCGTCCCTTTAGTTAAAGTTTATCGACTTCAATGCCTATAATGACCTTTTTTCAAGCTCGATTGGTAGGTAACAAGACATTCAAAACACAAATTGGTATGGTGACATGCCAATTTGAGTTTTGAAAGCGGTGTGGTACGCCTAGGGCTTCAACAAACTTCTATGACCAATTAGTCCGATTTGAATTGACTGTTTTCGCCACAATTCCCTTGATTTCTCAATTTGATACTTCAACTTGGCCACTTGTCTGCGAATGATACGGGGTTGCAAATTTATGCTTAACTCCATATTTTCTCAATAACGAAGTAAACCACTGGTTGAAAAAATAAGACCCTACATCACTGATAATTGCCCGTAGAGTACCGAACCGTGTGAAAATATATCTCTTGAAGAATTGCGCAACACTCTTCCTTTCATTGTTAGGTAATTCTAAAGCTTCTATGTATTTATAACTCTAATTAATCACCACCAAGATATATTGAACTTCAAAAGATCTCACAAACAGTCCCATGAAGTAGATTCCGCAAACGTCAAACAACTCTATCTCTACAATAAGATGAAGAGGTAGCTCATGCTTTCTCGATAATACTCCTTGCTTTTGGCATTTAATACATTGCTTAACAATCTTTGTATAATGATGGCCATTAAAGCACTTGGCTGTTGTACGCACTGATATTTAGACAAAACTTCAAATTGAAGTGTCTACGATAGTAAAATAGTAATATAACCCAACCGAATGGGTTGGGGTCGAGTCCCAAGGGAGCAGTTTTTGAGAATTAAGATTTAAGCACGAATATGGTAAAGTTAACCATAGCTAAAATCATTGTCAAGTAAAGACATAATAAATTAAGGGTTGAGACGAATGTAAATTATCAAGGGAGGTTTGTGTTCAATTAATGAACTAAAACAGTGAAAACAAAAAGATGTGAATATAGGCGACGAGATTCTTGGGATGTGATAGGAATACGGGATAAACTACACAATCGGGTAAATGCTATTGATAATCAATTGTTGAACATTTGTAACTAGTCTAGACTTTGGTGGGGGTAAATTCCCTCTCGAGCAACTTACCCCAAATTAACTCGGTTTCTCTCTAACTTCGAGTTGCATCTTTTAAGCACGGCTCCAACTTAGCCCATTCACTTTCTTGAGTTGAATGTGTGGGAAAATGCCTAGGATTAACTCTCTCGAGCTGAACCCATGACGACCCAATAACCACTGGCTATAGATTTAATAGTCTTAGTTTTGAAATCTCTCTCTCGAACAAGCCAAAAATACTAAGATGAAATCGTATTTGCAACTACAATCCCATTAAGTTCAAACACAACAACTAAACAAAATCACATTTAAACAAAAAATAGATTAAAAAAAAAGCAATACCTAACAGGAAATTTAAACTATATTCATAAAATTACACCTCAATAATTGGGGTTTTAGCTAGACATAGAAAAAAGGAAGAAAATAATACCAAATCAAAGTAACATTAACCGGGTATGATTTATTTTCACTTAAATAGAGTCTCAGATGAAGAATTTTCAACACCCACTTCCAATTTCTCAGAATTGGAAGTCTTCAAATCTCCAAAAGCTAAGAAAAATATTCTCTACTTGAAAAGATAGAAAATAAAATTGTTGTATCTTAAATTCCTTTCTAAAATAAAAATTCAAACTAGTATTTACAGTTGTCAACAAATGTGTTGTGAAGGATCACTCGACACAGTTACACGAGATCTCCAATGGACTCGGCGATCTGCCCTTTGGTCTGCTTCATTGTCTTTCAGCTCTTACCTTCAACATGTTCGCGTTCTGGATCATTGGGCGATATAGTACTGCCTCGCAGAACTGTTTGGCGACACGCAGACTGCTCTTTTTCATCGCCGACTCGGCACACTGGAAATTTGGGCGAGGTAAAGGCCATTCGGCGACTCACTGAATGCATTTGGTGATCCTCATGCCTTCTTTTCTTCCTATTTTCAGCCGTTTTATTCCTTTTGACCAAGTTGTGTCCCATGCTTTGCCTTAATCTCCAAATACCTGAAACTTAAGGATTTACATCAGTTATTGAGACAAATTATGTTTTTGAGTGCATTAATTCTATTAAAATAAAGCCCAAATGAATCCAAATTGTGGACTCATCAACAATGTAATCAAGACACAACTTTCGATTCAAGTGTCTATGATCGTACAATAGTAATATAATCCAACCGAATGGGTTGGGGTCGAGTCCGAATGGAGCGGTTTCTGAGAATTAAGAGTTAAGCACGAATACGCTAGAGTTAACCATAACTAGAAACATTGTCGAGTAAAGACATAACAAATTAAGGGGTTGACACGAATGTCAATTTTCAATGGGGATTTGTATTAAACTAATGAACAAAAACAGTGAAAACAAAAGGATGCGACTATAAGAGACGGGATTCTTGGGATGTGGTAGGAATACTTGATAAACTACACAATTGGGTAAATGCTATTGCTAATCAATTGCTGAACATTTGTAACTAGGCGAGACATTACTGGGGGTAAATTCTCTTTCAAGGAACTTACCACGAATCAACTCAATTTCTGTCGAACACCGAGTAGTCGCTTTTAAGCAATGCCTCCACCTTAGCCCATTCCCTCGAGCTGAATGTATGGGAAAAGACCTAGGATTCACTCTCTCGAGCTGAACCCTTGACGACCCAATAACCACCGGCTATTGATTTAGTAGTCTTAGTTTTAAAACCTCTTTATCGAGCAAGCCAAAAACACTAAGATGAAATCGTATTTGCAACTACAATCCCATAAAATTCAAACACAACTACTAAACGAAATCACATTTTAACAACAAATACAATAACAATAGCCAATACCCAATAGGAAATGTAACCCATATTCACAAAATCACACTCCAAGAGTTGGGATTTTAGCTAGACATAGAAAAAAGGACGAATATGATACTAAATCGAAGTAACATCAATTGGGTACGATTTATTTTCACTACAATCGAATCTAAGATGAAGAATCTTCAACACCCACTTCAATTTCTTTGAATTGGAGGTCTTCAAATCTCCAAAAGCTAAGCAAAATATTCTCTACTTGAAAACATAGAAAATAAAATTGTTCTATCTGAAATTTATTTCTAAGATAAAAATTAAAGTAGTACTTAAAGTTGTCAAGAAATGTGTTGCGAAGGGTCTCTCGACGCAGTTAGTCTAGATCGTTGATGCACTCGGTGATCCGCCTTTTGGTCTACTTCATCACCTTTCATCTCTTGCTTTCATCATCTTCCCGTTCTGGATCATTAGGTGATTTAGTACTACCTCACGGAACTGTGAAGCGACACGCCAACTTCACCTTGTCATCATCACCTTGATTTTTTCCTTCAGGTCTCAGCACACTGGAACTTTGGGCGAGGTAAAGGCCATTCGGTGACACACCGACTGCATTAGGCGATACTCATACCTTCTTTTCTTCGTCTTTTCAGCCGTTTTGTTCCTTTTTGCCAAGTAGTGTCCATGTTTTTGCTCAAACATCAAATACCAGAAACTTAAGGATTTACATCAATTATTGAGACAAAATATGCATTTGAGGGCACTAATTATATTAAAATAAAGCTCTAAATGAGTCCAAATTGTGGACTCATCAACACCCCCAACTTAAAATTTTTCTTGTCCTCAAATAAAACTCTAGTTCGGCAGTTCAAACAGGATGTCTCGAATAGTGCTACACAAGACTCAATCATGAATGCACACACAAGACTCAATTTACTCATGCGAAGATAACATGTGCACTCAAAGTTTCAAGTTGTGACACGCCATAAACGAAGAATCTCAACCTCACTATACTTGCTTCAAATGGAAGTTCAAGCTCAACAAAGGAAATCAAAAACCCTCACACAAAAGAGTGATTCCATATTCACACACAATGATTAAACAATTTAATGTTGAATCAAATGCAACACTCACACTTGCAAAGAAGAGCACAACGCATGCTTTCACCCATAGGTTTGCCCGTATTTTCTAATAGACAATTGTGTCACCTCACTCAAGATAAAAAAGGTCTCTTCAAGGCTTGTAATGGGGCTAAGTGCAAAGGTACGGTCATTTAGGCTTAGTGTCTTTCATCTTCATGAACTGTGGTGCTCACAACACTTCCTTTCCTCTTCATTCATCATTTTCTTTAGTGCTTGTAAGTCATTCCATTATTCACTTTCCATGGATTGTTCGGAAACCCCATTTCTTTTGTTCTTTATTCAACAACTTTTTCATTCTTTTTTTTTCTTTCTTTTCTTTCCCCCTTTTTTTGGTGGGAATCCATTTTTCTCAAAGCCATGGGTTAAAGGAGAATTTTCTTGCACTTGTTGACTTGTCTTCTCTTTTCACCACACCCCCAACTTAGGCTTTTTACCTAAATGGACTATTCAATCAACCACAAATCATGAGGATTATGGGTAGTGCATTTAAGAAAAGTCATGTTTTCATCAAGTTTCTTCCAAAGAAAGGTAAGGTTCGAGGCGTGTTCAAAAGAAGTTCACAGACTCACAAGGTACGCCACAAAAGAGGTATAAGTCAAACTGGCTCACACTTTTCGAAGTTGCATAAGATCATATGAAGAGATAGCCTTACTTAGTCGACCGAACCAACGGGGCAAATTATAGGTGTTATCATCCATGGTTCACAGTAAGCTCATCACACAAGGCATTGACACCAAAGTCAAACAAGACTCCACACTTTCGCTAGTGTGCAACAATCATCATAAGAGACTCGATTCGATAATTGGCTAGTTTCAATGAGATGCAAAGAGTTCACATATTGTCTATGGAAGTTCAATTGGCCTCATTGTAGCCGCACATTCATGTTTGTTTGATTATGACAACTTGTCAAGTTATCGATATTTATCAAAACCGATACTTAAATTTGAAAGAGAACACCAACATTTAACACAGAAGGGGTGGCATATTTTTTTCATAAGGGTCAAAAGTTATTGTCAATTTAAAATCATGGAGCCACAAGCTCAAACATCCACGAAAAGCAGTGTATAACATAATATTAAGCATAATGACCGAAATATATATAATAAAAACATTAATCACAAAAAAAGAAGGGTCCTCAACCCACCACAAATAAAATACATTTCTCCTCAAATGCAAATAAAAATAACCAATAGTCAAAAATAAAGTAAGATAGAGAGAAAGGTAAAGAGGGGATGTTATCTATGCAGTCGCTACATCTGTTGCTGTTCAGTGCCCGGAGTAGTGCTCGAGATCTGGGCAGCAGTACCCAGAACTATCTAAGAAGCATCAACAGTGCCAGGCCCACTAGGGATATCCACCTACGAATCCATCCAAAAGGCTTGTACAAATGTGTATAACCCCCGAGCCCATGAAAGAACATCAGGGTTTCGTGGAATGGTTGAAATGAGCTTCTGACAAGAAGATGCATAGACTCCCCAATATTCTTATCCCTTTCATTTATCCCCTTACCCACAAGATGTGGAAGGTTTGGTAGCTTTGCTTTTGGATGCAGCTGCCTCTACATTGGTGACGATCCTTTTTCCCTTCATTCGGGGTAGCATGTTTCCACCTGCAACTTTAGGTTTGGCCATGTCTAAAAAAAATTTATGCCGAATAATACGAAATTGAGATGCTAGGGGGAAAAGTGTTTCGATTCCAGGCACATATCAACAACCAAAATACTCTAAAAGTTCAAATATATATAAAAAAACTAGAGTGGGAGTGTGAGTTTGGGCAAATAAAAAGTGAGGGAGAGTGAAAGAATTTGGGATCAAAAACCTTTGGCCTATTTCAAACAGTCCAGATATCGCCCATTAAACGACATTAGTCGTGCTCGCCAATCTACTTAGTGACACGCCGAGTGGTCACTTACCTAATCGAGTTTTACAGGAACGTCAATCAAAGTGAAGGTCAAAAGGATAGTTTATATTGGGATCACCGACCTCCCCAGCAATTCGCCAAGTTGCTCCTCGGTTCACCGAGTTTTACAGGCTCCAAGTTGAAATTTTGTTGAGAAAAATGGCGGATCAATTTGGGCACGCCGACCTCTTCGGCGATACGTCCACTAGATCATTTGTTCTCCAATCCTGCATCTTTCAAACACGTTCCGCACTGGAACCTAAAAAATCAACACACCATTATTTACAAGAACAAAACTAAAACATTTAAGGGGTTATGGGTTGCCTCCCAAACAATGCCTTAGTTAAAGTCATGGCACGATGCAAGTCAACACTCAAACTCGAATTTTAGGGTTATCCATAGTAGCACTAGGCACACCCGTATTTTGCTCCGAGTAGAGGTGAGGCAACGCATGACCCATAAAGGTTTTGAGCAATTTGATAGATTTGGAATGAGAACCAATCATATGTTCCGTCACTTTGATGCTCTCATTTATCTCATCGAGTACACTATCAGGCTCAATTACCTTGTGGAGAATGATTGAGAGCATTCCTTCGAAACGTTTGCTCTCGTTGTCCTTAGGCCTTCTTCGCTCATGAGAAGGGATGTATTTATCCTTCCTTTTGCATAGGACTTCAATCTCCACTATCTTTTTGGTAAACTCATTCATTTGAGTCATCAGCGTGGCCAACATGAAGTCCTTCTCTATTTCATAGTTCCTCTCGGTTAGGTGATCAAGCAGTCGGACTGCTATCACATATAGCTATTGTGCAATGCCACCCAGAATGAGTTGATCTATCAAAACCTTAATTCTGGGATCAAGACTTTTGTAGAAATAGTCAAGAAGGACTATATCGGGAATTTCATGCATTGGGCATTGAGTTATCCGTTCTTTAAACCTTGCCCATGTCTCATGGATCCATTCACCTTCCAATTGGTTGAAGCTTATGATGCGGTCCCTGAATATCATTAATTCTAATGGAGGGAACTTTATTTGCTTGCGGGTTCTGCTTAATAGACTCACCTCTTCTGTTGTAAAGCACAGACAAGAAAAACACAAACTTGAAACTGAAGTGAGTAAACTACGACTAACAAAAGCAAAATTCGACTCTATTAATAACTCTCAAGTAACACTACTCCCCGACAGCGGCGCCATTTTGTTGTTAGCATAATCAAGACAAAACTTCCGATTCAAGTGTCTACGATCGTACAATAATAGTATAATCTAACCGAATAAGTTGGGGTTGAGACCTAAGGGAGTTCCAAAATCAAATGGAATGCTCACACACACACTCACAAAGAAGAACACAACGCATTTTTTCACTCATAGGTTTGCCCATATTTTCCAATAGACAATTATTTCAGCTCACTCAAGATCAAAAAGGTCTCTTCAAGGCTTGTAATGGGGATGAGTGCAAAGGGACGGTTGTTTAGGCTCAGTGTCTTTCATCCTCATAAACTGTGGTGCTTACAATACTTCCTTTCCTCTTCTTTCATGATTTTCTTTAGTGCTCGTAAGTCATTCCATTATTCACTTTTCATGGATTGTTCGGAAACCCCATTTCTTTTGTTCTTTATTCAACAACTTTTTCATTCTTTTTTTTTCATTCTTTTCTTTCCCCCTTTATTTTGGTGGGGTTCCATTTTCTCAATGCCATATGTTAAAGAGACTTTTCTTGCACTTGTTGACTTGTCTTCTCTTTTCACCACACCCCCAACTTAGGCTTTTTTCCTCAATTGGCTATTCAATCAACCACAAATCACGAGGATTTTGGGTAGTGCATTTAAGAAAAGTCATGTTTTCATCAAGTTTCTACCAAAGAAATGGAAGGTTCAAGGGGTGTTCAAAAGATGTTCACAGACTCATACTTTTTGAAGTTGCATAAGATCATATGAAGAGATAGCCTTACTTAATCGACCGAACCAACGGGGCAAATTATAGGTGTTATCATCCGTGGTTCACAGCAAGCTCATCACACAGGGCATTGACACCAATGTCAAACAAGACTCCACACTTTCGCTATTGTGCAACAATCATCACAAGAGACTCGATTCGATAATTGGCTAGTCACAATGAGATGCAAAGAGTTCACATATTGTCTATGCAACTTTAATTGGCCTCATTGTAGCCGCACATTCATGTTTGTTTGATTATGCCCACTTGTCAAGTAATTGATATTTATCAAAATCGATACTTAAATTTGAAAGAGAACACCAACATTTAACACAAAAGGGGTGGCAAAATTTTTTTGTAAGGGTCAAAAATCATTTTCAATTTAAAATCATGGAGCCACAAGCTCAAACATCCACAAAAAGCAGTGTATAACATCATATTAAGCATAATGACCAAAATATATATAACAGAAACATTAATCACAAAAAAAGAAGGGCCATCAATCCACCACAGATAAAATACATTTGTCCTCAAATGCAAATAAACATAACCAAAAGTAAAAACTAAAGTAAGATACAGAGAAAGGTAAAGAGGGGATGCTATCTATGCAGTCGCTAAATCTGTCGTGGCTTTAGTGCCCATAGTAGTGCTCAAGATCTGGGCAGCAGTACCCAAAACTATCTAAAAAGCATCGACAGTACTAGGCCCACAAAGGATATCCACTTGCGAATCCGCCCAAAAGGCTTGTACTAATGTGTATAACCCCTGAGCCCATGAAAGAACATCAAAGTTTCGTGGAATAGTTGAAATGAGCTTCTGACAAGAAGATGCATAGACTCCCCAGGCTTGTTTTCCCTTTCCTTTATCCCCTTCCACCAGATGTGAAAGGCTTGGTAGCTTTGCTTTTGGATGCAACTGCCTCTACATTGGTGACGATCCTTTTTCCATTCATTCGAGGTGGCATGTTTCCACCTGCAACTTTAGGTTTGGCCATGTGTAAAAAACTTTTATGCCGAATAATACGAAATTGAGATGCTATGCGGAAAAGTGTTTCGATTCCAGGCATATATCACCAACCAAAATACTCTAAGAGTTCAAATATATATAAGAAAAACTAGAGTGGGAGTGTGAGTTTGGGCAAATAAAAAGTGAGCGAGAGTTAAAGAATTTGCAATCAAAAACCTTTGGCCTAATTCAAACCGTCCAGTTATCGCCCATTCGGCAACATTAGTCGTGCTCGCCAATAAACTTAGTGACACGGCGAGTGGTCACTTACCTAATCAAGATTTACAGGACCTTCAATCAAATTGAAGGTCAGAACGACGGTTTATATCGGGATCAGCGACCTCCCCAGCAATTCACCAAGTTGCTCCTGGGTTCACCAAGTTTTACCGGCTCCAAGTTGAAATTGTGTTGTGAAAAATGGCAGATCAACTCGGGTACGCCGACCTCTTCGGCGATACGTCCATTAGATCATTTGTTCTCCAATCCTGCATCTTTCAAACATGTTCTGCACTGCAACCTAAAAAATCAACACACCATTATTTACAAGAACAAAACTAATACATTTAAGGGGTTATAGGTTGCCTCCCAAACAATGCCTTAGTTAAAGTCATGGCACGATGCAAGTCAACACTCAAACTCTAATTTTATGGTTATCCATAGTAGCACTAGGCACACCTCTATTTTGCTGCTAGTAGAGGTGAGGCAACACATGACCCATCAAGTTTTTGAGTAATTTGATAGATCTGGAATGAGAACCAATCATATGTTTCATCAATTTGTTGCTATCTTTTATCTCGTCCAGTAATCTATCAGGCTCATTTACAGTGTGGAGAATGATTGAGAGCATTCCTTCGACACGTTTGCTCTCATTGTCCTTAGGCCTTCTATGCTCATAAGAAGGGATGTATTTATCCTTCCTTTTGCATAGGACTTCAATCTCCACCATCTTTTTGGTCAACTCATCCATTTGAGTCATCAGCGTGGCCAACATGAAGTCCTTCTCTACTTGTTAGTTCTTCTCGGCCAGGTGATCAAGTAGTTGTACTGCTATCACATATGGCTATTTTGCAATGCCACCCAGAATGAACATATATAAAAACCTTGTTTCTGGGATCAAGACTTCTGTAGAAACAGTCAAGAAGGACTATATCGGGAAATTCATGCTTTGGGTATTGAGTTATTCGTTCGTTAAACCTTGCCCATGTCTCATGGATCCGTCCACCTTCCAATTGGTTGAAGCTTATGATGCGGTCCTTGAATATCATTAATTCTAATGGAGGGAACTTTATTTGCTTGCGAGTTCTGCTCAATAGACTCATCTCTTCTGTTGTAAAGCACACACAAGAAAAACACAAACTTGAAATTTAAGTGAGTAAACTACGACTGAAAAAAGCAAAATTCTACTTTATTAATAACTCTCAAGTAACACCACTCCTCGGCAGCGGCGCTATTTTGATGTTTGCGTAATCAAGACAAAACTTCCGATTCAAGTGTTTACGATCGTACAATAGTAGTATAATCTATCCGAATGAGTTGGGGTTGAGGCCTAAGGGAGCGGTTACTGAGAATTAAGAGTTAAGCACAAATATGCTAGAGTTAACCATAGCTAAAAATATTGTCGAGTAAAGACATAATCAATAAAGGAGTTGACACGAATGTCAATTTTCACAGGGGGTTTTTTCCAATTAATGAACAAAAACAGTGAAAACAAAAAGATGTGAATATACTAGACACATGATTCTTGGAATGTGATAGGAATACTGGATAAACTACACAATCAAGTAAATGTTATTGATAATCAATAGCTGAAAATTTGTAACTAGGCTAGACTTTAGTGGGGGTAAATTCTCTTTCGAGAAACATACCCCGAATAAACTCAGTTTCTCTCGAAAACCGAGTTGCCGCTTTTAAGCAGAGCCTCCTTCTTTGCCCATTCACTCTCTTGAGTTGAATGTGTGGGAAAAGGACTAGGATTTACTTTCTCGAGCTGAACCCAAGATGACCCAATAACAACAGGCTATCTATTTAGTAGTCTTAGTTTTAAAACCTCTCTCTCGAGCAGGCCAAAAATACTAAGATGAAATCGTATTTGCAACTACAATCCCATAAAATTCAAACACAACTAGTAAACGAGATCACATTTTACCAACAAATAGACTTAAAATAACCAATACCCAATAAGAAAGGTAACCCATATTCACAAAATCATACCTCAAGAAATGGGGGTTTAGCTAGACATAGAAAAAAGATCGAAAATGATTCCAAATCGAAGTAACATCAACTGGGTACGATTTATTTTCACTTCAATCGAATCTAAGATGAAGAATCTTCAACACCCAATTCCAACTTCTTGGAATTGGAGGTCTTCAACTCTCAAAAAGCTAAGCAAAATATTCTCTACTTGAAAACTTAGAGAATAAAATTGTTGTATCTGAAATTTCTTTCAAAGATAAAAATGAAAACGAGTATTTGAAGTTGTCAAAAAATGTGTTGCGAAGGATCACTCGGTGCAGTTAGTCTTGATCATCGATGCACTCGGCGATCCGCCGTTTGGTCTACTTCATCGCCTTTCAGCTCTTACCTCCAATCTTCGCATTCTAGATCATTGGACGATATATTTCTGCCTCGCGGAACAGTTCGGCAACACGCCTACTTCTCCTTTTCATCACCGACTTCATCTTTTCCTTCAGGGCTCAGCACACTGGAACTTTTGGCGAGGTAACAGGGCATTCGGCAACTCGCTGACTGTATTAGGCGATACTCAGACCTTCTTTTCTTCATCATTTCAACCATTTTTTTCTTTTTTGCCAAGTAGTGTCCATGCTTTGCCTCAAACTCCAAATACTTGAAACTTAAGGATTTGCATCAATTCTTGAGAAAAAATATGCAATTGAGGGCACTAAGTCTATTAAAATAAAGCCCTAAAAGAGTCCAAATTGTGGACTCATCAACACCCCCAACATAAAGTTTTTGTTGTCCTCAAGTAAAACTCTAGTTCGGTAGTTCAAACAGGATGTCTCGAATAGTGCCACACAAGAGTAAATCATGAATACACACACAAGACTCAATTTATTCATGCGAAGATCAAAATGTGCACTCAAACTTTCAAGTTGTAACACACCAATAGCGATGAATCTCAAGTTCACTATACTTGCTTCTAATGCAAGTTTAAGCACAACAAAGGAAATCAAACGCACTCACACAAAAGAATGATTCCATATTCACACACAATGATTAAACAATTTAAAGTTCTGAAATCAAATGCAATGCTCACACACACTCACAAAGAAGAACACAACACATGCTTGCACCTATAGGTTTGCCCGTATTTTCCAATAGACAATTGTTTCAGCTCACTCAAGATCGAAAAGATCTTTTCAAGGATTGTAATGGGGTTGAGTGCAAAGGTACGGTCATTTAGGCTTAGTGTCTTTCATCCTCATGAACTGTCGTGCTCACAACACTTCCTTTCCACTTCTTTCATTATTTTTTTTAGTGCTCGTAAGTCATTCCATTATTCACGTTCCACGGATTGTTCGGAAATCCCATTTCTTTTGTACTTTATTGCACAACTTTTTCATTTTTTTTTCTTTTTGTTTCTTTTCTTTCCCCCTTTTTTTTGGTGGGGTTCCATTTTTCTCAAAGCCATGGGTTAAAAGAGACTTTTCTTGCACTTCTTGACTTGTCTTCTCTTTTCACCCCACCCCTAACTTAGGCTTTTTGCCTCAATTGGCTATTCAATCAACCACAAGTCACGAGGATTATGGGTAGTGCATTTAAGAAAAGTCATGTTTTCATCAAGTTTCTACCAAAGAAAGGTAAGTTCAAGGGGTGTTCAAAAGATGTTCAAACACTCACAAGGTAGGCCACAAAAGAGGTAAAAATCAAATTGGCTCAAACTTTTCAAAGTTGCATAAGATCATATGAAGAGATAACCTTACTTAGTCGACCAAACCAACGGGGCAAATTATAGGTGTTATCATCCATGGTTCACAGTAAGCTCATAACACAAGACATTAACACCAAAGTCAAACAAGACTCCATCACTTTTGCTAGTGTGCAACAATCATCACAAGAGACTCCATCCGATAATTGGCTAGTCACAATAAGTTGCAAAAAGTTCACATATTGTCTACGCAACTTCAATTGGCCTTATTGTAGCCGCACATTCATGTTTGTTTGATTATGACCAGTTTTCAAGTTATCGATATTTATCAAAATCGAGACTTAAATTTGAAAGGGAACACCAACATTTAACACAGAAGGGGTGGCAAAATTTTTTCGTCATGTTCAAAAATTATTTTCAATTTAAAATCATGGAGCCACATGCTCAAACATCCACGAAAAGCAGTGTAAAACATAATATTAAGCCTAATGACCCAAATATATATAATCAAAAGATCAATCACAAAAAAAAAGAAGGGCCTTCAACCAACTACAAATAAAATACATTTGTCCTTAAATGCAGATAAACATGACCACAAGTCAAAAATAAAGTAAGACAGAGAGAAAGGTAAAGAGGGGATGCTATCTATGCAGTCGCTACATCTGTCACGACTTTAGTGCCCGGAGTAGTGCTCGAGATCTGGGCAGCAGTTCCCAGAACTATCTCTAAAGCATCAACACTGCCAGGCCCACAAGGGATATCCACATGCGAATCCACCCAAAAGGCTTGTACAACTGTGTAGAACCCCCGAGCCCATGAAAGAACATTAGGGTTTCGTAGAATAGTTGAAATGAGCTTCTGACAAGAAGATGCATAGACTCCCCGGGCTTGTTTTCCCTTTCATTTATCCCCCTCCCACCAGATGTGAAAGGTGTGGTAGCTTTGCTTTTGGATGCAACTGCCTCTACATTGGTGACGATCCTTTTTCGCTTCATTCGGGGTGGCATGTTTCCACCTGCAACTTTAGGTTTCGCCATGTCTTAAAAACATTTATACCGAATAATACGAAATTGAGATGCTAGGCGGAAATGTGTTTCGATTCCAGGCACATATCAACAACCAAAATACTCTAAGAGTTCAAATATATATATAAAAAAACTAGAGTGGGAGTGTGAGTTTGGGTAAATAAAAAATGAGGCAGAGTGAAAAAATTTGCAATCAAAAACCTTTGGCCTATTTCAAACAGTCCAGTTATTGCGCATTCGGTAACATTAGTCGTCCACGCCAATCTACTTAGCGACACGCCGAGTGGTCATTTACCTAATCAAGTTTTACTGGACCTTCAGTCAAAGTGAGGGTCAAAACGATGGTTTATACCGGGATCGCCGACTTCCCCGGCGATTCGCCAAGTTGCTCCTGGGTTCACCATGTTTTACAGGTTCCAAGTTGAAATTGTTTTGAGAAAAATGGCGGATCAACTCGGGCACGCCGACATCCTCAGCGATATGTCCACTAGATCATTTGTTCTCCAATCCCGCATCTTTCAAACTCATTACGCACTCGAACTTACAAAATCAACACACCATTATTTACAAGAACAATACGAAAGCATTTAAGGGGTTATGGGTTGCCTCCCATACAATGCCTTAGTTAAAGTTATGGCACGATGCAAGTCAACACTCAAACTCCAATTTTAGGGTTATCCATATTAGCACTAGGCACGCCCCTATTTTACTGTGAGTAGAGGTGAGGCAACGCATGATCCATAAAGGTTTTGAGCAATTTGATAGATCCAAAATGAGAACAATCATATGTTTCATCACTTCGATGCTCCCCTTTGTCTCGTCCAGTACTCTATCATGCTTAGTTACCTTGTGGAGAATGATTGAGAGCATTCATTCGATACGTTTGCTCTCGTTGTCCTTTGGCCTTCTTCACACATGAGAAGGGATGTATTTACCCTTCCTTTTCCATAGGACTTCAATCTACACTATCTTTTTGGTCAACTCATCCATCTGAGTCATCAGCGTGGCCAATATAAAGTTCCTCTTGGCCAGGTGATCAAGTAGGTAGACTGCTATCATATATCGTTATTTTGCAATGCCACCCGCAATAAGTTGATATATCAAAACCTTGTTTCTCGGATCAAGACTTCTATAGAAACTGTCAAGATGGACAATATCGGGAATTTCATGAGTTGGGCATTGACTTATCCTATCTTTAAACCTTGCCCATGTCTCATGGATTTGTTCTCCTTCCAATTGGTTGAAGCTTAGGATGCAGTCCCTCAATGTCATTAATTCTAATGAAGGGAACTTTATTTTCTTGCGAGTTCTGCTCAATAGACTCACCTCTTCTGTTGTAAAGCAAACAAAAGAAAAACACAAACTTGAAACTTAAGTGAGTAAACTACGACTAACAAAAGAAAAATTCGACTCTATTAATAACTCTCAAGTAACACCACTCCCCGGCAGCGGAGCCAGGTTTGCGTAATCAAGACAAAACTTCCGATTCAAGTGTCTACGATCGTACAATAGTAGTATAATCTAACCGAATGGGTTGGGGTCGACTTCCAAGGGAGCAGTTACTGAGAATTAGGAGTGAAGCACAAATATGCTTGAGTTAACCATAGCTAAAAACATTGTCGAGTAAAGACAGAATAAATAAAGGGGTTGACACGAATGTCAATTTTCAAAGGGGGGTTTTTATTCAATTAATGAACAAAAACAATGAAAACAAAAATATGTGAATATACTAGACACGTGATTCTTGGGATGTGATAGGAATATAGGATAAACTACACAATCAGGTAAATGCTATTGATAATCAATTGCTGAACATTAGTAACTAGGCTAGACTTTAGTGGGGGTAAATTCTCTTTCGAGAAACATACCCCAAGTTGCCGCTTTGAAGCACAGCCTCAGCCTTAGCACATTCATTCTTTTGAGTTGAATGTGTAGGAAAAGAATTACGATTCACTTTCTCAAGCTAAACCAAGATGACCCAATAACAACCGGTTATCGATTTAGTAGTGTTAGTTTTAAAACCTCTCTCTCGAGCAAGCCAAAAACACTAAGATGAAATCGAATTTGCAACTACAATCCCATAAAATACAAATAGAACTACTAAATGAAATCACATTTTAGCAACAAATAGACTAATAATAACCAATACCCAATAAGAAATGTAACCCATATTCACGAAATCACATCTCAAGAATTGGGGTTTTAGCTAGACATAGAAAAAAGAACGAAAATGATAATAAATCGAAGTAACTTCAACAGGGTACAATTTATTTTCACTTCAATCGAATCTAAGATGAAGAATCTTCAACACCCACTGCCAATTTCTTGGAAATTGAGTTCTTCAAATCTCCAAAAGCTAGGCAAAATATTTTCTACTTGAAAACTTAGAAAATAAAATTGTTGTATCTGAAATTTCTTTCAAAGATAAAAATTAAAACTAGTATTTGAAGTTGTCAAAAAATGTGCTGCGAAGGGTTACTCGATGCAGTTAATCTGGATCATCAATGCACCCGGCAATCCACTGTTTGGCCTACATCATTGCCTTTCACTCTTGCCTTCAACATCTTCCCATTCTGGATCACTGGGCGATATAGTACTGCCTTGCGGAACTGTTCGGCAACACACCCACTTCTCATTTTCATCACCGACTTGATCTTTTCCTTCAGGGCTCAGCACACTGGAACTTTGGGCGTGGTAAAGGCCATTCGGCAACTCACTGGCTGCATTAGGTGATACTCAGATGTTCTTTTCTTCGTCGTTACAGCCGTTTTGTTCCCCTTTGCCAAGTAGTGTCTATGCTTTGCCTCAAACTCCAAATACTTGAAACTTAAGGATTTGTATCAATTATTGAGACAAAATATGTATTTGAGGGCGATAAGTCTATTAAAATATGCCCTAAATGAGTCCAAATTGTGGACACATCAATACCCCCAACCTAAACTTATTCTTGTCCTCAAGTAAATCTCTAGTTCGGCAGTTCAAACATGATGTATCGAATAGTGCTACACAATCATGAATGCACACACAAGACTCAATTTACTCATATGAAGATCAAAATGTGCAGTCAAAGTTTCATGTTGTAACACACCAGTAGCGATAAATCTCAATTTCACTATACTTCAAATGCAAGTTAAAGCTCAACAAAGGAAATCAAATGCCCTCACACAAATGAATGATTCCATATTCACACACAATGATTAAACAATTTAAAGTTCCGGGATCAAATGCAACGCTCATGCACACACTCACAAAGAAGAATACAACGCATGCTTTCACCCATAGGTTTGCCCGTATTTTCCAATAGACAATTGTTTCAGCTAATTCAAGATCAAAAAGGTCTTTTCAAGGCTTGTAATGGGGCTTAGTGCAAAGGTATAGTCATTTAGGCTCATTGACTTTCGTCCTCATGAATTGTGGTGCTCACAACACTTCCTTTTCTCTTCTTTCATCATTTTCTTTAGTGCTCGTAAGTCATTCCATTATTCACTCTTTATGGATTGTTCGGAAACCCCATTTCTTTTGTACTTTATTCCATAACTTTTTCATTTCTTTTTCTTTTACTTTCTTTTATTTCCCCCTTTTTTTTTGGTGGGGTTCAATTTTTGTCAGAGCCTTAAAGAAGACATTTCTTGCACTTCTTGACTTATCTTCTCTTTTCACCACACCTCCAACTTAGGCTCTTTGCCTAAATTGGATATTCAATCAACCACAAATCACGAGGATTATGGATAGTGCATTTAAGAAAGGTCATGTTTTCACCAAGTTTCTTCCAAAGAAATGTAAGGTTCCAGGGATGTTCAAAAGATGTTCACACTCACAAGGTAGGCCACACAAGAGGTATAAGTCAAATTTGCTCACTTTTCGAAGATGCCTAAGATCATATCAAAAGATAGCCTTACTTAGACGACCGAACCAACGGGGAAAACTATAGGTGTTATCATCCATGGTTCACAATAAGCTCATCAAACAAGGCCAACCAAAGTTAAACAAGACTCCACACTTTCGCTAGTGTGCAACCATCATCACAAGAGACTCGATTCAATAATTGGCTAGTCACAATGAGATGGAAAAACTTTACATATTGTCTATGCAACTTCATTTGGCCTTATCGTAGCCACACATTCATGCTTTTTTACTATGAGCACTTTTCAAGCATCAATATTTATCAAAATCGATGCTTAAATTTGAAAGAGAACAACCACACTTAACACAAAAGGGGTGGCAAAAAAATTTTGGAAGGGTCAAAAATCATTTTCAATTTAAAATCAAGGAGCCACAAGCTGAAACATCCACGAAAAGCAATGTATAACATAATAAAAAGCATAATGATCCAAATATATATCATCAAAGCATCAATCACAAAAAGAAGGGCCCTCAACACACCACAGATAAAAGATGTTTGTCCTCAAATGCAAATAAACATAACCAAAAGTCAAAAATAAAGTAAGATAGAGAGGAATGTAAAGAGGGAATCTTATTTATACAGTCTCTCCATGTTTCGCGGCTTCAGTGCCCGGAGTAGTGCTAGAGATCTGGGTAGCAGTACCCGGAACTATCTCTAAAGTATCAACAGTGCCAGGCCCACTAGAGATATCCACCTGCGAATCCGCCCAAAAGGCTTGTACAACTTCATAGAACCATCGAGCCAATGAAAGAACATCAGGGTTTCGTGGAATAGTTGAAATTAGCTTCCGACAAGAAAATGCATAGACTCCCCGGGCTTCTTCTCCCTTTCCTTTATCTCCCTTCCCACCAGATGTGGAAGGTTTGGTAGCTTTGCTTTTGGATGTAGCTGCCTCTACATTGGTGACAATCCTTTTTCCATTCATTCGGGGTGGCATGTTTCCACCTGCAAATTTAGGTTTGGCTATGTCTACAAAACTTTTATGCCGAAAAATACGAAATTGAGATGCTAGGCGGAAAAGTGTTTCGATTCCAGGCACAGATCACTAACAAAACTACTCTAGGAGTGCAAATATATAGAAACAAAACTAGAGTGGGAGTGTGAGTTTGGGCAAATAAAAACTGAGGGAGAGTGAAAGAATTTGTAGTCAAACACCTTTGGCCTATTTTAAATTGTCCAGTTATTGCACATTCAGCAACATTACTCGTGCTCGCCGATCTACTTGGCGACATACTGAGTGGTCACTTACCCCACCGAGTTTTACCGGACCCTCAGCCAAAGTGAGGGTCAAAATAATGGTTTATATCAAGATCACCGACCTCACCGACAATTTTCCAAGTTGCTCCTGGGTTCACCGAGTTTTACAGGCTCTAAGTTGAAATTGTGTTTAGCAAAATGGCGGATCAACTCCGCAACGCTGACCTCTTTGGCGATAAGTCCACTAGATCATTTGTTCTCCAATCCTGTATCTTTTAGACACATTCCGCACTCCAACCTACAAAATCAACACACCATTATTTACAAGAACAAAACTAAGCATTTAAGGGGTTTTGGGTTGCCTCCCAAATAGCGCCTTAGTTAAAGTCATGTCATGACGCACATCAACACTCAAACTCCAATTTTAGGGTTATCCATAGTAGCACTAGGCACCACCCTATTTTGCTACGAGTAGAGCTGAGGCAACACATGACCTGTAAAGGTTTCGACCAATTTGATTGATCTGGAATGAGAGCCAATCATCTGTTTCATCACCTCGATGCTCTCCCTCATCTCGTCCAGTACTCTATCATGCTCAGTAACCTTGTGAAGAATGATTGAGAGCATTGCTTTGACACGTTTGCTCTCGTTGTCCTTAGGCCTTCTTCGCTTATGAGAAGGGATGTATTTATCTTTCCTTTTACATAGGATTTCAATCTCCACTATCTTTTTGGTCAACTCATCCATCTGAGTCATCAGCGTGGCCAATATGAAGTCCTTCTCTACTTCTTAGTTCTTCTTGGCCAGGTGATCAAGCAGTTAGAGTGTTATCACCTATGGCTATTTTGCAATGCCACCCGCAATGAGTTGATCTATCAATACCTTGTTTTCGGGACCAACACTTCTATAGAAACAGTCAAGAAGGACTATATCGGGAATTTCATGAGTTGGTCATATACTTATCCTTTCTTTAAACCTTGCCCATGTCTCATGGATTCGTTCACCTACCAATTGGTTGAAGCTTATGATGCGGTCCCTAAACAACATTAATTCTAATTGAGGGAACTCTATTTGCTTGCGAGTTCTGCTCAATAGACTCACCTCTTCTATTGTAAAGCACACACAAGAAAAACACAAAACTGAACCTTAAGTGAGTAAACTACGACTAACAAAAGCAAAATTTGACTCTACTAATAACTCTCAAGTAAGACAACTGCCCAGTAGCGGTGCCATTTTGATGTCTATGTAATCAAGCAACTTCCAATTGAAGTGTCTACAATCATATAGTAGTATTATAACCTAATCGAATGGGGTGGCGTCGAGTCCCAAGGGAGCGGTTTCTAAGAATTAACAATTAAGCATGAATATGCTAGAGTTAACCATAGCTAAAAACATTGTCGAGTAATGACATAATAAATAAAGGGGTTGACACGAATATCAATTATCAAGGATGGTTTTTATTCAATTAATGAACAAAAACAGTGAAAACAAAATAATGCGAATATAGGACACGAGATTCTTGGGATGTGATATGAATACATGATAAACTACACAATCAGGTAAATGATATTGATAATCAATTGCTCAACATTTGTAGCTAGGCTAGACTTAAGTGGGGACAAGTTCTATCTCGAGAAACATACCCTGAATAAACTCAGTTTTTCTCGAGCACTGAGTTGCCACTTTTACGCACAGCCTCCGCCATAGCCCATTCACTCACTTGAGTTGAATGTGTGGGAAAAGGCTTAGGATTCACTCTCTCGAGCTGAACCCATGACGATCGAATAACAACCCGCTATAGATTTAGTTCAAACAGTAAGATGAAATCGTATTTGCAACTACAATTCCATTAAGTTCAAACACAACTACTAAATGAAATCACATTTAAACAGCAAGTAGACTAACAATAAGCAATACCCAATAGGAAATTTATCCCATATTCACCAAATCACACCCCAAGTATTGGGGTTTCAGCTAGACATAGAAAAAAAGAAGAAAATGATACCAAATCGAAGTAACATCAACTGGGTACGATTTATTTTCAGTTCAATCGAGTCTAAGATGAAGAATCTTCAACACCCACTTCAAATTTCTTGGAATTGGAAGTCTTCAAATCTCAAAAATGCTAAGCAAAATATTCTCTACTTGAAATCTTAGAAAATAAAATTGTTGTATCTGAATTTCCTTCTAAGATAAAAATTCAAACTAGTATTTATAGTTGTCAAGAAATGTGTTGCGAATGATCACTCGGCCCAGTTACTCGTTTTCACTGATGCACTCGGCGATCCGCCCTTTTGTCTGCTTCATTGCCTTTAAGCTCTTGCCTTTCGCAAGTTTGCGTTCTGGATCATTGGGTGATATAGTACAGCCTCGCGGAACTGTTCTGCGACACGCCGACTGCTCCATTTCATCGCCGACTTGATCTTTTACTTCAGCGCTCAGCACACTGGAACTTTGGGCGAGGTAAAGGCCATTCAGTTGCACCGAATGTATTAGGCGATCCTCAGGCCTTCTTTTCTTCGTCTTTTGAGCCATTTTGTTCCTTTTTCCAAAGTAATGTCCATGCTTTGCCTCAAACTCCAAATACTTTAAACATAAGGATTTACATCAGTTATTGAGACAAAGTATGCATTTTAGGGCAGTAATTCTATTTAAAAAAAGCCCTAAATGAGTTCAAATTATGGACTCAACACCCACTCCGTTATTATATTGTGTTGTTTATGTCTTGAGATGGAGTTGATGTGTCCTCCGTTGAATTGGGCATTATTTTTATATTCCATACATGATGTGCTACTAGTCTTGAGTCTATATTCTATAAGGTGTCTAGATACCCATTTGAGGATGAATGTTTCCAAGGAGGAGATAATGGAACACACCAGAAAATAGTAGGTGAAACTACAGCCTAAACGTGAGGGTTAATGTCATGTGTTAAGGGTAAGGGCCAAGGGAGAGGACCAAACTAGTCCACTCTCTCCTAGACATTGCCCCAGTGACCTCGCCCTCACAACTAGTTGTAGGGACTACGGATCGTGGTATGGCTCATGGTAGCCTAGGAAGTGTGCTCCCAAAAATCTGGCAAAACGAGGATGTCCTTCACGAGCAACATCACGGCTCGTGGAGAAGAGTTGGTCCTGTGAGGGTGCCAACTAAGTAGCTTAGCTATTGCCCCAAGGTCCACGTGAGGGACCACGACTCGTGGAGCCCCTCGTGAAAATGCCTTGGACATTTGAGCTAGGGTCCTCAATGTACCATAACTACTGCCTCAAGAACTACGACATAGACCACAACTCGTGGTCTTGACCACGGCTCGTGGAGCACTTTCACGACCCTGGAGTACACCATAGATGTAACATGACGTACTTGATCCCGAAGAGGTCTCATACAAGCCATTAGCATAATCATGGACATAAGATCATAGGAAAATAGTGTGGAATTTAAAACTTTTCTTTGCAATCAAAGTTTTTTTTTAAAATGATAGAGTCTATGCACTATGTCTCAAACTATCTAATTACTAGGAATACAACCTTAGGTACGTAGCCCTTATAGAAGTGTAAAATATAAAGTAAATACATAAAAGACATATGGTCAAGCCCTCGAATACAATGAGAAATCACTAATCTTCTTATTATTGATCTCCTATGGTCCTAGCTATGAGAATGGAATCAAATATCTCCAAAGCCTACACTTATAGAAAATTTATAAAGAAGGGGTTAGCACAAAAAGTACTAAGTATGGAAGCCATGCATAAAATTAATTAAAACATGCATAAAAGGGACATTTTCTTTGAAACCGCACAATATGGCATTTTTTAACATCATCTTGAAATAGTTGAAGAATGCAACTCTTAAAGCAACTCACATACAATTCATCATAATATTAAGCATATCATCATAATAGCAATTATAGTCTCCAACATAAACATAATATATATCCCAATCTTCACAAGACATAGTTCATACATATGGTCAACTACCAAGTTCATCTCATCATAATAGAACTACCACATAAGCAACCCAATGCCAAACTAGTGCAATGCAAAGGTAATATCCCATAATCCTACCAAATGCTATGTATCACATTGAGGCGACAAACAACATAGATATCTTACTTTACCATAGTCATAGACAACATACATAAGTAAGGAGTCATTAATGTTCATAACTTGTAACAAGTGAAGTTAAACTTAACATTCATACATACCTTTCATAGATAATCCATATCATGCATACATAATGCATATATCTTCATAGCATCAGGAACCCACACCATATACCCTTTCTAAGTCTACTTTTACAATATATATGTGAAGTCTAATACCCCCACTCACACTAAGAAAGCTCACTAAGAAGTCGTAAGTATAGTTGATACGCTCAAATTACACCTCTTATCAGAAGCATAAGCGATCGTTATCAAGTAAAGAACCCAACTTGTAGGTTGAGATCGATCCCACGAGGAAAATGGTTTAGACCTTACTTTTAACCAACAATTATATTCAATTAGTCAAATTATTTCCAGAAACAGGTAATAAAAAGGGGGGTTGTGCTTGTGTGAAACAAATAGTAAGAACTTAATAAGTAATCAATAATTAAACTCAACTTTGGTTGTTATCAAGATAAGAGAAATAACTAGGGTATACGTGTTCCCCATAATCTCATAATGCAGTAATCCTAGTAATAGCAATCATTTTCTAGTGTATTACATGCAAAGTGATAAGTTAGGTATCTCTAAATCCTTGGTCCGGCATCTAGAGAATTTCA
>NC_064286.1:34763980-34980572 GCF_019186545.1 Solanum stenotomum | reverse complement strand
AAAAACGAGGTTTACATGTCCTATTTATAGAAAACAAATCCTAAATAAAAAAGGAAACAAATTAAGGAAAGTTTTGTTCAGGTACGCGTCTTCGATCCACGAGACTGACTTACGGACCGTCGATGGATCTACGGTCCGTAAGTCCCTTCCGTCACTCGAGACTTAGAAAATATTTCAGCATCCAACAATCAGCTTCTCTGAACCAAACAACGGACCAGCAGCACGGACCGTAGATCGACCTACGGTCCGTCAATCCGTTCCGTAGCTCCATACTTAGAATCTTCAAAAATCAGGTACTGGAACCCACACAGTCTCACTCTATGGATAAACAGTACGGTCCATAGATCAATCTACGGACCGTCAATGGGCATTATGGTTCCACACTTGGTCAGATTTCCCTGATTTGTCCTCAACACCATGCCTGCTGATCTACGGTCATCACCTACGGACCGTGAATGGACTTACGTTCCGTAGATAACCTCCGTGGATGCCTTTTTCTGCATTTCCTTCAGCTGTCTCTAAACTTCCGCGCCTGAACACCTTTCCTACAAAACATGATAAAACACATAAAAACACAATATAAAAAGGCCCTAGACACATACAACTTGTAAGTGAAATGTATTAGAAATACCGCAAACTCACGGTATATCAACACCCTCAACTTAAATTCGTTGTTTGTCCTCAAGCGATGCACTAGAACTGTAAATGACACTTGTATAGAAGCAAGCATTTCTAACTGAAGCAATCACATGGCTCTCTACCTCCTCATTGTTCGGGTGCACATTCGTTCTCTTAGACTCGACAAGCCAACTCATGTGGATCACATCAAGACACAGACCAACCAACTGAGACATAACACACACCTTCTCACTGTCACCCAGGTACCAACTTTCCAATGATGTAACCAATGCCCTTACTTCAAATGAAATCCTCTTTTCGCAAAAAATTAATTTCATTCATGGTACAAGGATTTATTCAACACTCACACTCAGAAATGATTTCAACTACAGTTCGTGCTTACTGCCATAAGCTTGCCTTTATTTTCACTGATTAGACTCTCCAAAATAGACTCCACGATCACTATAGGACTTTATTGGCTTGTAACGTAGGCTCAGGGTTAGGTGTGGTACATTTGGGTACTGTTTAGTGACTTTCTACCCTCCTTGTCATTACACTAGGCTTTTAACCTCTTTTTGCCCTATTTTTGTCATATGATTGCTTTACCTTCTTTCCCTTGATTTTCTTCAACCACGGATGTGACTTTAGACTTTGTAGCTCATTTTTCTTTTATTTTATTGTTCCTTTCGCTTTTAACAGGTTACTCTTTTCATACCCATTTTTCTTTGAGTTTCCTCTTTCATATCCACCCTCAACTTATAGATTTTTCGTTGGTTGAGGTGCACAATACCCGATGTCGTGGCCAAGATTGAAGTTACCGTTTACATTAGCCACCTTCAACTTAGGCTTTTGGCCTAAGTCAAAGGGCACATGTCCAAGGAGGGACCGGGGCCAACATAGTAGATTATGGGAAAGTGAGTTCGGGGTTTTAGAAAGAGATGGTTTATTTTTAGGCTCAAAGTTGGATCAAAGGGAACAATTTTTTCATTTGGTTGAATCCTTCTAGGCAATTTGTGGATTTTTCACAACAATGGCCTATGATCACTTCCTATCCTCTAGATTGAACTGTCTTAGCAGGACTAACCGGGCAAGTTCTAGTTTTGCACAAAAACCGTTTGAACAGTCAATGATTCTCACTCACTCTTGGCACATAGTTTCATTATCAGATTATCAGTTTACCCAGTTCAAGTTTTAGGTCTAATCATGTCATATGGTCGATTGTAACTATGTCATACTCAGAGCCAACACAATCAACTAATCGTAGCCTACTTCTAGCATACAACCCGGAATCTGACGGGTATCATTTTTATAAGCCATCATGCTTCTACACCTACGATCCAAAAACATGCTGGTTCAACAAAAATTAAACATTCTCTTGGGGGAAAAAGATCACAGGCAAGAAAACCCCAAGGGAGGATTCATGAGTTGGGTTACTCAAACTTCACCCTATCACTCACAATCCATTTACCCCACCCCCAACAAATATAGATGCAATTTTCCACAATGCATACATAGACCGTAAAAGAGAATGGATTTGAGTGAAGCAAACCTATGGCTCAAAGCGCCGGCAAATCATCAACAAACAAGGGGGTCCGATTTCCCGGAGCCCTCTGGAACATCAGTGGGGGCACCGTCAGTAGTACCTACCTCAGCAATCTTAGAACCCTCAGTAGTGCTCTCTATCACATGCTCCGCACCTTCAGTGGTGCTCGCAACGCCCCTCACAATAGGCTGAACCTCTGCAACTGGGGCAGAGCTCGATGCCCCTGCAGCTCTCTCATGCACCCTCTGCTGACGCAACTCTTCGTCTGCAATCGAAGCCCTCCTAGCCTCCTTCTCCTGCCGACGCTGTCTTTTCTGAGCTTTCTCTTCCTCCGTGCGATGAGAGCGGTGCCCTTGCCCTTGGCATGTGTCGGTGCAGGCCCCTCTTCGACGATGCCACTGAATAGAGCATCTAGCACTATATCATCAGCCAGCGCAGTAGGGGCAGCCTGAGTCTCAACTGAAGGTGCAGCAAGAATGGCATCCACATCAGTCCGGAAGCTGGCTATGTCAACATGCAAAGCAGATAAGTCTGTGGCCGGAACTGATCGCTCGAGGACTCGCAACTCAAAGGCGTCAAGCCGCTTATTAACCGCCAGTACCTTACGGTCCATCATCCCCTCCATCCAGCGCTTCATTCTAACCTCGGACTCGGCAATTGACTTTTGCATCCACGGCTGGATATGATGCAGAGTGTGGCCATCTGTGCCTCTAACTTTTGTACTCTGGCCCTCGGGACAACCGTCGCTCCTAATTGTGGTGTGGACCGGGAAGAACTAGGAGCAACACTAGCTGCCTGAGAAGAGGAGCCTGGGACAGTGTCGGTGTGGTCTGGGATAATGGGGTCACCGCCCTGTGCCTGCCCCACAGTGTCTGCAAGATCGGAGCTCAAGGGGGGTACCTCAATCTGGGGGTCTTTGCGAGGTGCTACCACATTTGCGTCATCCCGAATAAGGCCGATGTCCAATGCCCCTATAGGGTGGACTAGCCTGTCACAATGCCAGATCGGTACTCCAGAGTCCCTGCACAAGTGAAAGATCAGACAGGGGAAAAGGTACGTAGTGGAGGTCTTGAAAGCTCTCTCGTGGATCTCTGCCAGCAGCATTTGGCAAAGTTGATCTCTACTCCTGCCACCAATGCAGCAACCATCACCGCTCTGTCCCAAGTGACCTGATTGTCAACTTTTGTAGGCGACACTCTGTTGTGTACCAACAGCCAGAAGAACTTTGCTACAAAATTCAATGTGGCCTTCCAGATGCCCAACCGTGGAGCAGCGACCCATTCCGCTCGTTCCCCATCTGTAGCAATATACCGGGCCAGCCATAGTATCACAACCTCTCGCTGCTCAGCATTCCTCTGGAAAGTGCTACTCTGCACGATGTCCCAGCGGTAATCAAACTCTGAAGTGTTAGGAGACCAAGAGTGGCCCGTGGTGGGACCATAGAGAAAACGGCTAATGGTGGCGGGTGATATGTCTACCGGACACCCTCGAACCAAGGTGGAAGTGAGCGGGGCCTAAGCTAGTGGCTTTGACCGCTTGGAAATGGACCCGCGGAGAGTGGTAGCATAGGAAGCATAGAACTCCCGGATAATCTCCTCGCTATACGTCCTTGGGTCTCGAGCCATCCAGTCACACTTGTGAAGTTTGAAAAGCCGGTGAATATATGGCACAGTATGCAAGCTCCCCGTGAGGACTCTGCGCTCCTCTTGAATTAATCGGGCCATTTTTTGTCTGTCATTTACCATCTTTACAGCCCGATAGATTTTCCATTGGTCCTCTACACACCACCTATTCAGCTCCCCTGCTACCGGAGCGGGTTCATCATTCCTTGGTGCAGGAATGACCTTTGAACTAGTTGCCTTATCAGACGAGGCTGCTTGGTCATTCTCTCCAGACCCTGTGGATGATTTGGCGTTGGACCCTGTAGCATGGACAGACTCTGATTGTGAAGAGTGGGCAGACTGGGAGCCTGAGGCATGGGTCGACTCGGATCCGGACATAGGTCCCTCTGAACTGGAAGCAACCCCAGTTGGTGACCCGATCAGTGTGTACTCCGGGTCGGGTCAGTCAATTGTAGGGTTTGGACTCACGAGACCCTGTCTACGGTCCGTGAGTCGATCTATGGTCCGTAGATCAGGACTGTAGATCACAATTATACTAGGACAATTTTAGGGACTTACCTGGGATCTATGGACACCGTTGACGGTCCGTGAATCAATCGACGGACCGTCGATGGGGTCCGTAGACCTCTGCACCAGACCATTTTATGCAGATTTCTTGCATAGTGTACCTGCACATGTAGCAACCAATAGTCTATTTTTTTACATTTTCTGAACACTTTTTAGACACGGACCCTATATTACTTCTAGCCAACACTAAGAACTAAAATACGAAAACCCCTACCTACATTGATACAAACACGCACGTAATCAAAGAAAGCTTAAACTACGTAATGGAAAACAGAACCCTATCGTTGGCTAGATTGTACATCTTGGGTTGCCTCCCAAGCACTCCTTGATTTAACGTCGCGGCACGACGCAATTATCTTGATTACTCAGACTTCATCGAGATTGAAGGCCTCAATCACTTCTTGCACAGTTTCAGCATTACCCAGATAGTTCTTGATCCTTTTCCCGTTCACCACAAACCTTGTTCCATCCATATTTTCAAGCTCAACTGCTCCATGCGAGAGCACTTTTGTGAGAAAAAATGGCCCGATCCACTTGGACTTAAGTTTGCCTGGAAATAGGCGCAACCTAGAGTTGAATAGCAGCACACGATCACCAACCACAAATTCTCGCTTTTCAATTCTTTGATCATGATACCTTTTCATCTTCTCTTTGTATAAGGCTGAACTTTCATAAGCTTTTAGGCGAAACTCATCAAGCACGTTCATGTCATTCATCCTTTGATTAGACGCGGTGCCCCAATCCAAGTTTAACTTCTTCATTACCCATATAGCCTTGTGCTCTAGCTCTACTGGTAAATGACAAGACTTCCCATATACAAGTTGGTAAGGCGACATACCTATGGGGTCTTGTATGCAGTGCGATATGCCCATAGAGCATCATCAAGCTTCCTTGACCAATCCGTTCGATTGGCGTTCACGGTCTTCGCCAATATCTGCTTTATTTCTCTGTTGGACACCTCAACTTGACCGCTAGTCTGTGGATGATAAGGAGTGGCTACATTGTGACGGACACCATATTTCTCAAGTAGTGTTTTGAACAACTTATTACAAAAGTGAGAGCCTCCATCGGTTATAATAGCCCTCGGTGTACCAAATATGGATAAGATATTCTTTTTCAAGAATGCGGTGACACGTTTACCTTCGTTGTTGGGGAGTGCTACTGCTTTCACCCACTTCGATACATAATCAACCGCAACCAAAATATACTTCATCCCATGTGAACTCACAAATGGACACATGAAATCAATGCCCCATACATCAAACAATTCGATCACCAGTATGGGATTCATAGGGAGCTCTTGCCTCTTTGAAATCCCTCCATCTCTTTGGCAACGATCACAAGACTTGGCGAAATCATGAGCATCTTGGTGGATGGTAGGCCAATAGTATCCACACTGCAAAATCTTATGTACAATCCGAATACCACTATGATGCCCACCAACAAGTGATGAATGGCATGCTTCAAGTACACTCAACATTTCAACCTCAGGCACACAGCGACGAATAATCCCATCAGCATAACTACGATACAAATACGGTTCATCCAAAAAGAATTTCTTCACATCATGCATAAATATTTTTCATTGGTGAAAAGACAAATCGGGTGGCACAATGTCGGTTGTCAAATAATTAGCAAAGTCTGCGAACTAAGGAATCAAATCATTAGAAGCAGCCAATACCTGTTCATCTGGAAAAACATCATTAATTTCAGCCCTATCTCCAAGCTTTAACATGGCCTCTTCCTCTAATATGGACAAGTGGTCGGCAACTTGATTTTCGGTTCCCTTTCTATCTATTACCACAAAATCAAACTCTTGCAGACACAATACCCATCTAATCAATCGTGGTTTTGCATTCTTTTTCGCCATCAAATACCTCAATGTAGAATGGTCAGTATGCATGATGACCTTAGTACCAACCAAGTAGGAACGAAATTTTTTGAATGCAAAAACCACCGCAAGAAGTTCTTGTTCGATCACTGTATAATTCTTCTGGGCCACATTCAGAGCTTTGCTAGCATAGTAAATAGGGTGAAGAATTTTCTCACGCCTTTGACCCAATACTACACCAAGCACCACTCCACTCGCATCACACATTACCTCAAACGGTTGTCCCCAATTTGGTGAAATAATGATAAGTGTTGTAACCAACTTTTCCTTCAACTCTCCAAATGCTCTAAGACAAGCATCATCAAAACATAACTTATTCTCCTTCTTGATAAGTTTGCACAAGGGATGTGCAATTTTTGAGAAATCTTTGATGAATCTCCTATAAAAACATGCATGCCCAAGAAAACTTCTAACACCTTTTACAGAGATGGGTGGTGGAAGCTTTTCTATTACCTCGACTTTAGCTCTATCAACCTTAATACCTTTCTCTGAAATTTGATGAACCAACACTATACCTTCTTTTACCATGAAATAACATTTCTCCCAATTCAGCACCAAGTTAAAGTCTTCACATCTTCTGAGCACCTCGGCCAGATGTTCTAGACAATGATCAAATGAATCACCTACAGCTGAAAAATCATCCATGAACACTTCAATAGTGTCCTCCACCATATTAGAAAATATCGACATCATACATCTCTGGAAGGTCGCTGGAGCATTGCACAATCTGAATGGCATCTGTTTGAAAGCAAAAGTCCCATATGGGCAAGTGAAGGTGGTATTCTCTTGGTCTTCAGGAGCTATAGAAATTTGATTGTAGCCCGAATACCCATCAAGAAAACAATACCAACCCTTGCCTGCAAGCCTATCTAACATCTGGTCCATCAATAGCATAGGAAAGTGGTCTTTCTCTATCCACGCATTCAGCTTCCGATAATCCATGCAAACTCTCCATCCTGTGACAGGCCTCATTGGAACAAGCTCATTTTGTTCATTTGGAACTACAGTCATACCATCTTTCTTTGGTACACACTGCACAGGACATACCCAATTACTATCTGAGATGGGATAAATAACTCCCGCATCCAGCCACTTGATGATCTTCTTTTTTACTACCTCTTGCATAGGTGGATTTAATCTTCTCTGGTGCTCAACACTGGCTTATGATCTGGCATGAGTTGGATTTTGTGAGAACAGATACCGGGGGGGATCCCAATAATATCTGCAATAGTCCACCCAATCGCTCGCTTGAACTTCTTTAATACGGTCACCAAACACTCTACTTGCCTTGCATTCAAGTCTACTGCAATGATGACCGGCAAAGTATTCTCTTCGCCTAAATATACATAACTCAAGTGCGGTGGTAGACCTTTAAGCTCTAATTTTGGTGCCTTCACAATAGATGGTCTTGTGGGTGGGGACTCGCGATTCTTCATGCCTAGCTCATACTTCTTTGGTTTGGACCGGTATTCACACTTATCAAGTGCGGCTACCAACTCATCATACTCGTCAATACCATCACTACCAAAATTCATCATGACTGCTGCTAGTGCCTCAACACCTAATCGCTCTACAATTTGTACTTCTGACCCACTCTCCACTCTGTAAGTTATAGCAAATATTGTTTGTAGTTCACCATTCTACTTCATGGATCTACAGATATTGAAAGTTGTTTCTTCATTGTTCAGTCTGAACTTCATCTGTCCCTTTTCCATATCAACCAACGCACGCCCTGTGGAAAGAAATGGTCTCCCAAGGATGATGGGAACCTCAAAATCAACCTCAAAGTCAAGGATCACAAAATCCGCCGAAAAGATGAAAGACTCTACTTTCATTAGCACATCATGGAGCACACCTATGGCCCTCTTCACAGTCCGATCAGCCATCAGTAACCGCATTGCAATGGACTTTGGATCCCCTAGACCCAACTTCTTGTAAATAGATAAAGGCATGAGGTTGATGCTAGCACCAAGATCATACAATGCCTTAGCAAAGTGTAATAACCCTATAGTATATGGGATCGTGAAAGCACCAGGGTCTTCCTTCTTCTGAACCAGAGATCTGGTAGCAATAGCACTACAATACTGCAATCTATCATCATCTTCGAAACTCACAGACCTTTTCTTTGTCACCATATCTTTCATGAATTTTGTATATCCAGGCATTTGCTCCAAGGCTTCTATCAAAGGGACATTGATAGAAAGCTACTTCAACATAGTGATAAACCTGCGATATTTACCATCTTCAGTCTTCTTCACTAACCTCTGTGGAAAAGGTGGAGGAGGTCTAGGTATGGGAACCACTTTCTGAGGTATCTCCACTTCTTGTTCTGTCACAACCTCTGACTCCTCTCTAACTTTCACCACATCATCTTCTTTTCTATTCTCAACTTCCACCACAGACGGCATAGGTGGATCTATGGTTTTCTTACCTCCTCGAGTGGTAATTGCCATACAATGTCCATCATTCTTTGGATTCTAGATGGTGTTGCTTGGAAGAGTGCCAGGTTGACGCGGGTTCACTGTAGTAGAGAACTGCGTCATCTGCTGCTCTAGATGCTTTATTGACACTGTATGGGCGTCAACCTTTTGACCAATACCAGATAAGTCGTTTCTCATCTCTTCCACATTCTCATCAGTCCCATCAAACCTTCTCATCATCTTATGCAGCATATCTTCGATACGCGTCATATTACCTCCAGCTTCCCTAGCAACAGATTCTCGATTTTGAGGGGGAACATAGGGTCCAACCCGATCGTTTCTGTTGTTGTAGTTGTTGTCGCGATTGAAGTTCCCATCTCGGACATAGTGACCCTCTTGATTGTAATTTCCATAGTTCTGACCTTGGTTCCCTTGACCTTGGCACTAATTTTCCATGTTGGATGCTTGGGCGTTTGGTCAGAAACCCCCCGTCTGATCGTTCACCGCATAAGTGTCCTCTTCATAGTAACACTCCTCAACTGGTGGTGGAGTTCTAGTTAAGTAGTTTACAGCATTTACCTTTTCTGCTCCTCCACTCTCATGCTTTAATACCAACCCCAACTCTATCCTCATCTGAGCCATCTCATCACGAATATCATCTGCAGAGTTAACAGTAGCATTATGAACAGCAAATGTGTTTCTCCCAGTATCTGAACTCCTAGTGCTCCACACTTTATTGTTGCGAGAGATCCTCTCCAATTATTCAGCAATTTGTGCGTACGTACAATCACCATATGAATCTCCAACAATAGTGTCAAGTACTGCTTTATT
The DNA here is from genome assembly GCF_019186545.1 of Solanum stenotomum. NCBI lineage: Eukaryota > Viridiplantae > Streptophyta > Magnoliopsida > Solanales > Solanaceae > Solanum > Solanum stenotomum. The sequence goes on along the minus strand of NC_064286.1, from coordinate 34,971,080 downwards.
GCTATCATCCTTTCCTCGATAGAAATATTCCTTGAGTGACTCATCGTCAATACGGTGATTTGGGACACTTCTTACGAAAGCAGTGAATCTGTCCCAAGAGCTACTCACAGACTTTCTAGGTAATGCCACAAAATTGTTGACCCTATCTTTGTGATTAAGCTTCTTAGACACTGGATAGTACTTTTCTTTAAATACCTCGGTTAGTTGGTCCCATGTGAAAATTGAGTTATAAGGAAGCTCAGTGAACCATACTGCAGCATCGCCTGTCAGTGACAGAGGGAACACTCGTAACCCAATGACGTTCATATCCAAGTCTGGTCTGCCTACACAACTTTTGCAAACCACCCTGAGCTTGGCTAAGTGAGCATGTGGATCCTCCGATGGCGATCCTGAAAATAAGCCTCTTGCTGTAAGCATCTGCATCAAACTACTAGTCACCACAAATGTGTGCCCTGGAGGTAGAGGAGGTAGGACGATGGGTCCATCGGAATCTGCTATGTCGACGTTGCCCCGATAGTTGTCATGGTGTTGTGGGCCTGGTGGACCATGCACTCTCATTGCATCTCCCAATTGATTTTCAGCTAGACCCCGGTTTTCCCCACCAACTACTCTTGGCTGCTGTAACTCAACTGCTTCATCTAGATTTCCTCCGATAGGATGAACTGGAAGTCCTTGATTGTTCATTCTTCGCAAAGTTCTGTTCAACTCTGGATCGTACGGAGTAAGTGGTTCGCCTTGGCTCCGTGTACTTGGCATACACTAGAGTCTGAACCTGAGAGAGACAAAAACAAAGAAAAAAAATAAAATTAGGAAATATTTGACTAACGTTCAATATTGTAGTTAAAATTAAATCTAAAAGCCAGTTTCCCCGGCAGCGGCGCCAAAATTTGATACGCTCAAATTACACCTCCTTTCAGAAGCATAAGCGATCGTTATCAAGTAAAGAACCCAACTTGTAGGTTGGGATCGATCCCACGAGGAAAATGGTTTAGACTTTACTTTTAACCGACAACTATATTCGATTAGTCAAATTATTTCCAGAAACAGGTAATAAAAAGGGGGGTTTGTGCTTGTGTAAAACAAATAGTAATAAGTAATATTGTAATCAATAATTAAACTCAACTTTGGTTGTTATCAAGATAAGAGAAATAACTAGGGTATACGTGTTCCCCATAATCTCATAACGCAGTAATCCTAGTAATAGCAATCCTTTTCTAGTGTATTACATGCAAAGTGATAAGTTAGGTATCTCTAAATCCTTGGTCCGGCATCTAGAGAATTTCACCCCGCACCTTGGTCCGGCTACGTGTGTATAATTTACTAACCCTTACCTTTACCTCATATTAGACATCATAATCGATGTTTGGCTTAGTTATTACTTCGCACCAATCGACACTAGCCTATTAGATAGTATCACACTAAATCTATGTTGATAATTCTTTTCTTGTTAATTACCTCCTTGGTCCGGCAAGTAGTAACAAGGCGAGTTCTAACGTTGGCCACCGTTAAAAAGACTTCTAACCGAAAGAATTATCAATGCATGTAAAATACTAGTCAAGAATTGCTTATTTACTATTCATACTTTGTTAATTGATCATGGTTCCCACAACCCTAGTTGTGGATTTAGTTACTCATATTGGCAAGAACACAATTCATAATTGTAGATGAAGAAATCATGAACTTACGTAAAGAGAATAATAAACCCAGAAAATTAACTTGAATTGCAAAGCCAAATCTTCAAAACGAACTTGGGAAATCAATAATTGCTAGGGTTGCAAATTAATCTCCAAAGTTACAAAGCAAAAATAGAATAATAGTGTCTAACCCCCAAAAACGAGGTTTACATGTCCTCTTTATAGAAAACAAATCCTAAATAAAAAAGGAAAAAAATTAAGCAAAGTTTTGTTCAGGTACACGTCTTCGATCCACGAGATTGACTTACGGACCGTCGATGGATCTACGGTCCGTAAGTCCCTTCCGTCACTTGAGACTTGGAAAATATTTCAGCATCCAACAATCAGCTTCTCTGAAGAAAACGACGGACCAGCATCACGGACCATAGATCGACCTACGGTCCGTCAATCCCATCCGTAGCTCCATACTTAGAATCTTCAAAAATCAGGTACTGGAACCCATGTAGTCTCACTCTACGGATAAACAGTACGGTCTGTAGATCAATCTACGGACCGTCAATGGGCACCGTGGTTCCACACTTGGTCAGATTTCCCTGATTTGTCCTCCACACCATGCTTGCTGATCTACGGTCATCACCTACGGACCGTGAATGGACCTACGGTCCGTAGATGACCTCCGTGGATGCCTTTTTCTGCATTTCCTTCAGTTGTCTCTAAACTTCCGCGCCTGAACACCTTTCCTGCAAAACATGATAAAACACATAAAAACACAATATAAAAAGGCCCTAGACACACACAACTTGTAAGTGAAATGTATTAGAAATACCGTAAACTCACGGTATATCAATAGTTCACGTTCATAATTCATATAAAGCATACATTAAACTCGTAATCATCGTATCATAAAAATGCATATCATTCCCACTCTCAAAGCCTACCTGTACACTGCACGAATGAAGTCATATACACCCATTCATACTAAGTAGAACCTCTTGAGGAAACATAGAACATGCCCATGTTCTTATCATAATTCACATTTTTATCATTTAAGGAGATTTAGCCTTAACCGACATAGACCATGTTAGCGACATGGAATCTGGTGTTCTACCCCCACAACGAAAAGAGGTGTCCTACTTGCCTAAGGTAGAATGTACATAATAGCTAATAGGTGGATCCACTAGTCATATACCTATGTGGGCACATAGTTATGGGATAGGGAGATTGCTACTAGAAACCAGGACTACTAGCGTAAAATGTTTTTTTCATCTGATGAGACACTGTATTGGGAACCCAACTACTATCCTGAAGTAACCCATCTCATACTCCTATCCACTCGGTGCTAAGCATAATTCCCTTTAAAAGTCATATTAAGTCTTTTCTTAAGTTCATGTTCATAAGAGAATGCACTAGGCCCTCAAAACAATATAATATCGTAATAGTTCATAGATTCCTTAAGTGAGAATGTCCTTTCACCTTGGAATCATCAACATGTGAGTAAACCTTTCACATCATATTCATAGTGTTTTCATGAGAATGGCTTTTCATAAAACACAACAATACTATCATATTCATAACATATCATAAATAATAAAGTGTAAGGGTATGGGGAGAACTACCTTTCAACAATACCACAATTTCCACAACAATCATAAGATCTTCCCTTTCTAAGTGAATCATAAGTAAAACCTTGGCCACATCATAGTCATATTCATGCATGTGTGTGTGTGATTGTTCTTCCAAAGACATAAAACTAGCATTATCCTAATAGACACTTTATCCTCAAAGTATCCATAAGATATGCACATAATATCATAATCATACATACACCTCATATCTTGCATTCAAGGGTCATGTTAGATCAACATATACATCATTCATCATATGTGGCATAGATAGTCATAACTCGAGCACAACATCCATCCCATGCATAGACTCATATACTCGTATTAGAGGTCATGTTGACTAAGTCTCTTCACAACAAGGCCATATACAACTCGACATACATAATGGCTTCCTTCTCTAAGCTTTAACATTCTTAACTTATTCATATTAGCTCTAACTCTTAAAGGCCTAGGAACCATCTTTATGATACAAGCCTTACTCTCAAGCCATGCCTCACATGCTCATCAAGTATACATAATTCTCAAGGTAATCTAACCACATTCCTTATTCTTAATCCATTATCGTCATATAGGAGCATATAAACTCAATCTCAATACTACACAACCATGATCCATCATATAAGTCATAATCAAGTTAATTCATGTCTTGAAGCTTTAAACTTCAGGAATTCAGACCTAGGTGATCTAATCTAAGGCAATTCATGAAGAAGTTCATCATTCTTAGAAGGTCACATCTAAACCCTCAATTAGCCTATTTCATGACATAACCCTAGACTATATCAATTTCATCATAGGATATTAGGTTAGTCAAGGATAAATATTTTATTATACTAGAATCACGTAATTACACCAAGAACAACCATTAATCACATAATTGGGTCAATACTCAACAATTCCTTCATCATGAAGTCAATTTAGTAAGGAGGGGGAAATCATGGGTCCAAGGGGAATCGTCACCAAAACTCCATCAATCCAATGTTAATTAATCATAAACAATCATAATAAATCATTATGAAACAATTAAAATCGTTTTGGAAGAAAACCCATGACATGGATTGAACCCTAGGTTTTTAGGGAAAATTGGAGACTTGAAAACATATTTTGAGAGGGCTCCTTGAATGGAACTTAGACAAGGATGAAAACTCCCATACCTTAGGTGTATAATCCCACCAAATTCGTATTGAAAAGCTCTCAACTTCAAGCCCTAGTTGATCTCTTTCTTGGTCTTCGATGGAGGTTCTAGAGAGAAGACTTTTGGAGGGGATGTTGTTGGATTTTGATTTGGGGTCTTGGGATATAATGAATATTATGACTTAGTTTAGGGTTTTATTAGCTTATATAGGTGATTAATTAACTAACTAACTGACCTCCCTTAACCCCTAATTAATTACATAATTAATTCCAAATCACCTAACTAAAACTAAAAATCATAAAAACTTGCAGCATCCACGTCCACCCATCCACGGACCGTGGATTGGTGTACTGGCCGTCTTGTGGTCTCATGGTTTGCACCTTATGCTTTTCTTGGCAGCGCTCAACAGGCCTTGACCTATGCCCATGACCTACGGGGCGTGGTCTGGTCTACTGGTCCTAGTAGGCCATTTGTGGTTCACCAAAATTTTCCAGATTTAGGGACTTTTTTGGGGTCCTCCTCAAGGATCCCTTGGGTGGTCCTTGGGGAGTCGTACCCAAACGTTTAACCCCTAAAACCCCTATTCTAAGTATGGGAACCATTTCTACAGGTTTTAACCCTCATACAACACTCCAAAACTCTTACAAAAGGCTCTACAATGCACTAGTTCAATTCACTAAATTATGGGATGTTACATTATCCCCCCCACTTGGGAACATTCATCCTCGAATGACACTTTGAACAATTTTTGGAATGAAAGACTCAAGACTAGCAGCACAATCATGCATGAAACATTACAATAATGCACAACTAAAAATACACTATTTAGAATGTGCACTTATTCAAAGGAGGAAACATCAACTCCAGTTCAACATGATCAATGCAATACAAAGAAATAAGAACTACATTTACCAACCTAATATGCATGAAATGCAACATATCTTATGCTCATAGGAGGAACTGCCTTCTCCTAGTCATAACATACTCCACATACTCTCATGGAGCTCATAAGCAACTACCTCTCAAAAGCATTTTATTCAAGGAGGAATTCTCAACTCCTAGTCAAAACATGCTCATATAATCACCTAATGAAGTTCAATAGGGAACTCTTACTCAAGGCACCACAACATGAGGGAAACAATTCACATAAACTCATTTTCTTTCAAAACACAAGTTTTCATTAACATTCATCATATAAAGAAGTCATGGCAACACATAATCACATAACACAATGTTAGCTAGGCACACCATCTCTCTCTTTGGAGTGAGCTTACACAAACACTTCTAAACATAATCAATCACATAGTCATTGATTGAATTACCTTTTTCAACAATAAGAAAACCAAACACGACATTATGGAGCAAATGTGCCATTTCATCAAAAACTTAACAAGGCATGTTCATCACATCATCTCATGAAGTTTAATGTACCATCCCCATAATTAATGCACAACAACATGAGGAACACGTAAATCATAAAAAATATATTTTATACCAAATAACTTTTTTTCGAAAACATGCATAACATAAAGAGGTCATGGAAATTTCTAATACACTCATGACTCCTAAATATAAACAAGCCCATAAAGGAACTCTTGGTCTCAAGCTAGAATAGGAAAAGAAGGAAAAGATGAGGATATCGGGACTCTCAATCAAAATTGCTATCCAAGCACATGATCTCCTACTTGGGAGTAAGCCCACTTTTTCTAAAACCTCAAATACTACTCCTTTCAACAAAACTCAAGCATTACCAAGGCTCATTATAAATTTACTGGGATCTAAAACTAATAGAGATTTAATAACCATGCATCCAAACCCTACCAAGGTTAACAAGAGTAACTCTAAAGGAAAAGGGAATCATAGGACAAAAATACATCCAAGACTCCTAAATGATGAAATGAGTCAAGGAGGACTTATCATCTAGAGCTAGAGGATGAATAGGAGGGAACATAAGGATATTGGGACATCTCATTGGCCCTTCGACTCTATATAAGTACGTTCAACTAAACCCTAACTAAAATACCACTCCTTAACATTTTCACGGAAGAGCTTTCTTACTCTTCTATTTCTTAACTCACCAGTCTAAGATCCCAATCAATACTTCAAAATTAGAGAGGTTCTCATTTAACCACTCTCGCTCACAAGAAACCTTACCAACAAACTCAAAGTCACATATGAGCCTATCAAACCGGGATTAAACTTCTCAATCTCAGTACACCTATTAAGGTGAGATTATCAAGCAAGCCTAACTCATGAACATCAAGGACACATTCAACGACCTTACCATCTAAGCACATTATCCCCCACTTGGGGGTAATCCTATACAAAGTGTTTACAACATCACTTCATTCGTTTCTAAGGTTGAAGCAAGTCATAACTAAACTTTCACACTCATAACACAAGATTATTCTAAACCATGGATGATTACACTTCTATCCTCCTTTAAAGGAGTCTACGTACTCAACATCTCTAGGCACCACTTAATTATTAGTATTTCACAAATCTATCAACATACCTCAAAACCCATCATGACTAAGCCGGGTTCTCCCAACAACTGAGCATACCTCACAATCACCTAGCTAGGTAGGCACACTATCTCCCCTCCCCCCTTTGGGAGTAGGCCTACTTAAATTCTTCTAAACCACTTCCATAACATAAAGGCAACAATGAAGAATCATTCACACTAAAGACATCAGCACAATCTATCTTATCAAATCTATAAAGTCACAAAGCCATAATTGTCAACTCAACAAACCTTTCTCCATCACTCCTTGTAGCATAAACCCTTCTAATAGTCACATCCTAAAGACCATCGGAAAAGGGATAAGAGAGAGAGCTTATATATCTGATGAGTCCACAAATTGGACTCATTTAGGGCTTTATTATAATGGAAATAGTGTCCTTGAATGCCTGTTTTATTCTCAATACCTGATTAAAATGCTGAAGTTTTAGGTATTTAAAGTTTTAGTGAAAGCATGGATCCTTAGGCGCAAAACGGAGCAATAGGGCTAAAAAGAACAAGAAATGGAATCCTGCGGATAACCGAGTTAAACTTGGCTAGTTGCCAAAATGACATGAACCACCCTTCGTTTAAGTACGCGAAGCCTTGAAGGATGAGGATCAAAAGGCGCGGAAAGGAGCAGTCGGCGAGTCACCGATCAATTCTGCGAAGCAAGACTGTCTGCCCAATAATCCAAAATGCGAAAATGCTAAAGGCAAGACAATGAAGGCGATGAGCTGAAAAAAGACAAAATCGCTGAGTTTATCTGCGATCTCGACTAATGTCGCCGAACAATCCTCCGCAGCACAATATGCGAAAACTATGAATACTAATTAGAATTATAGTCTTAAGGAGATTTTTTTTTTGGAACAATTATTATTATTATTTTCACTTTAAAACATATTTTAGCTGATATTTTTCTCTCAAGTTTGGAGAGGGTTTTGTGGAGACGTGAAAAAAGTTCTTCTTCCCCAAGTTGGAAGTGGGTCTTCTCTATTCATTTTCCTTTGATTAATTCAAGGTTTAAATTTCTTATACCCAGTTGATTTCATTATCATATTAGGTATAATTTCTTATTTCTTGATGTGTGGCTAAAATTCCCCATTCATGGGGTGTGATTTAGCAAATATGGGTTCATATTCTTGTTGGATCTTGCTTGCTGATAGGTAAGACGTATTTTAATGGTGATTTCACCTAGTGGATATGGTTTAATCTAAAGGGCTTTTAGTTGCAAATACAAAGCCACCCATATGTTTTCAGCTTGTCCGAGACGGAGGTCGCGAAACCAAAACCACTAGACTGATGGCTTAAGGAGTGGGTCGACATGAGGTTCAGCCCAAGAGGGTGAGCCCTTGTCCCATATCCTAACACTCAGCTTGAGAGGGTGAGTGGGGTAAGGTGTAGGCTGGTTTTCATGCGGCAAATATGTGTCCGAGAGGAACGCATTTCAAACAGGGTAAGTTGCCCGAGAAGGAACTTATTTCCATTTAAAGCTTAGCCTAGTCACTATTATTTTGCAAATGTCCTATGGAAAGGATGTACCCAACAATTTATCTCAACTTGTATTGTGGTCACGTCCCAAGAACCTTCCCCCATACTTGATTTTCTTGTTTATTTTGTTGTTTTAGTACTTGTTACTAAACCCCCTTTGGTATTTGACACTTTTGTGTCACCCTCTTTAACTTACAATGTCTTTTATCACAAATGTGTTTAACTACGACTAACTTGAATGAAATTCTAATTGGTTATTAATTCTCTAAACTGCTCCCTTGAGACACGACCCCAACTACTTTTTTGTGGATGTTTGAGCTTATAGCTCATGTTGTTTTAATTGCAATATTTTTTTTATCCTTTCGAAAAAAAATTCGCCACTCTTGTGTTCAAAGTTGTTGTTCTTTTGCAAGAAATTAAGTCTCGATTTCGAACTATACCGATGACTTGAATACTGCTCCCAATTGAACAAACATAAATGCACGGCTACGACGAGGCCAAAGGAAGTTACATAGACAGTATGTGCCGTATTTACATATCGTTGTGACTAGCCATTTATCAAATTGATTTTCTTGTGAGGACCGTTGCACGCTAGCGAACGTGTCTAGTCTTGTTTAACTAAAGTATTGATGCCTTGTGTGATTAGCGTACTTTGAACCATGCATGAATAAACCTAGAATTTGCCCGGTTAGTCTGATTGATTTAGAAATGTGTACTCTTGGGATGATCTTAGGAAATTTTAATGAGTGAGAGACAATTTGACATATACCTCTTTTTGTGACCTACCTATGAGCCCGTCAAACTCTTTTGAACACATTTGAGTCTTACTTTTCTTTGGAAGAACCTTGATAAACCCTAGACCTTATTTAATCCGCTACCTATAATCCTTTTGATCTATGGTTTAGTGAATATCCAACTTAGGCCAAAAGCTTAAGTTGGGGGTGTGGTGAAAGGGAAAAGGAGAAGTCCAGAAGTGCCAGAAAAGTCCCCCTTAACGCATGGTATTGCATAAAAATGGAACCCCTTCAATTCAATTAAAAAAAAGGAGATATATATATATATATATATATATATATATATGAAATGTGGAATAAAGTACGAAGGGAATCGGGTTTCAAGCAATCCATGGAGGAGAATAAAACAAAAAAGGGTGACTTAGAAGCACTAGAAAAAGAATTGATAAAGGAAAAGAAGGTAATGCCTTAAGATTGCCACAACTCACGAGGAAAAAGTCACTAAGCCTAAATGACTATACATTTGCACTTAGCCCTATTACAAGCCTTAGAAAGACCTTTTTGATCTTGAGTAAGCTGGATCGAAAGTCAATTGGAAAATAAGGGCAAACCTATGGGTGAAAACATGCATTGTGTTCCTCTTTTTGAGTGTGAGCGTTGTATCTGATTCTTGATCTTAAATTGACTCATATATATGTGTGAATATGGTATCATTCTTTGTGCGAGGGCATTTAGATATTTTTGTTGAGCTTGAACTTGCACAAGTAGCAAGTATTGCGAGCATGAGAATCTTTGGTGATGGTTTGTCACAATTTGAATCTTTGAGTACACAATTGATCCTTTCATAAGTAAATTGAGTCTTGTTGTGTGCATTCATGATTTAGTCTTGTGTAGCACTATTTGAGGCACCCTTTTTCAATGGCTGAACTTGAGTTTGCTTGAGGACAAGCAAAAGTTTAAGTTGGGGGTGTTGATGAGTCCACAAATTGGACTCATTTAGGGCTTTATTTTAATGGAAATAGTGTACTTGAATGCTTGTTTTTATCTCAATAGCTATTTAAAATGCTGAAGTTTCACGCATTTGAAGTTTTAGTGAAAGCATGGACACTTAGGCACAAAACGGAGCAAATAGGGATGAAAAGAACAAGAAATGGAATCCTGAGGATTGCCAAGTTTAACTTGGCGAGTTGCTGAAACGACATGAACCGCTCTTCGTTCAGTACGCGAAACCCTGAAGGAAGTGGATCAAAAGGCGAGAAAAAGAGCAGCCAGCGAGTCGCCGATCAGTTCCGCGAAGCGGTACTGTACTGCCCAATGATCCAGAATGCAAAGATTCTAAAGGCAAGACACAGAAGGCGATGAGATGATCAAAAGGCGGATCGCCGAGTTCATCAGCGATCTCGACTAATGTCTCCAAACAATCTTCCGTAGCACAATATGTGAAAGCTATAAATACTAGTTAGAATTGTAGTTTTAAGGAGATTTTTTTTAGTGGAACAATAATTATTACTACTTTCACTTTAGAACATATTTTTGCTGATATTTTTCTCTCAGGTTTAGAGAGGGTTTTATGGAGACGTGAAAAAAAGAGTTCTTCTTCCCTAAGTTGGAAGTGGGTCTTCTCTATTCATTTTCCTTTGGATAATTCGAGGTTTAAATTTCTTATACTCAGTTGATTTCATTATCATGTTAGGTTTAAATTCTTATTTCTTGATGTGTGGCTAAAAACCCCATTCTTGGGGTGTGATTTAGCAAATATGGGTTCATATTCTTGTTGGGTCTTGCTTGCTGATAGGTTAGATGTATTTTAATGGTGATTTGACCTAGTGCTTGTGGTTTAATCTAAAGGGTTTGTAGTTGCAAATACAAATCCACCCATGTGTTTTCTGCTTGCCCGAGAGGGAGGTCGTGAAACCGAAACCACTAAACTGATGGCCTAAAGAGTGGGTGGATATGAGGTTCAGCCCGAGAGGGTGAGCCCTAATCCCATATCCTAACACTCAGCTCGAGAGAGTGAGTAGGGTAAGGCGCAGGCTGGTCTTCATGCGGCGAATGGGTGTCTGAGAGGAACGCATTTGAAAAGGGGTAAATTGCCCGCGAGGGAAATTATTTCCATTTAATGCTTAGCCTAGTCACAATTATTTTGCAAATGTCCTATCAAAAGCATGTACGCAACAATTTATCTCAACTTTTATTGCGGTAACATCCCAACAACCTTTCCGCATACTTGATTTTCTTGTTTATTTTGTTGTTTTAGTACTTGTTACAAAACCCTCCTTTTGATATTTGACACTTTTGTATCACCCCCTTTAATTTACAATGTCTTTTATCGCAAATATCATTAACTATGACTAACTTGAATGAAATTCTAATTGGTTATTAATTCTCAGATCCGCTTCCTTGGGACACCAATGGTTACTATATTATTGATGATCATAAATACTCATACCGTAGGATAGTGTCGTTGGTCACGATAAGCATCAATATCTATGGCACAACTTAGAGATTGAAGAAGTGAAATTTTCCTAACATTTTATAGCCTCCTATTCATAAAATGTGGCGCGCTTCACATTTATGAACAAGACTCTACTAGATGTGGTTTGAGTCATCCTAAATTTATCCCAAAACCTTATGCTCTGATACCAAGTTTGTCATGACCCGGGAGTACCCCCTAGACATAACACGGCGTACTTGACCCCGAAGGAGTTTCATACAAGCCCTTCACATAATCACGGACAAAAGATCATAGGAATATAGTGCGGAATTTGAATTTTTTCTTTACAATCGAAGTCTTTTATAAATATGATAGAGTCTATACACTATGTCTCAAACCATCTAATTACTTGGAATAAAACTCTTGAATACAACCTTAGGGACATAGCCCCTACATAAGTCTAAAATATAAAGTAAAGACATAAATGAGATGCGGTCAAGCCCTCGAATACAATGAGGACTGACCAATCTTCTTCTTCTTCTTGACCTCCTATGTCCTAGCTATGAGGATGGAATCCAATATCTCCAAAGCCTACACTTATAGAAAATGTAGAAAGAAAGGGTTAGCACAAAAAGTACTAAGTATGGAAGCCATGCATAAAAATCATTAAAACCTGCATAAAAGGGACATTTTATTTGAAACCATGCAATATGCTATTTTTGAACAACATTTTGAAATAGTTAGAGAATGCAATTCATAAAGCTACTCACACACAACTCATCACAACATAAAGCATATCATCATAATAGCAATCATAGTCTCCAACATAAACATAATACATATCCCAATCTTTACAAGACATCGTTCATACATATAGTGAAATACCAAGATCATCTCATCATAATAGAACTACCACTGAAGCAACCCAAAGCCACACTAGTGCAATGCAAAGGTAAGATCCCATAATCCTACAAAATGCTAAGTATCATATTTAGGCCACCAACAACATACATATCTTACTTTATCATAGTCATAGACAACATACATAAGTAAAGAGTCATTCATGTTCATAACTTATAACAAGTGAAGTCAACCTTAACATTCATACATACCTTTCATACCTTAACATTCATACATACCTTTCATACATAATCGATATCATGCATACATAATTCATAAATCTTCATTGCATAAGGAACCTACACCATAACTTCTTTATAAGTCAACTTGTGCAATGTATAAGTGAAGTCCCATACCCCCACTCATACTAAGTAAAGCTTATTAAGAGGTCGTAAGTATACTTCATGTTCATAATTCATATAAAGCATACACTCAATTCAAAATAATCATATCATAAAAGAGACATATCATGCCCGCTCTCAAAGCCTATTTATGCAATGCACGAATGAAGTCACATAACCCAATTCATACTAAGTAGAACCTCTTGAGGAAACATAGAACATGCCCATGTTCTTATCATAATTCATATCCTAATCCTTTAGGGAGATTATGCCTAAACCGACATAGACCATGTGAGCTAAATGGAATCCGTTGTTCTACCCGCACACCAAAAAGAGGTGTCCTACTTGCCTAAGGTAGAAAGTACATAATAGCTTATAGGTGGATCCACTAGCTATATACCTATGTGGGCACATAGTTATAGGATAGGGAGATTTTTACTAGTAACCCGGACTACTAGTGTAAAAGGTTTCCATCTCATGAGACATCGTATTGGGAACCAACTACTAGCGTGAAGGAACCCATCTCATGCTCATATCCACTTTGTGCTAACCATACTTTCCTTTAAAAGTCATATTAAGTCTTTTCTTAAGTTCATGTTCGTAACAGAATGCACTAGGCACTCAAACCAACATAACATCATAATAGCTCATAGATTCCTTAAGTGAGAATGTCCTTTCACCTTGGAATCATCAACATGTGAATAAACCTTTCACATCATATTCATAGTGTGTTCATGAGAATGTCCTTTTATAAAACACAACAATACTATCATATTCATAACATATCATACATAATAAAGTGTAAGGGTATGGGGAAAACTACCTTTTAACAATACCACAATTTATACAATAATCATAAGATCTTCACTTTCTAAGTGTATCATAAGTAACACCTTGGTCACATCATAATGAATTCATGCATGTGTTTGTGTGATTGTCGTTCCAATGGCATAAAAACAATATTATCATAATAAACACTTTATCCTCAAAGTATTCATAAGACATGCACATAATATCATAATCATACATATAACTCATATCTTGCCTTCAAGGATCATGTTAAGTCAACATATCTAGCATTAATCATATGAGACATAGATATAGTCATAACTCAAGTACAACATTCATCCCATGCATAGACTCATATACTCATATTAGAGGTCATGTAGATGAAGTATCTTCACAATAGGGCCATATACAACTCAACCAACATAATGGCTTCCTTCTCTAAGCTTTAACATTCTTATATTATTCATATTAGATTTTACTCTTAAAGCCCTAGGAACCATCTTCATGTTACAACCCTTACTCTCAATCCATGCCTCAAATTCTCATAAAGTATACCTAATTCTAAAGGTAATCTAACCACATGCCTTATTCTTAATCCATTATAGTAATATAGGAACATATAAACTCAATCTCAATACTACACAACCATGATCCATCAGATAAACCATAATCAAGTTAATTCATGTATTGAAGCTTTACCCTTAAGGAATTCATATCTAGGTGATCTAATCTAAGGCAGTTCATCAAGAATTTCATCATTCTTAGAAGCTCACATCTAAATCCTCAATTAGCCATTTTTATGACATAACCCTAGACTATATCAATTTCACAATAGGATATTAGGTTAGTCAAGGGTAATGTTTCATTATACTAGAATCATGTAATTACACTTAAAACAACCATTAATCACATAATTAGGTCAATATTAAACAATCCCCTCATCATGAAGTCAATTTAGTAAAGAGGGGGAAATTATAGATCCAAGGGGAATTCTCATAAAAACTCAATCAATCCAATGTTAATTCATCATAAACAACTATAATAAATCATAATCAAACTATTGAAATCGTTTGGGAAGAAGACCCATGACATAGATTGAACCCTAGGTTTTTGGGGAAAATTGGAGAGTTGAAAACATATTTTGAGACGGCTCCTTGAATGGAACTTAGATAAGGATGAAAAATACCATAACTTAGGTGTAGAATCCCACCAAATTCGTATTGAAAATCTCCCATCTTCAAGCCCTAGTTAATCTCTTTCTTGGTCTTCGATAGAGGTTCTAGAGAGAAGACTTTTGGAGGGGAGCTAGTTGGGTTTTGATTTGGGGTCTTGGGATATAATGAATTAGTTTAGGGTCTTATTAGCTTATATAGGTGATTAATTACTAACTAACCTACCTACATTAACCCCTAATTGATTCCCAAACACCTAACAAAAACTAAAAATCTTAAAAACTGGCAGCATCCATGCCCACCCATCCACGGACCGTGGATGGGTCTGCTGTCCGTCATGTGATCTCGTGGTTTGCACCTGAGGTTTTTCTTCGCAGGACTCAACAGGCATTGACCTATACTCATTTCCTATTTGGTGTGGGCTGGTCTACTGGCAGTGGTTGGCCATCCGTGGTTGACCAAAATTTTCCAGATTTAGGGATTGTTTTGGGGTCCTCCTCAAGGACCCCTTGGGTGGTCCTTAGGCAGTCGTACCCGTACGTTTAACCCGTAAAACCCCTATTCTAAGAATGGGAATCATTTCTACAAGTTGTAACCCTCATACGACACTCCAAAACTATTACCAAAGGCTCTGGAACTCACTAGTTCAATTCACAAAATTACGGGGTGTTACAAGCCCCTCGTGGGAATGCCTTGGGCTAGTGAGCTTATGGCACCAATTGCCTAGAAACTGACCCAACTTTATAAGTGGGACCTCGGATCGTGTTCCCCACCATGGCTCGTGACACCTGGGTGTGGTCACTAAGTGAAGGTTAGTTAAGTAATTTCCTTCTTAAGTCCAATTAAAGTGGGGTCGTTTTGGATATTTTTAAGGTTACTATATAAGTTGTTTTAAGTCCAAATACTCCCAAACTAAGACATTATACTCAAACACACAAATTAAACTAAAACTTCATCTTCCTCACAATATTTCTCTCTCTAAAACTCAAGAAGAAGAAAGGTAGAATTGGAGCTAGGGTTTGGAGAATTCAAGGGTTCGTCCTCAAATTTCTTGGAGATTCTTAATCAAGGTATAGTGGCTTTTCATCTATAAGTAGCTTTCACCCATATAGTCCTTTCAAAACTTGATTTCAATCTTTCCATTTCCCCAAAAACCTAGGGTTTCCATCTATGTCATGGGTTCTCTTTCAAAACATTTTCAATTACTGATTTATGGTTGATTATGGTCGAACTGATGATTAATTGTTGATTTATGATAAAAAATCCCCCAAGAACCCATGAATCCCCATATTGCTCAATTGATAATTCATGATGTGGGTTGATCGATTATTCAAGTATGTCAATTAATTATGTTTATATTGATTGAGTTATTGAATCATTATATTCCCCTATCTAATGTAGAAATTCTAGATGTTTGGGTTGAGTTTGGTTTATAGACTTGAAGGGAAAATTATTTGGGTTTGTACATGTTGATGAGAATTGTGTAAGAGCTTATGATTCGCTTGGAAAGTAAAGATCCTATGACTATTGTGTAAGTGTGGTACTGTTGTAAGATCATTCACCCCATACCCTTACACATGACTATGTATGAAATGTTTATTACTAAGATATTATTGTTGTGTTGAATGAATGGCTATTATCATGAACACACTATAAGTATGATGTGAAAGGTTTACTTACATATTGATAATTCTAAGGTTGAAAGGATATTCTCACCTAATGAATCTATGAGCTATTATGATACCATGTTTGTTTGAGTGCTAGTGCTTTCTTTCATGAACATGATCTTAAGTAAAGACTTAATATGAATTTTAAAGATCGTTATGCTTAGCACCGAATGGATATGAATATAAGATGGAAACTTTTACGCTATAGTAGGAGTTGGATATGTGACTCCATTTATGCATTGCACAAGTAGGTAAGAGTGGTTGTGGTGAGGTTCTCTTATGCTGTGAATACGTATTAATTATGCATGTGTGGTATGAATTGTTATCACGAGTGACTTTACTTGCTAAAAATTATGAATATGAATGTTTCTGTCATGACCCAAGGGTACCCCCTAGACGTAACACGGTGTACTCGACCTTGAAAGGGTCTAATACAAGCCCTTAGTGTCATCATAACATACGATCATAGAGAAGTAGGGAAAATTTAAAACTTTCTTTAAAACAATCAATCAAAAACATTTCATAAAAGCGGAAGTCATTATAAAACCTTTGTCTCAAAACCATCTATGAATAACATGAATAAAAGTCTTGGGACGCAGCCCATATAAAGTCTAAAACATAAGAAATTGACAAAAAGGAACATAGTGGGTTTGTCCTCGAAGCTATGAGGACTCACCAATTCTTCAAGTCTTCAAACGCCTTAGAAACCTAGCCTCCTAAGCAACTCAATCTCCAATACCCTACATTTTATTAGAATGTAGGCAATATGCGTTAGTACCAACTGTACCAAGCATCTCAAATGGTTAGTCAACATAAGACATAATCATAAGAGACAATAACATATTCATAACATAAACTCCAACATAAGCATCATATCATCACAAATCAACATAAGACCTACATAAATTCATACTTCAACCATTAGTCTTTCATATTCAAGAGAACTACTCCACAAGCCACATGCAAGCATACTTGTGCAAGGCAATGATAGCATCCCATACTACTATCCAAGCTAACTACCTCTCTTTGGTCATTCTTGGTCATAGTCCACCTTCATAATCAAGACCTAGGTTTTCATATCATAAGAGAACTTATACCTCTAAGTAACATCAAGGCACACTGGTCTAATACATGTGGGGCATCCCATAATACCACACACACTAAGCATATCTTGAAGTAACCCTATTCATATATGCAATTTCTAGGTGTCATTATAGACCTACTACATATTGACAAGGAACTATAACCTTAAGTCAATCATATCATGGAAGGAATCTATAGCAACAATCGAAGCTAAGCATACATCACATAAGAGGACACTTCATAAGTAGTTTCAAGTCACACTCGTGCAATGTATGAATGTCATCCCATACTACCACTCACACTAAATACTCCGTTCGGCTAGCTTGCTCAATGTTTACTATTTATCATTCTAGACTATCAAAGGATAGCACATACAAGGCTAAACCTAACTACCATGGAGGACTTACCATGCAATCCAAGCTATCTTAGGAAGCATAAAAGTATACCAACAAAGCCACCATGCAACATTCAATAGGATGCAAGCCAACCTTAGGGGAGTATGAATTCTCAACCCTAAGCTATCTTTAGGAGAGTATGGTGTCTCGACCCTAAGCTATCTTTAGAAGAGGTGAACATGGACTTTATTATTGGTATGCCTCGCACCCGACGACAACATGACTCCATTTGGTTATTGTTGATCGGATTACAAAATTGGCTCACTTTATGCCTGTCAAGGTTTCTTTTTCAACAGAGGACTATGCTAGGTTGTACATAAGGGAAATGGTGAAGTTTCATGGCGTGCCTTTATCCAATTTTTCTGACAATGTTCCTCAATTCACTTCTCACTTTTGGAAGTCGTTCCAAAGGAGTCTTGGCACTAAAGTTAAGCTTCACACGCCTTTTCATCCCCAAACCGATGGGGAACCGGAGCGTACCATTCAAACATTAGAAGATATGTTAAGGGTGTGTGTAATTGACTTTAAAGGTAATTGGGATGACCTTTTTCCATTGATAGAGTTCGCCTAAAATAATAGTTATCACTCAAGTATTGGTATGGCTCCATTTGAAGCTTTGTATGTTAAAAGATGTTGGTCTCATGTTGGTTGGTTCAAGGTGGATGAACTTGCCCAAATTGGTTCATGAGGCCATTGAGAAAGTCCAACTCATTAAATAAAGGTTGAGAGCGGCTCAAAGTTGGCAAAAGTATTGTGCCGATGTGTGGAAAAGGGATCTAGATTTTGATGTTAACGATTGGGTCTACTAAAAAATCTCACCCAGGAATGGTGTGATGAGGTTTGGTAAGAAGGGGAAACTTGACCCCCGATATGTAGACCCAGACCAAATCTTGAGACGTGTGATAAGGATGCCTATGAGTTAGATTTGCCATGTGAGTTGTCTTCAGTGCACCTAATCTTCTATGTCTCTATGCTTAATTAGTATGTTGGAGGTCTGACATCCATGGTGTCCCTAAAAGTGTTGGGTGTTGATGAAAGTCTTTCTTATGAGGAAGTCCCGGTAGAGATTTTAGACCGGCAAGTCAAGAAATTGAGAAACAAGGAAATAGCTTCCGTGAAAGTTTTATGAAGAAATCAATTAGCTAAGGGTGCTACTTGGGAGGCCAATGCTGATATGATGTCCCGATATGCTCATCTTTTTACTTCTATTCCTACACTACCTTGAGGTAATTAGCTCCTCTTGAGTTTTAATTCTTTTGGGAGTCGTGTGTGTTATATGTGTTTTCCATGATTTCCCTATGTTATGCGTGTTCATGAGAAACCTATGCTTGGAAAGAAAATGAACTTTATGATTGAGTTTTCCTCATGTTATTGTGCATTGAGTATGAATTGCCTCTTGAATTCTTGAGATGAATTGATGAAAATTCTTTAGCTATGCTTTATGAGAGTTGATTGCATAAAGGTTCCTTGAGATTTTGTTGAGCATGCTTTTATATTTGAGAAGGTAATTCCTCCTAAGCATATGAGAAATGTTGAAATTTCATGCATAATGGGTTGTTAGGTGTAGTTCCTACTTCCTTGTGATGCATTAAGTATATTTGAGTTTGGAGTTGATGTTTTCTCCTTGTTTATGTGATGTAGATGATGTTGCATGGATAATGGACTACTAGTCTTCAGTCTTTACTTCCGTAAGGTGACTAGAACATCATTTGAGGACGAATGTTCCCAAGGGGGATATATTGTATTGCCCCAGAATTTAGTAGACTAATCTAGAGTTAAGAGTGAGGGTGAGAGTCAAGGAGGAAGGGCAAGGGCCAAGGGAATGGGCTAGGTCAGCCTACCTTTTCCTAGACACTTCCCCACTTACCACGCCCACCACCACGACTCGTGGTGGGCTAGGAAGTAGCCATGCCAAAACAGCCCAAAACAGCCCCACCTTCACGATTTACTTCACCGATCGTGGTGAAGACCATGGCTCATGGGAAGGCTCGTGGAGGGGAGTTAGTTCTTAGGGGTTAAGAGGGGAGTGGCTTAGCCACTGTTCTGTGTCAACGAGAAGGACCACCGCTCATGGGGCCCTCCGTGAAGGTGCCTTCGATTTTTCGAGTTAAGGGCACCCTTGTATAGCTACTGCCCCATGGTCCATGAAGGAGACCATAGCTCGTGGTGAAGACCACGGCTGGTGGGACCTTACGTGGTCCTTGAGCAGTGAATTGTAAGTGAGGGTTAGTTTGGGTAATTCCGATTTAAGTTAGACTCAAGTGAGGTCGTTTTTCCTGAGTCTAGGGTCCCTATATAAGTTATTTTAACTCTAAAACTCACCCTATTAAGTCATATTTTCCAAAACCCAGAAGAAACACCCAAAGTTCATCCTCTCAAATAACTTTCTCTCTAAAACACATGAACAAGAAGAAGGAGATTCAAGCTAGGGTTTCAAGAGCAAGATTTTGTACATAAATTTCTTTTGGCTTTAATAGTAAGGTATAATATCTTTCATCCATGGATACCTTTCATCCATGGAGTTCCCTCAAAATTTTCAATTTCAAAAGGTAGAAATCCCCAATTGTTTGGGTTTGATTAAAAGTCATGGGTTCTTTTCAAAGTTCATTTAATTGATTGAATTATGTAATATTAAGCATGAATTGATGATTTCCTATGATTTTTATGATGTTTCCCCATGAACCCATGTAATTCCCATATTTTTTAAAGTTGATGATATGATGCGAGTCTTTGTTGATGAAAGAGGAACTTTATGGATTAATGCATTAAGTGATAGAATCACATGAATTATAATGAAATCCATACACTACACCATTTTAGGCCTACGGCCACACTAATTCTGGACAATGCTTTTAAAGTGTTGCCTAAAATACTTTTGGGGACGCTTTTAAAGCGTAGCCCAAGTTTTTAATTTTTAGCTGCGATAATATTGGCAACAGTTGTAAAGTGTACTCTTTAATGGTATTAGCTACACTTTATAAGCATTGTTAAAGTATGATATAATTGGCAACAACTATTTACATATATGGCCACACTTTTAAAGTGACCTATTTTTATAATTGTAAAAACAACACATTACAAATGTGACCATAAAATTTTCACTAAAATATTATATTCCCTCCAACATTTTTAACTCTCCCTCCCATTTTTATTGAGCAAAAAAAATATTTCATAAAACATTAAAATTTTCTTTTCCCCCAAATTAGAACTGAAGAACTGATCGAGCTAAAGAGCTCTTTTCTTGGTCAAACTTTCTCACAGAACAAGCAAAAATCGTTGAATCGCTGAAGAACAAGCAAAAATCACTAAAGGTTTATCAGGTAAGTCTTTTTTACCCCAAATCAGAAAAACTTTCCGTCAATTTGAAGAACACAATTTTCTCTCCAAGCTAAGTCTGAAGAACACAATTTTCGTCAAACATTCTCACAGATTTCACGATTTCACGTTGAAGAGATGAAGAGCTACTCTCTGAAGAACATGATTTCACGATTTCTTGTTGAAGAGCAGAAGGTTATGCCTCACAGATGAATACGCCTCACTAAAATGCTTCACTTGAGAAGATGGTGTCTTAAAGCTTCATCACATTGAAAGGATTTTGGTGGAATAGGGTTTATCAGGTAAAAAATTCTATCTTTGAAAGTCTAAATTTTAGCTTTAGGGTTTTGATATTCTTGTGTCTGCAATTACGATTTTTGTTGATTTTTGGGAGTCTAGCTCATGGCTGTATTACCCACATCAGTTGATTAATCACTAAATAAGTATAAATCAACAAGGAAAGCATACATATCTGGGTGTTTGTGGGAAGTTGATAAATACCTGTTTGCATTTTTTGGAGCATATGGTTGAAAGAAATATGAGGTGTTTCGATGGGGTCTCAACTCCCATAGATTCTTTAAAGGCCAAATGTAATGCTAGTTTATTAATCACTAAATTAGTGTAAATCTTATAAGTATTATGTTTTTGTTGCTTCAACTTTATTAGATTCTGAAATTGTTTATCTAGTCATGCTTTCCGTTTTATTTAGATTTTAGGGTGCAGTGATTAAGTTAGCTTTGGATAGCTTTGGATAGAAGTGAATGGTTAAGCATTCTTCTGGAAACTGATTATAAGTGTTAGAGAATTGTGGACTTGTACGTGCGAAATTGACAAAGAGATTTTCAAGTTGAGACCATTGTGTAGAACTACATATAGAGGTACAATTGGTCCTAGTTGCAAGGATCAGGGAGGATGTTTGATTCTTTTCAACTTTTTCCTCCTGAAATTAGTCAAGCCCAATTTTTCTAAAACACAGCTTCCGTTGGCCAACCTGGTCAGCTGCTGGTAGGTGTAAAATTGCTATAGAATGTTGGAGTTATGACTCCATTCAGATAGGAAGTCAGTTGTACAATTTTCCTCTCTATAGATGTGATTGCACTTGAAGATTTCCAGCTGATTTGTGAGCCTTTGAAGGTCCTGAATACACTGTTGGAGTGCCCATGGAGGGTGGTTGCTGTGATTTAGCCAATGTATAAGCAGTTGAGAATCAACTTCCAGCTGAATTTTCCTATACCCATGTGTATGCACCAGTCCACCCCATGTATTGCAGCTCGAATCTCCGCCTGGTTATTAGTTCCTAAGCCGAGAGGAATAGAGAATGCATAGTTAATGTAAAAAATCTGGCTGCTTTACTTCTACTGTGATTTCTACGTTTTTAACTTTATAAACTCTGACTACACTTATTGATTCGTCCTTTGTTCAACTTCTGTGGATTACATCCCGCTGACTGTGAAGTTGTTGTGCTTCATTTTTTCCCCTTTCGTTTGATATCTGGGCTCTGTGTGGATTTTATTTTGTCAGCCTACACTTGATTGTTCAATTTTATTTTGTTGGCATACACATAATTGTGTAAATTTTGTTTTTGTTCTTGCTGTCAGCAAACTTAACAAAGTTTTGGTTGTTTTGCGAGTAGGAGTTAAGCTTTTTCTATGTAGTAGTTATGTGTATTGGATGGAGCTGATAGAGTGAAGAAAGTTTAATTCACACTTCACTCAGCCCATTTTCCCCTCCATAAGAACACACCAGCAACTACAATACCAAAATTAAATTTCATGAATATCATTAGCCCTATTCCTATCAAATACTATCTCTTTTGGCGAATGCGATACACACCCGTTGACATTGAATTGGATGAATATCACCATCCTTATCATTATCAAATACTATCTCTTATGGCGAATGCGATACACACCCGTGGACATTTAGTTGGTTTCACTATAAAAATGAATACCTTGTGCAGTGGTAGTTGTTGTTCTTTACCAATTTAAAATAAATACACATTGAACCTGCAGGGCTAATGAGTTCTAAAGAAAAGAATGATGACTCCCTCTCAACAAAAAGGTCTGCTGAGATGAAACTTAGACGACGTGAAATGGATAGACTGGTTTCTGTAGAAAAAAGAGAGGCACAATTACTACAACGTCAAACAAACAGTCAGGAGCTAAAAAGAAATGTCATTGAACTCAATTTCAGGTTCCTCTTTTCATCTGATTTAGTTTTGAGGAGTCGGTTGGTTGAATTTGTTAAAGATACATCATTTTGCCATAACGTAGTTAACTAATCATGCTTCCTATAATTCTTGATCTTGATAAGTTGATTAACTATTTTCTCGGTAAACTTTAACTATATACAATTACCTCACTTTGCTCAAGCTAATCAGGCATCATTCCAGGAATAAAAGAACATCTTGAATTAACAGAATTACAATGCAAAGCTGCTCCAGAGTATATGTGGTAATATACAACTGCAATTCACACCTAATTATTATTATGCTTCGCAAAAAAGTTGTCTACCTTTAATTGTTTTTGTTTCTTCTCATTTTAATCAATTCAAAATTATTAGTCTCATTTATTTTCTTCTCTTAAATATACTTGCAGATCTAACACATGTATTCCCTTCAAATCCATGCTTTCATCTTGGATTTGAAAAACAACAAACTCATCAAAGATCCCTTCACCATTTTCTCTGTTCCTTTCCGTCTCCTTTATTCTTCTTCAGTTATAACTAATCTTTCTTGCTGAAACCTTTGCTTGAGCAGTAGAAAATTTGGGGAAAATTGGAAGCTTCCTCAGCTGTTTAGCTTCAACTTTGTTCAGGTTAGTACTTTTTAGTCTCATTTTGTTTGATTCGATATCAGTTTCATAACTCTTAAAAGCTGAAATGTTGCATCTTTGTTCATCGTGATTGAATGAGTTTGTGTTGTAGCTGCCTTAGAATTAGATTTTTTTTATGTGGTTCAGCTACTGTTTATCCCTGCTCTTTCTCTCTCTTTATTTGAAGTTGTGAAAAAATGCTAAAAATCCCTCTCTTATTCATGTCTAAAATTTCTGCAAAACAGTGGTGTACTTTGTTCATTTTGTTTACTGCTTTGCTCATGTTCAAAATGCTCAATTTCATTCCATTAAAATATGTGTCTACTACTGCCCTTTTCTTACTGGTATGAGACATGGATTCTGCATTTTGTCATTGTTTGTGGACTGTTATGTGTTAGGAAGGAAATTTGTTTTTGAAGGTGGTGGTTTACTTCATTTTAAACTAGTTTTCGCCTTACTCCTTACTTCTTGAATTTAGTTCTTTTTACCCTCATATATGACATTTCATATTGCATTTTAGACTTAATAATATCAACTCCAATAGTCTACTCCATTTTTTGATTAATAATCGCTTCTTTGTCATTATCTTTGTCTAAGTAATTATGTCCCAAATCCACCTGATTAATTCACTCCCTCAACACCTAATTGAAGACATATGAGTCTACCGGAGCATCTTTAGCTATCTGTAATAGGACAGTAAAGAAAACGGTGCTTGTTGCATCTCTTCCCCCATAATACCTCTTCTCTATAGGTTGTCGTGGGTTTAAAAGACATGTTTTCGCAACCAGCCATCGTCAGCTTGTTAACATAGACACCTGCAACTCTCTGATTTGGTCCTCTTTTCAATGTGGATTGGGGCTGGCTGTTTTATTGATTCACACCTCAGTATTTGAACTGTATTTTAGTTTGAAAAGTGTTAAACAAGACTTGTTATGTGGATGGGTAATGAGACGTGATGGTTCTCAACTCACTTCATTATGTAGCTTATAATTTACTATGTATATGTGGTTTATGCAAGTTTATCCATCAATTCTCAGTGTTAGTTGTTGACTCCATCACTTTTATCACTTGAATGTATGGCCTCATATTTTTAACCTTACGAATTGTTATCTCTGTTTCCTTTGAAATGCACTTTGGCTACAACTTATAGGACCTCTAAGAATATCTTGAAATTTTTCTCCTGATGCCCTGTTCTTTGGCCTGAAGTGGACTACGAAATTCTGAAAGTTTTTTTGCCGTTAAATGTTGATTTGTAAACTGTAATCTGCAATCTACAATTTGGAACCTGCAATCATGAACTGTAATCTGCAATCTAGAATTTGGAACCTGCAATCTGGAACTATAATCTGTAATATGTAATAATCTGGAATTTGGAACTGTAATTTGTAATCTGCAATAATCTGTAATCTGTAATCTACAATCTGGAACCTGCAATCTGCAATATGAAATCTGGAACCTGCAATTTGGAACTCATGTATTCTGTAATCTGCAATAATTTGGAATTTGGAACTGTAATATGGACCTCAAAAAATCTGCAGTCTGCAATCTGCAATTTGAAACTGCTGCAATCAGGAATCTGAAATTCTTGCCTTTTCTATAATGTACTACTGCAATCTGATTTGTTGTACTTTTGTAGGGAAATGGAGGTGATCAAATTTGAAGGGTTGCCACAAGTCAATTTGATCTCATTGAAGTTGATGATGAATAGTTTTTGAACTATTGTAAAAGTTTGAATACATTATGTCTGATTTTGTGAAATATATTCATTGCTAGAATATATTGAACTATTGTGTACACATATTTAGAATATTGATTTATAAGTATGTGTATGTGTACACAAGACATACTATCTTTTGAAGTTTATTGCAAATCTATATATTTGAATTACTTATGAGCCAATTTAATGCTTGAGATTATTTATTGCAAAATAATATTGGTGTTTTTTAATTAGAAATTGTGGCATATAAATATTTTATAGCCAAAATGATATGGCCACACTTAAAAGTGTAGCCATAGGACTGTAAATTGTGGTATGCACATGGGCAAGGACTACACTTCATAGTGTTGTCATACATTAGATAGAAAAGGCAACACTTACAAATAGTGGGCAATAAGGAAGCTAAGGCCACGCTTAAAAGTGTAGTTGTATGAGATAGAAATGTTGCTAATTGAGGTACATAAAAGCGTTGCCATTTTGCCTTTTAGGCTACGCTTTTAAGCGTAGCTGAAAAGTGTTGCCTAAACTCTAAGGTTATGCTACTTTTGGGCACCCCTGGAAAAGTGTTGCCTAAAGTCCAAAGGTTAGCCTTTTATCAAAGGCCACACTTTTTTCTAGTTTAGGCAACACTTTACTGGGGTGGCTGTAGGCCTAAAATGGTGTAGTGATATCAAATGTTTGAATTCTTGATGTGGTTATGACGGTAGATTTTGAACCTCAAGGAGGTGAAGTATGAGATCATGCAATTTATATCAAAACTATGCAATGTTTTAAGAATGCTTTGAGAGTAAAGTATCAATGTTGTTGTTGTTTTATTATGAAAGGACATTCTCACATAGTAAGGATTCCTAGATTGACAGGCATTCTCACCTAATTGAATCAAGGCTAAAGAGTCATTATAAATATATCAAGGATGATTATAGTTGCTCACGCATGGTTTCAGAAACTATTCTAAGAAAGATTTAAGTCAATACTTAATAACTAATTGTGCACTGAGTAGCTATTGAAATGAGATGGAAGCCTTTTACGCAAGTTGAGTACGGGTTTCTAGTAGCAATCTCCTTATACCATATGCTACGTTCCCCAGTATGATATTTATCTAGTGGATCCACCTAGGCTAATATTTATTAGTTCTAACTTAGAAAAGTAGACCAACCCTTTTCGGTGTGGGAGTGTAACACCCTGGAATTTAGTGAGTTGAACTAGTGGGTTCTAGAGCCTTTCATAAGAGTTTTAGAGTGAGGTGTGAGGATTAAAACTCGTAAAAATGATTCCCGTACTTAGAATGGGGATTTTAGGAGTTAAACGTCCAGGAATGACCCCCCCAAGGACCACCCAAGGGGTCCTTGAGGGGGACCCCAAAAGCAGTCCCCAATCTGTAATTTTTGGTGACCTATGTTAGGCTACCTACGGCCAGTAGGTAGACCCACACCCCGTAGATGGGGGTCGTCGGTCAAGGCTGGGGTTGTCCTGCAAGTCCTTAGCCTCAGGTTCAAACCACGAAGCAGCATCACTCTCCAGGACCCCACCCACAGTCCGTGGGTGGTTGTTTCGTGGGTCACTGGCAATTTTCAACTTTTAGTTTTAGTTACAACGTTTGGAAATTAATAAAGTTATTAATTACGGGTTAAGGTAGGTCGGTTAGTTATTTAATTAGCCACCTATGTAAGCCTAATATGACCCTAAACTAATCCATTTCACTCATTCATATAATACCCCAAATTACTCTCGAGAAATTCTCTCTCTCCAAGTGAAGAAGAAGAAGAAGAAGAAGAGAAGAGAAGAGGGCAGTGTTTCACCGTTGATTCAAGTTTTCTTTAGGACTTTGAAAAGAGGTATGTTAAGCTTATTCTTCTATGGGATCTTCCATCCATATATCCCCCATAGTTTCCCCCAATTGTGAAATCAAAAACCCAATTCTAGCTAGGGTTGTGCTTGCTTTGTGGGTAGGGTTTGGGTATGATTCCAATCTAGTGGATACTACCCAATTATGATCTACTTAGCTTTGTTTAATGATATTATGATGAATTTATATGGTAAACCCTAAGTTAAATTGATGAAAGTGATCTTTCTGGATTTATTCCATTAGAGGCAAAGTTCAAGGTTCAATGGATCACTTCCTAAATAAATGTCATGTATACTAATTGATCATAGTTAGGATTATCTTATAATGAATTGAACTAGACTTGATTGAATAGGAAGGATCTTTACTTGTAAAGTTAGAATTGAACATTTATGAATCAATTATGAATAGAATCACTTAGTAGTTGAGAATGTGATTAAATATCTTTAAATTAGACATTAATTATGATAGAATGAAGTTAAGCTTGAATGTAGGGCTTGTAGCCATCATTCTTAGGGATTTGGGGCTAAAGTCAATACGATGTGATCTTGTTGTGTATTCTCTTTCTCTTACACACTTGGACATGATTTGGTAGGAGATCCAAGGGTTCTCTCACATAGAAGGATTCTAGGTTTGCTTAATAACCTAAAATAAATCAAAGCATGTTAGACTACAATAGCTTTAAGTTGTGACATATGTTCCCTTCATGTATAGCTTGGCATAGTAGGATAAGACCAAAGTTGATTGCTTGGGATGGAGGATCTATACTCTTCTAAGGGATAGCTTGACTTAGCATTGTAAAATGCATGTCACGGTAGCATGAGTTAGTAATAGTAATGGTAGCCTAGGATTGATGATTTATACTCTCTTATGGGTAGCTTGAACTAGCATTGGTAGGATGCCTTCATGGTAGCTTGACTTGGTTTGGCCATGACCATTTCATGGTAGCTTTGGGATAAAGGACTTATACTATCCTAAGGGTAGCTTAGGATTGAGGATTTATACTCTCCTAAGGGTAGCTTGACCATGCATTGTAAGATTCATGTGAAGGGTAGAATGAGTTAGTTTAGCAATGGTAGCTTGGGATTGAGAACTCATACTCTCCTAAGGATAGCTTAGGATTGAGAATCACACTCCCCTAAGGATTTCGTACATTTGTTCTATGGTATACTTTTAAAGGTATCATGACTTAGTTTGTATAGGACTAATTCATGGTAGCTAGGATAGGACACTTGTGCCTTTCCTAGAGTAGCTTGGACTTGCATCTAGTTAGCTTAGCTTAACCTAGTTATGTTAGTAAGATGATAACATGGTCTAGCCCATTAGGGGGTTATTCCTTGGTACCCTTGAAGAGGTAAATAGAATAGAAGGACTAGTCCCCAACTAGTGAACATTCATGATAGTCTAAAGGAGTACTTAGTGTGGGTAGCAGTATGGGATGCTATCCATACATGACACAAGTATGACTTGAGGCTAGTTGTGATGGATTCCCTTATGTAGTATGACTTAGATTGGGTTGTTGCCATAGTTGCCTTCCAAGATATGATTGACTAAGGTGGTAGTTCCTTTGTCTATATGAAGTAATCTAATACTAAGACCAAAAAGATGGTGACTATGACTAAGATGACTTCGAGGCTATACTTAGTGTGAAGGGTAGTATAGGATACCTTTTATGTATTGCACAAGTGTGTCTTGGCGCTTCTTAGGAGTATAGTACCCTTATGGTAAAGAAGATTAAGACTTAACTTTGAACATAGACTATGAGTAAGATGACCAAAAAAGGGATACTTGGCTTGGGTGGTATTATGGGATGCTATTATTGCTTTGCACATGTATACTTTTGAGAATGGTGCTATTATGGTAAAGCTGACCAAGAGTCAATTACGCTTATATGATTATAATGTGTCTCATATGCTCATTAACTATGTCTTATGTTGACTTATGTGTCTATGATACTTATGTTGGAGACCATTTATGAGTAGGATGATCATGCTATGACGATGATGATTATGCTATGACCATGATGAATATGTTATTATCTCTTATGCTTATATCTTATGTTGACTAACCATTTTGAGATGCTCTTATGATGTTGTTCTATCTTTCATACTTGGTAACTTTTGTACTAACACATATTGCCTATATTCTAATCAAATGTAAGGTTGAGGAGATTGAGTTTCTTTGAAGGCTAGGTTTCCAAGGATCTAGAAGAGTTCAAGAATTTGTGAGTCCTCATAGCTTCTAGGACAAACCCTTATTTCCTTTATGTTATTTCTTTATGTTTTAGACCTTGTATGGGCTGCGTCCCAAGAGTTTTATTCTACAGTTATGTTAGATGGTTTGAGACAAAGAGTATAGAAAGACATGCACTTGCTTTTATGAAATATAACATTGATTGTAAAAGTTTTAAATTGTTATGTATTTTCATCTCTATTACCTATGTTATGATGCTAAGGGCTTATATGAGACTCATTTGGGGTCAAGTATGCCATGTTACATCTAGGGGGTACCCCTGGGTTGTGAGAAACTTGGTAATCAGAGCACAAGTTTTAGAATGGTTCTAGGATTGTCTCAAACCACATCTAGTAGAGTGTTGTTCATAATTGTGAAGCGCGCCACATTTTATGAATAGGAGGCTATTGGATGCTTAGGAAAAGTCTCGCTTCATCATTCTCATAGTCGTGCCATAGAGTTTGGCTTTAGTAGGCCCTTATTTTAATCTGTGCCCGTTGTTTTTTCAGGGTATGTCTAATACAAGGGTGAATGCTATGAGGGAAGAGAAAGAAAATATAGACCAAGAGGTTCCGCTCCAAGTTCCACATCAAGCTCCTCGTCAAGTTCCAAATGACCCTCCAGTTGGAAATGCCACTCTTGCGAAGTTTATGGCTTCTATGCAACTATTGGCTCAAGCTTTGACGACGCATGCCAATAGAGAGGTGGTGGCTCCAGAAAACCCAATAAGGAGGATGTGTGCTTTTAGGGTAAGGGAGTTTTTAAGGATGAACCCTCCAGATTTTAGTGACTCCAAAGTGGAAGAAGATCCAAATGGGTTCATAGAGGAGGTATAAGGTGCTATCAATCATGGGGTGACTTCTATTGAGAAAGCGAAACTAGCTGCCTATCAACTGAAGGACGTTGCCCAAATTTGGTATGAGCAATGGAAAGATAGTAGGCCGGTAGGAGCGGGTCCTATAGAATGGGAAGCTTTTAAGTCGGAATTTCTAGATAGGTTCTTTCCCCAGGAGTTGAGGGAAGCCAATTGGGAGAATTCATAAGCAAGGTAGTATCAGTGTAAAGGATTACTCTTTGAAATTCACCCTTTTGTCTAAGTATGCTCCAAGCTTGGTAGCAAATCCAAGGGATTTGATGTATAGGTTTATGATGGGGGTGTCCGAATTGGTAGAAGAAGAATGTCGTATGACAATGCTTGTTAATGATATGGATATCTCATGCCTCATGGTGTTTGCCCAACAAATAGAAGAGCCAAAACTCAAGAAGGAGAGGGTTAGCGAGAAGAATAGGTCTAGGATGGATAGTGATAAGTCGTTTCATGATGGGTTCGAAGAACATGGTGGTTTTAAGAAACGACAAAAGTTTTTCGGACAAGGTTTTTCTAATGTTCCTAAGCATAAAGAAGAAAGAGTATCTACCCCTAGGACACAAGAGATGAGTAATGATTCCCTATGGCCCTCTTGTGCTAGGTGTGGTAAGAAGCATGAGGGTAGGCGTTTGTCCGGCAGAGAGGGTTTCTATGATTGCGGTGAGAGTGGCCACATGATGAAAGATTGCCCTAAAGCTAAGGTTACAAGAAGAGAAGGTAAGTGAGTTGCCTCTAGTAGTGGGGATGTGAAGCCTCAAAAGAAGAATAGGTTTTATACTCTCCAATCTAGAGAAGATCAAGAGTGATCTCCTCATATCCCTTCCGGTATGTGTCTCATGCTTTAGTAAAATTTCCAGATTTCTTTACTTTTGTGACTTGTTATGTTGGACTTTGAAGTTGTTTTTAGTATGCATGATGTTTAGAAGAGTTTGTGTAGGGTTACTCCCAAGTGGGGGATAGTGTGCCTATCTAGTAGGGTTATTGTGTGTTTTATGTGATGCCATGATTTCCTACTATGCATGTTCATGAAAATTCTTAGGTCTTGTAGAAATGACTTTTATGTATTGTTTTCCTCATGTTGTAGTGCATTTAAGTAGATTTGCATATAGACTTCATGAGTTGAATTATGACCATGCCCTAGTTTGGAGTTTAAAGATTTCCTCCTTGAATGAATGCTTTTTTGATAAGTAATTTGCATTAAGGATCCATGAGCATGTGTTGAGCATGTTTTAGTTAGGAGATGTTAGTTCCTCCTTTAAAAAGAGTAGATATAGAATTTGATGAATTTTTAGGTTGGTAGAAGTAGTTCCTACTCCCTTGTGTTGCATTCAATGAGTTTGGTTTTGAATTGAAGTTTTCTTGTCTGGTTGTGTGCATTTAGATGTAGTGCATGCATAATGGGCTGCTATGTTATATTTTTGAATTTAAGAAATGTTTAAAGTGTCATTGGAGGATGAATGTCCCCAAGTGGGAGATAATGTGGCACCGTAGTATTTAGTGAGTTGAACTAGTGGGTTCTAGACCCTTTCGTAAGAGTTTTGGAGTGAGGTATGAGGATTAAAAATCGTAAAAACAATTCCGGTACTTAGTATAGGGGTTTTAGGGGTTAAACATCTGGGTACGACCCCCGAAGGACCACCCAAGGGGTCCTTGAGGGGGACCCCAAAAATAGTCCCCAATCGGTAATTTTTGGTGACTTACGTTTGGCCACCTACGGCCAGTAGGTGGACCCATGCCCCATAGATGGGGGTCATGGGTCAAGTCTGTGATTGGCCTGCAACTCGTTAGTCACAACTGCAAACCACGAAGCAGCAACACGCTCCGTGACCCCACCCACGGTCTGTGGGTAGTGGTTTTGTGGGTCATTGGCAGTTTTCCGCTTTTAGTTTTAGTTAGGGGGTTTGGGAATTAATAAAGTTGTTAATTAGGGGTTAAGGTAGGTCGGTTAGTTATATAATTATCCACCTATATAGGCCTAATAAGACCTTAAACTAATCCATTTAACTCATTCATCTAAGACCCCAAATTACTTACAAGAAATTCTCTCTTTAGAAGCTTAAGAAGAAGAAGAACAAGAAGAAGAAGAAGAAGAGAACAGAAGAGGGTAGTGTTTCACCATTGATTCAAGCTTTCTTTAGGGTTTTTAAAAGAGGTATTTTAATCTTATTTGTCTATGGTTTCTTCCACCCGTTGAACCCCCATAGTTTCCCCCAATTGTGAACTCAAAAACCCAATTCTACCTAGGGTTGTGCTTGCATGGTTGGTAGGGCGTGGGTAAGATTCCAATCTAGTGGATACTACCCAATTATGATGAATTCAAGTGATTTCTATGGTAAACCCTAATCTAAATTGATGAATATTATCTTTGTGGGTTTATGCCATTAGAGGCAAAGTTCAAGGGTCAAAGGAGATCTCCCTAAAACAATGTCTTGTCTAGTATTTGATCATAGTTAGGATAATCTAATCATGAATTTAACTTGACTTGATTGAATAGGAAGGATCTTGACTTGTAAAGTTAGAATTGAACCTTTATGAATTAATTATGAATAGAATCACTTAGTACTGGAGAATGTAATTGAATATCTTGAAATTAGAAATGAAATATGATAGAATGAACTTAAGCTTGAAATTAGGGCTTGTAGCCATCATTGTTAGGGCTTTGGGGGTAAAGTCAATATATGATGTGATGTTGTTGTGTATTCTCCTTCTCTTGCACACTTAGGCATGAATTGGAAGGAGATCTAAGGGTTCTTTCACATAGAGGGATTCTAGGTTTGCTTAATAACATAAAAAGAATCAAAGCATGTTAGACTAGAATAGCTTGAAGTTGTGACATATGTTCCCTTAATGTATAGCTTGGCTTAGTATGATAAAACCAAGGTTGATAGCTTCGGATTGAGGATCTATACTCTCCTAAGGGATAGCTTGACTTAGCATTGTAGAATACAACTCATGGTAGCATGAGTTAGTAGTAGTCATGGTAGCCTCGGATTGAGGATTTATACTCTCCAATGGGTAACTTGAACTAGCATTTTAAGGATGTCTTCATGGTAGCTTGACTTGGTTTTGCCACGACCATTTCATGGTAGCTTTGGGATAGAGGACTTATACTCTCCTAAGGGTAGCTTAGAATTTATGATTCATACTCTCCTCAGGGTAGCTTGACCATGTATTGTAAGATGCATGTCAAGGGTAGCTTGAGTAAGTTTAGCCTTGGTAGCTTAGGATTGAGAATCACACTCAACTAAGGATAGCTTGCATTTGTACTATGGTATACTTGTAAGGGTAGCATGACATAGTTCGTATTGCACTATTTCATGGTAATTAGGATAGGACACTTGTACCTTTCCTATAGTAGCTTGGACGTTCATGGTAGTGTGACTTCCTAGGTAGTTTGCTTAGCTTAACCTAGTTATGTTAATAAGATGATATCATGGTCTAGCCTATTAGGGGGTTATTCCATGGTAGACTTGAAGAGGTAAATAGAATAGATGGACTAGTCCCCAACTAGTGAACATTCATGAAAGTTTAAAGGAGTTCTTAGTATGGGTAGTAGTATGGGATGATATCCATTCATGGCAAAACTATCACTTGAGGCTAGTTCTGAAGGGTTCCCTTATGTAGTATGACTTAGCTGGGGTTGTTGCCACAGTTGCCTTCCATGATATTATTGAATAAGGTGGTAGTTCCCTTGTCTATATGAAGTATTCAAATAGTAAGACCAAAAGTAGGGTGAATATGACTAAGATGACTTCAAGGCTATTCTTAGTGTGAAGGGTAGTATGGGATGCCTTTCATGCACTGCA
This sequence comes from Solanum stenotomum, assembly GCF_019186545.1. Taxonomy (NCBI): domain Eukaryota; kingdom Viridiplantae; phylum Streptophyta; class Magnoliopsida; order Solanales; family Solanaceae; genus Solanum; species Solanum stenotomum. Next base: position 34,936,592 of record NC_064286.1, on the reverse strand, counting down.
CAAGCGTGTCTTGAGGCTACTTAGGAGTATAGTACCCTTATGGTAAAAATGATTAAGACTTAACCATGAACATAGACTATGATTAAGATGAACAAAAAAGGGATACTTGGCTTGGGTGGTATTATGGGATGCTATTCTTGCTTTGCACATGTATGCTTTTGAGGTTACTTGAGAATGGTGCTATTATGGTAAAGATGACCAAGAGTCAATTATGCTCATATGATTATGAAGTGTGTCCTATGCTCATTAACTATGTCTTATGTTGACTTATGTTTATATGAAGTTTGTGTTGGAGACCATGCTATGACTATGATGATCATGCTATGACTATGATGATTATTCTATGACCACGCTGATTATGTTATGAATATGTCATTATCTCTTATGCTTATGTCTTATGTTGACTAACCATTTTGAAATGCTCTTATGATGTTGTGCTATCTTTCATAATTGGTACATTTTGTACTAAGGTATATTGCCTACATTCTAATCGAATGTAGGGTTAAGGAGATTGAATTGCTTAGAAGGCTTGGTTTCCAAGGATCTAGAAGAGTTGAAGAATTGGTGAGTTCTCATAGTTTCGAGGACAAACCCTTATTTCCTTTCTGTCATTTCTTTATGTTTTAGAAATTTTATGGGCTGCGTCCCAAGAGTTCTATTCAAGATTTATGTTAGATAGTTTGAGACAAAGAGTATAGAAAGACTTTCGCTTGCTTTTATGAAATGTGACATTCATTGTAAAAGTTTTATGTTTTTCCGTATTTTCATTTTTATTTCCTATGTTATGATGCTAAGGGCTTATATGAGACCCCTTCGGGGTGAAGTATTCCATGTTACGTCTAGGGGTACCTCTAGGTCGTGACAGGGAGACCTCCGGGGATCATGTGAAAGCTCACATGGTCTCAAAGTCGGTTAAGTATTATTTCCATAACAAGAATAATAATGAACTAAGACATGCTTACAAAAGTATTTTTTAGTTTTCAAAGGCTTTAAAGATGATGCTAGCTTGCGTTGAAGATGGTGTTATGACTTACGTTTTTCAACTCTCTTATATGATGATTTAACTTGGTAAATTCCATCTCATAAAATGAAATCTTTGTTTTAGCATGTTTTAAATGTTTTTATGCATAGTGATCATACTTTGTGCATTTTGTACCAACGCATACTCTTGCCGACATTTTCCCCAAATGTAGGGTCTGATACTCAAGGTGATCAATTTTGTGGCTAGAGCTTGGATTTGATTGTTTTTCCGGGCCTGGTGAGTCCTCATGGTTTAAGGACGGATTTTTCCTATATTTAGCTGCTTTCTTGTACTTTCCCTTTTGATCATGATGTATGGGCTAAGCCAATTTTCATTCGATATTGTAATCGATAGCTATGATAAGACAAAGTGTCTAAACTTCCGCTTTTTTTTATGGAAAACTTTTTGAGAGTGGAAATATTATTTTACTCTTATTGTTCTATTTATTATGTTATGAGGACTAAGTGGATTGTATGGAGTCCTTCAGAGTACTCTACGCCTTGTTATATCTAAGGGGTACTCCTGAGTCGCGAGACCAACAATTAAAAAATCATTCATAAGAACCTCCATTGATTCTTCAACCATATCAACAAAAATAGAAAGAATACATCATTGGAATGTTTTCGGGGAACTGCACAACCCAAAAGGCATTCTTTTGAAAGCAAATGTCCCATAGGGACATGCAAAAGTTTTTTTCTCTTTATCATCAGGTGCGATAGAAATCTGGTTGTACCCGAAATAACCATCTAAAAAGAAATACTATCCACGCCCCACGAGACTATCAAACATTTAGTCCATAAATGTCATTGGAAAATAATGTTTAACAGTCCATGAAATCAATTTTTGGTAGTCCATACTTACACGCCACCCGGTTACCGGTCTCATAAGCAGAAGTTCCCTTTTTCATTTGGAACTACCGTGATGCATCCTTTCTTTGGTACACATTGCATAGGACTCACCCATTTACTTTTTGCAATAAAGGATATCACATACACATCGAACCACTTGATGATTTCTTTCTTCACCACTTCTTGTATCGGTGGGTTTAGGCTATTTTGGTGTTCAACGCATGGTTTACATTCACTATCCAATTGGATTTTATAAGTGCACATTCTAGGGGGAATCACTACAATATCAGAACTTGTCCATCCGATGGCTTTAATATATCGTTTCAACACATTGACAAGTAATTTTACTTGCCATTCAAGTAGGTCTACAACAATGATGATGGGAAAGGTGATTTGCTCCCAAAAATACGTACCGAAGGTGGGATGGGAGTACCTTCATCTCATGCTTCGGTAGCTCTTCACTGGATGGTTTAGCGGGGGGACATTCCCGATTTTGAAAATCGATGTCAATCTTCAATGGATTTTTAGAATGAGAGCCTAAACCCGATAGAGCAGCCACCACTTAATCATAGCCTTGAATTTCTTCCTCATCATAATTTGAAAAGATGCAGCTAAGGGCTCCCCGCACAAAACACTTCACTCACACTATCCACTGCTTCATCAATCACATTGATCGTTGAGACCACACGAATATCACTAGGTTGCTTTATTGATTTGCACACATTGAAAGTGACTTCCTCATCATTTATCCGAAATCTCAACTAACTACTTTCGTCATCCACAAGGGCTCTTCCAATAACCAAGAAAGGTCTAACTAAAATAATAGGTATCTCGGCGTCAATCTCTTAGTCCAAGTTAAAAAAATCAGCCGGAATATGAACCTATCTACTTTCACCAAAATATCATAAAGTATGCCAATGATATGTTTAATAGATCGATCAGCCATGATAAGATCCAATGTTGTAGACATAGGTTTTCCCAACCCATGTTGTTTGAAAATTGCATACGACATCAAGTTAATACTTTCTCCCAAATCACACAATGATTCGGCAAATTGGAGTATCCCAATAATGCATGGAATAGTAAATGCTCCCGGGTTAGCTTGGCTTGATAAACACATTGCTTGTGATGATGGCACTACAACAATGAGAAATCTCCACGATTTCAAAATCTATACTCCTCTTCTTGGTAACCAATTCTTTCATGATCTCTGCATAGCCCGGCATTTCCAACAATGCTTCAACTAAAGGAAAAATTATAGACACAGACTTGAAAACAAATAAAATTTTGAAACTTTGCATCTTCATCCCACTTTGTTAGTCTTTGAGGGAATGGTGGGTTATCTTTAGGCAATGGTTTTGTATGTTTCGAAGAAAAATCATCCCCCTCATTTGATGTTTGCAATTCCATGGTGATGAGTTGTCTTGGAATTTCATCAACCTCTTTGGATGTGTCATTTTTCGGTTCTTGGTCGGACACCTCTACATAAATGGCATCATTTTCTTCTTTACTGGTATTTTCTTCACCATTCACTTTCACGCCGCCACCTACTACTTTTCCACTCCGAGTCAACACAGCCAAGAATTTATCATGATTAATCTTTGAATTTACCATCATACCATTTGTAAAACTCTCTTGGGTTTGGACTCTAATTGTGATGAAAGTTGACTCATTTGACATTCAAGTTACTTGATAGAATTCGAGGGGGAGTTTACCTTCTTATTCAAGGATGAAATGTCTGCCTTCATCTCTTTAATCATTTTCCTTAGATCCTTCCACTTTATTTAGAATGCGAGACAACAAATCATCTACCTATAAACTCCAAAAATTGACCCTAGATCTTGGACTATGGACATGTGCATGTAACAAACATCATTGTCGTCTTCTTTCCTCAAGGATTTACCATGTTCAGCCCAATCTCCATTGCAACCTCTCCATCCATCCTCACTAAACATGTTCAAACCTTGATTTTTGCTCGGCCTTAAAGAGCTCGAACAAAAACCCTTCTCTAGTATCGATACTTATTGCATCTCGTTATTTTCAAATATCGATACAGCTGGATTCAAAGCTTCATAACCATCACCCATGACATAATTTTTCAATATGGCTATTTGGGTCATCATTTTGGCCATGTTTTCATCTCGCTCTTGTTCTTTTTCCATTTTATCTTTGTCATCCCAAAGTTCAAAGGAGACACATGATCTTCTCTATTGTACCAAGCACGATTGATTTTTGTCATTTCATCAAGAAGGGTAGATGCTATATCAAACGGTTGTTGCATGATTCCTCCTTCAATAAGTTGGTCTGCCACACCTTTGTTGATTTTATCGAGGCTTCGGTAAATATAGTGCAGCAACATATCATTCAGTAGTTCGTGAGTTGGACATTTGAGTAGCAACGTCTGAAACCTCAACCATGTCTCATAAATAGGTTAACCATCTACTCGCTAAAAGTTTTGAATATTATCCCTCAATTTTACCATCTTTAAGGGAGGGAAAAACCTACCATAAAATGCATTAGTGAGCTCCTCCCAAGAAGTAATTGATTCCCTTGGTAAAATTAGCCAACCACTTCGTTGCCTCCCCCATTAGAGAAAAGGGAAACAAACGAAGTCGAACCAACTCATGAGTGATGTTCTTGATTGAAAATAACCCGCACACATCCACAAACTTACGGATGTGGTCATGAGGGTCTTCATGGGCAAGTCCTCCAATGAGACCCTTCATTTGCAATAGATGCAACTTAATGTTGGTCACATCAAAAACCACATTGCCCACAGTAGGAGGCAATTGAATAGAATCCACACTTCCCAACTAATCTTCATTGACATCGTGCAAATTACCAATGTCAGCATTATTGCCAAGTAGGCTGGCGTTTCTCATATTGACACTCATCTCTTCACCTAATCAAGAGAAGCCGTCAAAGAACACAAATAGGTTGATTCAACCTCAAAAAATCAGTTCAAAACTAAATTTCAATGAAAGAATTCTAAACACCACTCCCCAGCAGCGGCGCCATTTTTGATAATGCTCAACTACACTTTATCTGATTCTAAGTGTAGGCGGTCACTAACAAGTATACACCCAACTCGATTAAGAAGTAAAATTGTGTTTTAATCATTGTAGATTTAGACATGTTTTCAACAATAAAGTAAATGACAAGGTTTTGAAAATTATTGTCAAATGGGGCGATTTGAGTAACAAATTCACAACTATAAATAATCGGGAGTAAACAAGTAGAGTTAGTTTCTTGGAAGTGTGATAAATTGAATGCCAATTTCGTAAAATGGGCGGTTATTATTTACTAAAAGACGTTGAATCTCAGTGGGTAGGCTAGCATTTGGGTGCAATAGCCATTTCTCAATCAACTACTACAAATCAAGCAAGTTCTCTCGAACGTCGACAAGAAGAACATATATTAACAGCCCAATACTTTAATCAATCTACTTTTTCAGGCTAGATTTGTAGGATTGGATTTAGACCCTTTCTCAAGCTAAATATGTAACAACACAATTACTACAATCATAAACTAACAATTTCAACCCTAATAATCCTCTCTCAAGAAATCTTAGAGTACTAAACTAGAATTGTATTTGCAACTACAATTCATCAATTAAAACACAAAATTTTAATTGAACCCACTTCGAATCAACAGTAATATCAGTAAATATTAATACCCACAAGCTAATTGAAGCATTCAACTACATAATCACACCGCCAAGAATGGGGTTTTTAGCCAAACATAATAAAGAACAAGAAATCGTTACCAACAATGTTTTCCATCAAGTTGGGCAACAATCCACAAGTCTCCAAATGCTCAAAATTCAGCTAGAAATCAAACAAACCCTAAATCTCTACTCAAAAAGTGCAGAACAACAATGTTTAGAATGATGAAGATAAAAAACCTAGAACTGGACAATGTCGGAACTACTTTTCTTCTTTTGAAAATTGCATTTATACGTTTCCAGAAATCCTCGACTCATCAGGATCCATCGAAATCCACAATTGTGGGTTCCGGCTGAATTCATTTGTTCTAATTGAGGAGGAGATAAAAAATATATATACAAATATAATAAAGAATGATATACATAAATAATAAAATAAAACAATGATATAAGAAACAACCTAATTTGCCTATCGCTGACATATACAAAATAATGAATAAATAATATAATTCAAACTTCATTCGAATAGCTTCAACGGAAAGCAACTCCAGGTACCTATAAATACACTTAGTAAAAGTGTTAGTAATAAATTAATATGAATAAAATGAGTAACTCAAATAATTAGTCAAAAATAAAAATGCTTCTTATGAACATGGGAGGCGTTGGAAATCAACGTTAATTTCTTTATCGGCCAATTTTAACATATAAAGAATGTAAAATTAAACTAAATTTTCGTCTTTTAACATGGGTAGGCCTCGGAAATCGACTGAGAGATTTTTCATTGACTACTTTGAAAATTTATTCAAATTTAATAAAAAAATTCTAAAATACAACTTAAACAAACGATGGAAAATCAATTTTTAATTAATTACAATAATAATAATTATTATTATTATAATAATAATAAAAATAATAATAATAATAATAATAATAATAATAAGGCAGTGAATAAGAAAATAACCAAAGATACAAAAATAGAATCTAAAGCTAACATAAAATCATTAACAATTAACCAAACTATAATCTAACAGCAAACCAATAATTAATGAGCAATGTAATCGAGAACATAATCAACACAAAGTCAACCAAAACATGCAAACTTTCAACATTTAGAGAAAAACAAGTAAGAGTTAAGAAAAAAAGAAAAAAAAAGAAAGAGAAACACTGAAACGATAAAAAAAAATGAACAATAATTAAAGCAAGGTAAATCAACAAAGAAAATATAAAATAACAACAACCCAAAACAATAATAAGATATACTCACTGAAGAGATTCATAAAGGAAATAAAAGAAAATACTGAACCAATCCGACAAAGAAATAAAATATGCATAGCACAATAGAAATATGAAGAAAGAATCAGAATAAAACAAATATCACAATGCCAAAGCTTTCAAGAGTGTTGATTAGTGGTGTTACTAGCTGTGCTCGTTATTTTGTTTGTCGGTGCGCCATAGCTAGAAGGAAATGGAATTTTGGGTGATTGTTATGGAGGTTTGAGGGTTGGTCCAGTTCATGAGCTAGAAGCTGATGGAGCAATGAGGTTCATCGGAGTCGGGATCTATTGGTGGTTTTGTTTGTTGTTCTTGTGGTTGCTTGGAAGAGTAAAGGGATTATTTTCGGAAAAAATGGGGATGGGGTTTTTGGTTTTTTTTTGTTCGGCGATGGTGGAGCTAATTTGTGAACTAGGTGTTATTTGTTTTCAGGCGGGTTTTGGCTGCTTGTTGTTTTGTGTTGCTGTGAACAGGGAATCGTTGGTCGGAGATGGAAGTGAGGGAGAGATTGAGGGGCTCTTTTAGGTTGTGGACTCGGTCGGAGGTAAGGTGGCTTTTCGTCGGAGAAGGCATTGAACAAATAAATACAAAATTATAAATTACCCCTCAAATCATAAAATCTTATCCACCACCACTAACTTGATGACCAATAAATTGTTTAAATAGAAAAATGAAAACCACATTAGTACAATAGCATTATCTTAAAATCGTGGGACAAAGCTACTAGTTAATAAAATATTTGAATATGAAAATCTTATTCGTATTTAACTTTATTTCAAGATTGTGCTAAAAAAAGCATAATGAATATTAATAAAAGTAAAGAATAAAATGAATATGAACAAATATAATGAAAAAAATGAATTCCGTGTAAAAAATGCAATTTAACAAAAATAATGACTTAATCAAATCGAACAAATATTCACAACACATTCAACTGATTATCAAGGAAAAAATATAGGCAAAATTAACCAATTAAATTTCTAATATTTTGAACTATTTAACGAATAAAATAGTTAAAAGTATTGCCTTTAAAAATATTAGACCAAAATTAGTGTCAACATCTGTAACCAAAAATAACAAATAATGAGTATAAGGGTAGAAACAAACATAAACAATACTATAACAACAAAAACAAGACACAAGTTGAAGCAAACCAAAACTATATACAAAAGATCCCTCTCAAAACCTAGAAGTCATGAGTACATAATGGTCTAAATTGAGTGTACAAGTCCAAAAAGTGGGCCAAAAGAAAAGTAGTATAAAAATTAAAAGACTAGCTACACAATACATAGAAGGAGACCAACACATCCAGGATGCCAAGTGCTCACCCTCGTCTGTGATCCGAAAAAGTTGTTGATGGAACCAACTGTAACACCCCCTAATTACTTAAACCAAGATTCACATGTCGATACACCATTCCTTAATTACTACAGTATATTTTATTCTCTTTTTAGGTACTTTAAATTTTGTGATATTTGCAAACATGCTTAACATAAATTGTGATCGTAATTTAAGGGATTGTATTGGGGTATTTACTAAATATACTTATTATAAATACGTATAGCTTGAAAGGGAGGTAAGGGATATACATATAGGTATATATGTATGCATTTGGGGCAACCAACTTTTTATTTGGGCAGTTGTCTTTTAGTGCCAGCTATATAAGGGATAAACATCACTTTTGTGACTACATTTTCACACCTCCTCTAGTGAAATTCGTTTTCCCAGAAGTCTATGAACCTTTAGTATTTTATATAACCAGATTCTTTTTCAAAATCACACGAGAAAAACTTGATCCTTTTGGCTGGAATTTGAGACATACCCTTCTCTTTAGTAAGTGATGAATCTGTTTTTGAGCTTGGTAGTGTTTAGTATTTTAAGCATATATCGTTCTTTAGAACTTTGTTTACAGTGAATAAATATGATATGAAAAGATAATTCATATACCTACAACTAGGAGTAACAATATTTGCCCATCTAAGTGAAATGAAACCGTTTTTTCCATTTTAATTGAAATGGATCACTCATATTTTCTTAAATGGATAAATATGGACTTCAACATATTTAAGCTCATATAAATATGGAGAAAATGGGTAAACATGAGAATATATATATACCCATTTATCAATCTCTTATCATAAAAATTTCTAATTACACTTTTTATTTTTAAAAATAAAATATAAAAAATTGGGGGTGGTGGGGGTTAGGGGCCGTAGTGCTAGTGAATGTGGTGATGGGGGCAACAAACGAATTTTTGAAATTTTTATGAAACTTTTGTGGGTGTGGATTAGGCCTGGCAGGGGGACCAGGTCTGCCCGCCCCGGCTTGCGACCGTTTCGAGGACCGGCTCGTCGGACCCGGTCCCGTACATTTTCGCGGGTTGGGAGGGGTTCGGGATAGGGGAACGGTTAGGGGTCGGTTCACCTTATGGGCCCAGTTGACCCAGCCCAACTGAACCAGCCAGTTCACGTGATCCCCTATTTTTTTTATATTTTTTATATTTTTTTTTAATTATATCCGTTGGGGCAATGGCTAGTGCCCCCCCCCCCCCCCCCCCCCCNTTTATTCACCTTTTTTTCCCTTTCCCAACACCCCCTACCACCCCTACTTTTAATACTTTAATCTATACCCTCAAGTTATCATAAATACACTTTAACCCACTTTTAATATTATAAATACCCCTCTATCCCTTATTATTTCTTACAAAATCATTTATTCTCTAATCTATTTTTTTATATCCTCTCAATCTTAAGTCTCAATTTTTTATTCTATTTAAGTTTCATATTATATCATAATACATATATTTCAATTCTAAATTTTCATATTATATCATAATATATATAATTCTCATATTTTCTATCAAGTATTGGAGTTCCAAATTACAAGTTACAACAAACTACAAGCTTCAAGAATCGGTTATAATGTCTTCTATTAACGTAGAGGTTTGGTACATTCGTTTCATAATCTTTATATTTTATTTTTCGTCTTTAATTTTTGTGTTATTATTATTTTTAAATTATACTTTACATATAATTAAATATGAATTCTAACAAAAAAGATACCGGTAAAGAAAAAGAGAAAGAACGAAGTAGCATTAGTAAATTATTTAATTTTAATAAAAAAAGTATTAAGAAAAAAATAAGAGCAAATGTGGTGTTACTTCTTCTAAATCAATGTCTAGAGTTAGATTTAATACAAATGATTCTACTTATGTTGATGATACTTCTTATGATATTGATTGAAATGCTCAACTCGATCATGAAATTTTACAACAAATTTATGGTGATATTAATCCTTATCTTGATGAAAATTCAGGTGAAGAAGTAGAAGTTGGTTCGGGAGAAGATGAATTAGAAGATACACCTACTAATCCAGTGACAAAAGTTCCAAATGAAACTACAAATTCAACGGAGCAAAATTATGGACGCCCACCCCTTATACCTCCTACAAGGGAGAAGGTGAAGTATCAACGCCCTAAAACTACTGTTGTGTAGCAATTTATGACTTTAGATAAGGAAAACTCTATTGCTATTTGTAATAAGTGTAAGCAACCTTTTAAACATAAACAAGGTGAAGGTCAAGGTGGGATGGGAGGCTTAAATAGACAATTGTTATCTTGTGTGCCAATTCAATATAAAGAAGCTAAATCATTAGCTCATAGAAAAAGGGAATTCCAGTTAATGATTTTGATATTAATGTTAATGAATCGGTAGGGGCTTCTAACATGGTTCAAGGAACATTAGATCCTTCTAACCCCAATGGTCCACTAATATAACGTAAATATAATAAGGAAAGAGATCGCAAAAATTTAGCTAAAATGGTTTCTGTTTGTGGTTTACCTTACAATTTTCCTTCACATCCCGATTTTATTGAATATATTCAACGAACTTATAATCCTAATTATAGAGGTTTTTCAAGAAATACAATTAAATCTGATGTTTTTGTATATCAAGGTAAACATTGTCAATATCTTCATTGTATATTTAGCATATTAGATTGTAGAGTGTCTATAACTTCGGACATGGATCGTAGTGTTAATGGACATGATTATTTAACTATTACAGCACATTGGATTGATAATAACTGGAATTTGCAAAAAAGAATCTTAAGTTATAAAGAATGTGTAGAGAAAAAAACCGGTGCATATTTAGCTTCAAATATTTTGAGTGTTCTAGATTATTACATGCTTATAGATAAACAAATGTCTGTCCCATTAGATATTGCATCTAATAATACAAACGTTGCTAGTATGTTAAAAGTTAGATTATGTCCAATTGATGCTAATGATTTTCATGTTAGATGTGTTGCACATGTATTAAATTTAGTTGTACAAAATGGTATTTCATTATTTAAATGTGGTTGTCTGAAAATTGAATATGTTGTTGCTTGTATTTTTCATGCCCATAGACCTGCTAGAATTAGGGAATTTAATGAGCGTTGTGTATTGTGTGATTTGCCACCAAGAAAAATTCCAAGACATATTAAAACAAGGTGGAATTCTTTTTACGAAATATTTTCAGTTGGTTATGAATATAAAGGACCCATACAAATGGTGTTTACTGCTCATAATGCTGACCCATTAGACATAATTTGTGAAGAAGATTGGGAAGAAAGTAATGAACTATTAGAATTTTTAAGACTTTTTTATGATGCTACTACCATACTTTCTGAATTTATTATCCTGCAATTTCATCAGTATTAATAAATATTTGTGCTATTTCATTTCAATTTTCTAAATACAAAAAAAAGTATTGTATGATTGAAAAATTTTGAAAATATTTTTTTCCTATTCCTCAAATTTTTTTAACTGCTACTTCACTTCATCCTGACTATAAATTACGAGGTGTGCAGGGACTTGTTGACACTTTTTATGATACTTTAGAAATTTTACCGGAAATAAATCCAACTTGTGAAATGTGTAAGTCTAACATAAAAGTAGAAGCAAAAGTTTTGTATGAAAAATATAGAACTACAAGAAATACTCACGGAGAAGTTGGTCAAACTTCTAATCCTCAGAGTAAAGCTTGATTTTCAAGTTATTTCTGAGGTTTTCTTGGTCTTAATTCTACTAACCGTGATGATTTTGAAGAATACCTTAATCAATCTTTAGAAACAGTGGAAGACGGAGATGACAATGAAGACTTATTAGCATGGTGGAGGAGGCGGAGCGTTGCATTTCCAATTTTGAGAAAAATGGTTCGTGATGTTCTAGCTATTCAAGCTTCATCAGTTGCATCAAAGGCTGCTTTTAGTGCGGCAAGGTTTCAACTTGGCAATCATAGACATTCATTGGAGGAAAAAAGTTTTGAAACATCAGTTTTATTTAGAGACTTGGTCAACGCCGAGAGAAGGAATTTTAATTTGTCAAAGTTAAGTTCCAAACAAGAAGCTTGGATTAATGCGGTAATTGGATCTAGTGATGATGAATTAGACTCACAAGAGTTTCTAGCAAGTTTGCCAACACCGGAGGATTTCACTGTCGATATGATGCGACAATTAGAATTGAATTTTAAAGGACAATACAAATATTAGATTACATCCGAGAACTAATTGAAACAGAACCCTTCCTAGAAGGTGGCTGCATAAATTAGTTACTCATCTAATATTTGTAACAAATATTAGTTTTACATATGAGAACTTATTGAAACAGAACCCTTCCTAGAAGGTGGCTGCCTAGATTAGTTACTCCACTAATATTTGAAAATTGTAACTTCTAAGTTCTAAGTTGCAATTAGATTTTATTGAATAAATTTGAAGGCTTTATTCAAGTTTTTTTTATATAACTATTGTCTTGCATTTTAATTTTATTATATTCATACATATTTACATATATACTAAACTAACTTTAAAATACTTAATTTAAAAATCAAAATTTCAAGTTTAAATTACTTTAAAATATTTAAAATACAAAGTTGAACTTCTCAAATTTAAAATTTGAATATTGAAAATTGAAGTTTGAAATTTGAAAGTTGAATTTGAAATTTGAAATTTGAAATTTGAGGTTTGAAATTTGAAGTTTGAAATTGAAATTTGAATTTTGAAATTTGAAATTTGAAAACTTAAGCATTATTTATTAGCTAAAAGTGTTATTGAAAAAAAAATCAAATAAACTAAAAATGTTATTCAATAACATATAATTTCAATACAAATACATAAGTATATAAAAAATAAAAAATCCCCCTTCTCGTACCCCCAAAACTCGTCCCATCCCGTACATATAGTGGGACGGGATGAGACTTATTTTTGTCCCCCCAATCCCGATTCTGACCAAATTCCACCGGCACTGTCCCCCGTCCCGACCCATCCCCCTTCGTCCCGTCCCCCAGTCCCCATCCCCGTCCCCTTGCCAGCCCTAGTGTTGGTGGAAGGTGTCCTAGGGAAGGGGTTTGTGTGGGGAGGGGAGAGTTGGCAAAAATTAAAAATTAATTTTATTTTATTTTTTCCAATGTTTTTTAAAAAACAATTTACAGGTGGGGGCAGGTGGGGGTGACGGGGTGGGAGTGGAGGGGTAGAGTTTACCAAATTTTTTTTCAAAAAAATTATTCAAAAAAACATTTCAAAAAAAATGTCTTCTTAATTTTTTTTAAGGGGTTGGGGGAGGTGGTAGTGGGTGGTGAGGGTAGAAGGGTGGGGCCGGGTGTAGTGTTGAGAAAAAATAATTAAAAATTTTATTTTTATTTTTCCAAAAAAAATGTTCTCTTTCAAATTTTTTTCTGGGGGGTAGCGGCAGATGTGGGAGGCAGGGTGGGGGTGGGGGGTAGGGTTGCCAATATTTTCTTTTCAATAAAACGTAAGTTTACAATTTTTTTGGGGGTGGGGGTACAAAGTGGGTGGTAGGGGTAGAGTGGGATGGTAGGGGTTGAGGTATTAACAACTTAGCTTTGATTTAATATTTTTTGACTTTAGTTGATTAAAGTGAGTTACAACCATTTTACCCAAACCATATTTGACCAAATTCATATTTACCCATATTTTATGTGGGTGGATTGTGATCCAATCCATTTTAACTCAATTCATATTCAATCCACCCAAATTCCATCCGATCAACCAATTTTCCACCCCTACCTAAAATTCCTATGTTTATGTAAAACTGTAATATAGCTGTTATGGATTCGAAATATAGGACGCAATATTGGACAAGTTTTGTCCATATTTCGGAATTAGAAATCATATATGTTCATATGTTAGTGTTTTGATTATATTTTTTTACAAAATGTATTTTGGGGTGATTCTGGATTAGTTGGAAGCTTAAGATATGTACCTACATCTTTCATGAAGGATATAAAGTCCAGTTTTTCCGTTTTCCTTTTTAAATCTAAGTTGCGACATGAGGTATTTGGTTGGCCAAAATTATTGTTTGGGAGAATAGCCGTATTTCTACAGGCCAGGCTTACTTGGGATGATAATCTTGTTTTACTTCAACATTATTGAGCTACTAGAAAGTAAATATGTTATTTAATTTTTTAAGGTTGTATGTACTAGTGTACAAGTTGAGGACCTTGATTGGTTGGTCTACGGTTTGAACTCTTGAAGTTTTGTTGGAGTGTTTTTATTCTAAAGCAGTGAGGTTTGGGTATAAACTTGTACTTGTTCTCTTGTTACCTGCTTGTATATTTGGAAGTTTATTTCGGTACCTCTTGTAGCTTTGCATTGTCGTGTTGGTATCCTCTATGGCATTAACGCCACTTGTGTAACTCGCCCACTTGTACAGATTGTTTGATCACCTAGAAATCTTGTTGGGACCATGTCCTTCTTGTGGCTGTGACTTTGTCACTATTGGCATGCCTCTTGATTCGGATCATTTGTCATCTTCACTCTAGACTTTTAGTTCATCTGAAGTATGAAAGTTTTCCAATTTAAGTAAAAACTAGAAAGCCATTTTTGTGATGGTTCTTGGTTCTCTTGATTATTGGGCTTTGACCCTTCTTGATGTAGGGCGTCGGTCCATCTTTATACATGTTTATGCTTGGTGTGACAACATGTTGTATATATTGGGCGAACATTGTTATTTAATCTCTTGGAAAATTGTGATATGACCGTTCTTGACATTTGGATCTTTAAATATCGAACTTGATACTGTTGATATATTGTTTACTTGATTTATTTAATATGTTTCAATCAGGCTGTTCATGACTTTAGAAAGGTAGCTTGGTGAATCTGAGGGTTCCGAACCTATAGTTCTTACACCACTAAGCTATATACTTAGCGATAGTTTTTTCTATCGTAGGGAATGATCGAGATGATGTATGAAGTTGGCGTTGGAGATGGAGATTTTGAAAACCTTAAGGAAGATCACATTTGCAAATAGGCATCTATATTTTGTATAAACCTTGGGACTTGTACATGATCTATGTGTTGTATATTTACAAAAAAATTTGAAGGGTAGTTTGATCATGTCGTCATGGATTGTAATATAAGTATGGCTACATGTTTTGTTGTTTTTAGGGTGTGTAAACCCAAGTGTTGTAATATTAAATTTACTATTTGTTTTGAATGTTTGTGTGAAGCATGAATCAACTAATTTTGATACTCGGAAGTTGCTAATATTCTTTTTATATCATTTCTAAGTTTTAGGAAAATATATGCATGAAAATCTCGTAAGTTATTTGCTTAGATTATTTATTATATTTCAATCCAGCCAACCATTCCACTCTCAGGGGCTCAAGATGCTCAACTAGAAAGAGTAAAGTGGGGCGTGTTGACTCCGTAGAGGATCTCAGATATATCAAGGTTGTCAAGTCAGCCAGTCAACTCCCAACAGTGTCGCTGCTCAGCTAAGAAGAGTAACCCGAGGACATCTAGACTCCAAAAAGGATCTTAATAACCAATACCAAGCCATCGTGCAATGACGTCCACTAACAACGAATCACAAGGAAACTCCAAGCCTAAACCACTCCCATCCCAAGTAATTGTGAAATCACAAACATCTCTAGTAAGGCATCGAAGCCCCTCAAATAGGGATAGAGAATAAAAGATTCATTAGGCTGCAACAACCCCTAAACTAACGCAGATACTATATGATTGAATTCTTCTACTCCTTATACAAGGAGATAAGTTGTCTGGAATGACGTTAGAGAAGAAACAAGGCTAATTGGCCACAAGGATCACAAGTCTAAGGCAACACTAGCCTAATCATAGAATAAGGCCAAACATGCTCAAGTATAACTATGTAACAATAACAAATCAGTTCAAAAGATATAATTAAACACGTAATCCCTAACTAGCATAGTACTACACCCTAAATAACACCGATCACCCTAAAACGTAGTATCTAATTAAATAAATAATTGTACCTAGGTACCCTACCCCAATTCATTCTAATAAACATGTTTTTTATGCATTCAAGCTCAATCGAAAAGAGAGGAAGTCATAGCCTATATTTAGGCTGACAAAGAGTGCGCCAAATAATGATGCCAGAGCTTTCCCTTTCTCAATGGCCTCGGGACTCTACCAAGCTATAAAAATATAGGATCACAACATCAATACATCCATTTAAACATTATGAAAATATAAATTAGATATGGACCAATTTCTGAATAGAACAAGAATCGTGGGACTCGTGCCAGAATTTTTAATATTGACTGTGTCACTAAGCCTTAAATACTACCCCATATGTTCCAAATGGAACATAAGAAAACAACCGACATACAAATATTCACCAACAAGAACAATCAAAAAGCTAATCCAGCCTACTATAATAGAAATTTACCTCAAACGCCAGGATGCACACTAATCTCAAATCACACCACAACGGAGCCTCGAATTGTAGATGCACAGGACTTGCAATCAGTTTATATCGAGGAATAAAGAGCAAAAAATAACCTATTGAACTTTGTACTCCAAGCTGAAACCACATCTAGTCTTTAAATAAAAGTCCACATAGATTTTTTCTTCACTAACGTGGCTTACAATGCTCACGATTGTGGAGCAAAAGAAGATTTCCCTTTGTGAACACGAAAAGGAGCCCATGAATGCAAAGACAAGAGAGGCTTGGGGACCATGATCCGTCCGAGTTCCCTTGAATGTGAAAGGTAGGTGGCTCAAAAGCATATTTGTTTTTGATAATGCATGATTTGAAGCTTTCAAGAGTTTGAAAAAGAAACTCGTCTCGACCTCTATCGTCATAGCACCATATAGGAATCTCCCTTTTGAAATAACGTGCGATGCTAGTGCTTGGCATTACGAGCTGTTCTTGGCCACTGTAAAAACAAATTTTTTTCATCCAATCTACTATTCTAAAAAAAACCTTGAATTGTTCTCAAAAGAGTTATATTGTCATTAAACAAGAGTTATTGGTTGTTTTGTATCTATTTGAGAAGCTTATTTTTTTACCAAATTTATTGTACATACTGACCATGCTTCTCTATGGTACTCAATGGCAAAGAAAGAGGCAAACCTCAGACTGTTTCACTCGGCGCCCTTTCATCAAGAATTTAATTTTGAAGTGAAAGATAGAATGGGGTAGGAAATACAAGTAGTTGACAATTTATCGAGGCTTGAATCATATGCTATAGTATTTAAGGAGAGAGATATTGAGGATGCTTTCCCTTATCAATCAGTAGTGTTAATTTATACATCCTCAGTAATGGGAGGCACCCCATCGGTATCCAACTTAGTTAATTCTTAGGCTTTGATTTTTAGATTAGATTTAATTCTTCTTTTACTAACATTCATGATTTTATGGTTTTTGGAATTAATTTGAACAGGTTTGAAGGCGCGAATGTTGGAGGAAATGAAATTTTGGGGTAACACCCTATCAAAAGATGACATGGGAAGCCTTTTGATTGCACATGCTCTCCCAATAGCTCCTAGTCTGCTGAAATGGACAGTTAGCAGCTTGTCAAAAAGGTCCTCAAAACTTGCAAAAGCTAACAACAGATTGCTTAAGCGAAGTCCGCAAAAGAGGTTCCCTCTAGCAAAAGTGATCATTGCTTAACCGAAGGGGCACTTTATTAAGCGTATCTCACTCTTCAATGACAGGTCGCAAAATCAACCAATTGTCCTTTAGAGAAAGTAATAATTTAAAAAGGTAGTGGACGGAAGCCAAAAAGGCAAAGCGCCAAAAATAAAAGGTCAAACTTCATGTTCTCTCTCTCAACTCTCTCAAATTGTTTTGAAACTCGTGGTCTTCATTTTTAATAACAATTTGAATTTTACTAAGTCAAGAATGGAACACAAACTTTGATTTAAGAAGGCGGTTGTGGTCGAGTATAACAAACATCAAGTTTTCTCTCTCCGAATGCAAGGAATCTATTATGCGGATTTGATGAAGATGAAGCTACTTATGTAGAGAGGCATCTAACTTGACAAGGTTGATGATAACTTCAAAATTTCTACAGGAGGTTGATAAAATCTGGTTTGATATGCTTTCGAACTAATTCTTGTAAGGCGAATAAGCAATAGGTGTGGGAATTATATGCAAACCTCATGGAAACCGACATGAAATAAAGGTTGAGCACCATTCAAGGCAATGTTGTCAACTATCAACTGAAGGAGATCAATACAATCTATGTACTACTCAATCATTATATACAATACTTCACAAAAAAGATATTCTGAATCAGGTGCTTGGCTAGCGTCAAAGCTTTGTTCATGCAGAAATGTCCCATGGGATGTCACAATGATCGTGATCCAATGTTCAGACATGATAGCCAACACAAGGACATGGATTATTATATGGAGATAGATATCCCTAAGTCAGAACATTAGACACATTCTAGTGTTACAAGCAAAATTAATGGCAAGCGAACTTTATTATGTCCCACTGAATATAGTCCATTTGATTGTTAGTGAGTTTCGATAATTCAAAATGCATGACAAACTATCCCTTGTTGTTCCCGCTTTGGTCACGGAGCTATGCAAACAGGTAGAGGTGCTCCCATGTGACACTTGGGTGAAGTGTATAATTCCAATCTTTCCCTAAAAATGTTTGGTGAGGGCACAATGGTAAAATGCATGAAGAGGAAAGTTGACTCCGGCAAGTTCGTGCATATGGAGAATGATTCTCCTACACCTCCTGTTTATGAACCTTTTGACACATTAGCAAGTGAGTTGAAGATTATTAAAGAGATAGTGATGCTACTACCTTAAGGTCCAGGTGAGTCATCTTCGAGCCAAGGATCCTATGTTCTTAAGAGTGAGTTTGATGCCTACTTGAAAGAACAAAGCAACAAGAAATCTCAACTTGCAAATCTGGTGAAGGGCTAAACCATTTTGACTAAATCACATGGTGAGCTAAGCATCTCACATAGAAAAATGAAGAAGCAGGAGAAGAGTAGAGACAAGTTCTTTACTCAAATATGGAAAAGGGTCAAAGGCCTTAGGAATGTGTTGAAGGCAAATAAGTAATTCCCAAATTTTAGGCGAGAGAAAGATGGAGATCAGCCTGCTACATGGAGGGATGATAGTGGAGCTGATTATAGTGAGGCCACCGACACTGATGAGGATGATTGAGGAAGCCAGGGAGCCCATCATATTCTCTTTTTGTGTTTCCTAGTGTGCTGTGAGGATACAAGATTATTTTTAGTATGGGGTGCTCCCCTTCGAATTGTTTTATCTTGTTTTGAATGATATTTTTGATGTTTTTGTTTATTGTGAGGGTTGATTTCACTATTTTTTTATTTTATTATAGTAGAATCTTTTGTTAGTTTCTTGTTGAAAAATAAATTTTGTTTGTAGTATTTCATCTTGTATGCGTTGTACCAGGACAAGTGTGAGTACCAGTAGCTTGCGAGTTTGGAAGACATTGCAAAGGCTTCATGAAAAGAGGCCAAAATTTTCCCAATGATAGATCGAGTGACTTCATTCTTAAGGGCAAATCGCCATTTTGCTGAGTATTGTTGGCTTTGTGGTGCTTTGATATGAGGTTGGGACTAACTTGGTACTAATAAATTTAGTCAATCCTTGTGAATCGTAAAATGAGGCACCCTCCAAATTTTCTGTGAAAATGAATGATTTTGTGACAACGTTTTGACTTTTTTTGTGACTCCAAATTATTTGGTGGTGAAATACAAACAAATCCTTTGTTCTTGACAAGGAAATGAAATTGAGCCGTCTGTAATAGTTTCATGCCATGTGTGGTGAATCTTTGTTGAATAATACCTTGTGTTAACTTTTGTCACCTAGAACTGGCCCGGTTAGTCTTGAAATGTTGATCTTGATTGAGTTTTGTTGAAAAAATGACATTAGGCTTTCTTTGATTGTCGTTGAAGTCCACTAAGCCTAAAAATCCCACCTATGAACTAAAAATATCCTTAGTTGTCCCCTTTGAGCCTTATCCTTTTTATTGGCAACCACATTACAAGACTTACTCTTTTTTTCAAAGTAACCTTCTTTTGAACCCATCTCTCTTTGAATTTGAGAATTGTGAAAGTTGAGGCTAAGGACCTAAGTTGCGGGTGATATGGGAAACTCATAAATAAGATGCTTACCACATGAGAGCTTAAAAAGGGAGTTTGAGAATGGCGGAAAAAGTTTCAATGAAAAAAAGGTATGAAAAAGAAAGACATGGATTGAATAAATGAGACGCAAATCCTCCAAAAAGATGAAAATTGATGCATGTGGGGGAATCTAGAATGTGAATAAGAAAGGAAGTATAAGAAAATATTGTGAATTGTGCATTGAGTTAAAAAAATGAAGAAAAAAGTGGAAAACATCTAGAATAATGAGTTGTTGTGTAGTGTTCAAGGAGGGTGTAGTCACTTATACCTAAATTATTTCTGAACCTTCCCTAAGCCTAAATTCAAAGCTTGAGATCTCCAACAAAAGGAAATTGAGTCGATGTTGATTGAAAATATTAGCAAGCCTATGTTGTGGCATTTGTGTGCTTGAGATGATTCATTACGAGAGTGAGTGTTTGCATCTTTGTCCCTTGTATTGTAAATACTTGTGTGTGCTTTTGTGGGACATTCCTTTTCTCGTAGGGGCATGAAAATTAGGATAGATTGGTAATGTTGATAAATTCCGAAATTGAGTCAAGGGAAGTTGTTAGTTTTCTAGTAAGTGTGAGTTGCTTTATGAGAATTCTTATTGTAACTTGATCATCCTTGAAAATCATTGAGTTTTGAAATTTTTCTTTATCTTGAGGTTGTTGCTTGGATTGGAAATTGCTTGCACGCTTGCTAATTATTAGAACCAACAAAAGCCATGACCATGACTGTTAGTTGAAGTAGACAAGTATCTTGCTTACATTGAGGGCCTGTTGTGTTTTTCATTTTTGTTTTGTTTGAGGACGAACAAAGTTTTATGTTGGAGGTGTTGATGAGTTGTGGATTTTCAGTCATTTACGGCTCTTTTCTTGTGATTTTGTGGCCCTCAAGTAGAGAAAGAAGCTGATTATCCTCTGAATTATGTTTATTTTAGGTGTTTGTTGCTGGGAGAAAAATTATGTCACGACCCAGGGGTACCCCCTAGATGTAGCATGGTGTATAGAACCCCGAAGGACTCCATACAAGCCACTTAGTCCTCATAATATAAGCAATAGAACAATAAGAGTAAAAACACATTTCAAGTCTAAAATTTTCAAAAACGAAAGCAAAAGTCTAGACACTAAGTCTCAACATAGCCTTCTATTACAATGTTTGAATGAGATAGGGTCTAGCCCATACAACATGTCCAAAAAGGGAAATACATGAAATGAACAACAACATAGCAAAAGTGTTCCTCGAACCATGAGGAATTACCAAGCTCGGAAGATTCTCAAGTCCAAGTTGTAGCCACAAGAATGATCACCTCGACAACCGACCTTACACATGGGAAAATTTTGGGAAAGTATGTGTTAGTATAAAAGTGAACTAAGTATGATATCCATGCATAAAAACATTGAAGTAATTCTAAAATGGACATTTCATTGGAAAGTATGCAATATATCAATTTAAACATGACATAAGAGTTTAGAAAATCATAAGTCATAAAACATAGCCAACATAATCATAATCATCTTTAAAACCTTTGGAATTCATATACAAAGCTTGTTAAGTGACCATAGTTCATTATTCATATTCTTGTAATTGTTGTGGGAATAGGCCTTGGCCGACATAAGACCATGTGAGCTACAACATGATCCCTCAGTGTTACCCACACCAAAAAAGGGTGTCCTACTTGCCTACGGTAGAACCACACTTTTAGCTTAGGTGGATCCATTAGCTTAATAATCTATGGGGACACATAGTTTATGGGATACATAGATTGCTACTAAAAACCCGACCTCGACTATATTGAGGGCTTCCATCCCAAGAGATTGTTTCCAGAAATTCGGCCTCAACTAACGTGAGGGCTCCCATCTCATATCAATATCCAGAGTACTTATTTAGTCTTGACTTAATTCATATTCATGGAAGAATGTCTTGACACTCAATCAATGCTTAATTCATAAGATAGCTCTTAGATCATGTGTCAGAATAACCTTTGAACGTCCATGTCTACATATATTTCTAGATTCAATTAGGTGAGAAAGCCTTTGAACCTTATAATCTTTCATTATGTGAGAAAATCTTTCACATCATATCATATTCATGCATATGTGTGTATATGGGAATATCCTTTCAACTACACAACAACTACATCATAATCATACCCACTTAACTCTTAAAGTGTTCCTAAAGCATTTACATAAATTTCATAAACATGCGTAAATCTCATACTTTACACTTGAAAGGTCCAAATCTCACTTCCAATCAAAACATCTAGAATTCAAACATTAGACATGGATATAATCATAATTTAAGTAACCCATTAGCTACATGCATAATTTCTTAACATTCTCTTCCATAAAAAAGGACCCACATCACAAGATCACAATTGAGAAATTAGGGGATTTCATGGGATCTTTGGGATTCATCATAAAAAGTATAGGAATTTATCAATTAATACTTTATGTAACATACTTCAACCATTAGAATCACTTTTGAAAGGAACCCATGACTTTGTAATCAAACCCTAACATTTTGGAATTTCTATCTTTGAAATTGGGATTTTGAAAGGACTCCATGAATGATATCTATCCATAGATGAAGACTACCATACCTTAACAACAAAGACCAATGAATTTGATGTGAACAAACTTGCTGTAATATCCGACAATTTGAAGTGGCTTTGAAGAAGCTTGAAATTTGAAAGTAGTAATTTTTTTTTTTTAAAAAAAATGGAAATTTGGCCAAGTATGGAAATCAATGAGTTTTTGGCCAACTTTGAGTAGTCGTAACTCCTAGATCAGGATGAGTTAGGAGTAGTTCCAGTTATGGTTGCAAGGCTCGTGGAGCGATCTTTCCAACGCCACCGAGTTTGCTCGATTCCGAGTTGGTATGAGGGAGTTATGCCCTTTAGAAGTTGGGCAGTTGGAAGGGAAATCCGTCCCGAAATTTAAGGGCATTTTGGTCTTTTCCCAAATTCTTTCTCTTGAGGTTACATGGTGTGTTAGGCTGATTTTGGGTATCATTTCTTGTATCCCATTGTAAAGAGGAAGAGTTAGGGTTCTTGAGAGGAGAAGAAGAGAAGAAGAAGAGAAGAAGAAGAGAAGAAGAAGAGAAAGAAGATCAACAAGTTTCCGTCGTGGGTTATCGTCGGGGGTGATCCCTTATAGGTATGTGAGTTTTTCGTGTGGGTTGATCCTTCCCATCACACACAATAAGTTTACTTTATGATTTGAGAAAAGATTGGGGTTTGTTGTTGAAGTGTTGAAGTTGTTAGTTGTTGTTGAACCTATTGTATGTTGAGGAAATTATGATTCTAAGAGGTATGCCCCTTTCAAAGTTGAATCACCATCAATTCGCAGCAATTTCTGGGCTATCGATCCCCATCTACGGGCCTGACCTACGGACCGTAGATCGATTGACGGTCCGTACTGGTCAACCGTCGATCGGGACAGAAGTTGGGTTTTTGGGGCATCGATCTACGGTCACGATCTACGGTCCGTGACCTGACCTACGGACCGTAAGTCAGGACCGTAGGTCAACACTTAGTCTTTTTTTTATAAATAAATTCTGGGAAGTTTCTGAAGTGATCTACGGACCTGCAGTACGGACCGTAAGTCCATCTACGGTCCGTCGATGGAGTCCGTAAGTCCCATCTGTGTTACCAGAAATCTTAGGTCTCAGCCAAGTTTCCCCACTTCTTTCCTCACCTTCTCATGCATGTTCCAAAGTATTATACCTATGATTTATAGTTGTTTCCGACCCTCCAAAGTACGTCTAAGAGTTCAAGAATCCCTCCATAACATGTGATCGAACACCTTGAATTCATAATTTCGATTCAAGGAAAGATAGTTCCAAGTCAAGTGAAGTTAGAAGTCAAGAAAAAGAGCATAGAGTTTCAAGTCGAGTAAGATTCTCAGTTTCAAGTTAAGTCATGAGTTTATAGTTGAGTTCATTTCTCAAAGTTATTAGGGAATTATGTATTCCCAAAGAAGTTTTAAAGAAATGTCTTTACATTTGAATAAGGTTGGAAACTGAGATTTCCAAAGGGGCCTTCGGGCTAGTTTTTGAGTAATTATCTCATATCAGCAGGAATAAATATGTTTTAAAAACATAAGAGCCAGTACATTTTGGGAGTAGTATCGAGCACCGAATTGGGGGAGCGTTCAAAGAACCCACAGCCCCCATAGAACCATGTTAGCCACCATGGGTAGAAAAGGATCATACTTTTTAGATGAATCCTTTTCAGATTAGACTAGTGGATCCATTAGGCAGTTCAGGTCTTATACCTTTGGCCGGGTATAAGATGCTCTGGCAGCGTGAGGTCGATCGCTGTATCATCACTATAGCTCTTATGTGATGGTTGTCGGTTAGAGAAACTCCCACAGCAGTTATTGTATTTTTCATACACAGAGATTATTGTATTTTTATATACATCAGTTCATTGTATTTCTATATACATTTCAGGCTTATTGTATCTTTGTATACATACAGAGTTTATAGCATGTTTTAAACAGTCTTTCTTTATATCGCACTTGTTTTAAATTACCTTACATTGAAAGAAGTCAGTCAGGTTGAGTTGAGTTGAGCCAGATAAGCTATTCAGTTTCTTCCAGATTTCCTTCTAGCCTTTGTTGCTTAGTTTTCCCTCTTTCATACTCGTACATTCCATGTACTGATGCCAGTTGGCCTGCATCGTTTGATGATGCAGATTCAGGTACCCCAGATCAGCATCCTGCACGTCGTTGGTCCAGCTGAGCACTCCAGAGTCAGTGGTGAGCCTCCTTGCATTCCGGAGGACTCAATTATTTGTGTTCTTAGTTTTTTTTGTCTTATTAGGATGTTGCGGGGTCTGTCCCAACATCCATCTCAGTACTTTAGAGGCTTCATGGACAGACAGTCAGTCAGCTAGTTTTGAGTCTCTTAGCTATGTCTATATGTAAATATCCTACTTTGAGATTCGAATTGCCTTTATGGCCATATTTTATGAGTTAAGTTGTTTTGTAATATTGCATTGCATCGAGTTATTCTGTTGAGGTTTCCGCTGAGTTAAGAAAGCCAGGCCAAGGGTTCGCTTGGGGCTAGAAATGTTCTCTGGGTGCCGGTCCCGCCCAGGGTGTAGGTTCGGGGCGTGACAAACTTGGTATCAGAGCAAAGAGTTCAAGAGTCCTAGGGAGTCTATGAAGGCATGTCTGTAGAGTCCTAGTTATCGGTGTGAAGCTTGCCACATCTATAATTGGGAGGCTGCAACATTTAGGAAGATTCCTCATTTCATTCACACTCATTTCATGCGTTAGAGTGATCTATAAAGAGTTTCCTTCTAATTCGCGCTTGCGTGTGTTTCGGATAGTCATGCCTCCACGAAGAGTTGGCAGAGGGCGTCTTCCAAGACGCTATGTTGATGAGCAAGAGTTACCTGATGCACCTAGAGTGCAAGATCATGGGGAAGTTTCTAATGCCGAGTTGAGAGAGGCAATTAGAATTCTGAGTCAAGCTGTAACTAATCAGATTGGTCAGCAAAGGGGAGCTCGACATGAAGGGGCTAACACATCAAGGATTCGTGAGTTCTTGGGAATGAATCCTCCGAGTTTCATGGGTTCGAGGGCTACTGAGGATCCAGAGGATTTCATTGAGGAGTTGAAGAAGATTTTAGATGTGATGCATGTGGCAGATACTGAGCGGGTTGAACTTGCTGCGTATCAGCTGAAGGATGTTGCTAGAACATGGTTTGACCAATGGAAAGGGGGCAGAGTTGAGAATGCACCACCTGCGAGTTGGGCCTGTTTTGAAGAAGCTTTCTTGGGGCATTTCTTTCCTCGAGAATTGAGAGAGGCTAAGGTACGTGAGTTTCTTACACTTAAGCAGGAGTCCTTGACTGCTCATGAGTACAGTCTGAAGTTCACACAACTATCCCGCTATGCTCCTGAGATGGTTGCGGACATGAGGAATAGAATGAGTTTGTTTGTTGCTGGGCTGTCTCGGTTGTCGAGCAAGGAAGGTAGGGCTGCAATGCTTATTGGGGACATGGATATATCAAGGTTGATGGTTTATGTGCAGCAGGTTGAGGAAGAAAAATTGAGGGACAGAGAAGAGTTTAAAAATAAGAGAGCTAAGATCGGGAACGAGTCCGGGCAGCAGAGAGGTAATTCAAACCGTTCGTCCTTTCAGCAAAGGCAGAAGGGACCTGCTCCATCATTTGATAGAGCACCTGCACCCCGATTCAGAGGTGAATTTAATGGCCAGAATTCGAAGGACTTCAGGGCTAAACCAGCACAATCTTCGGGTAGTGTGGCGCAAGGGAGTAGTAAGCCTCTTGTCTGTGCCAAATGTGGTAGGAACCACTCATGTATTTGTCGAGAGGGCTCCATTGGTTGTTTTAGGTGTGGTCAGAATGGACATTTCATGCGAGAGTGTCCAAAGAATAGGCAGGGTAATGGAAGCAATAAAGCACAGTCTTCTTCAGTTGTTCCACCAGACATGACGGCACCTAGAGGAGCTACTTCTAATACCAGTGGAGGAGCAAACTGCCTTTATGCTATCACCAGTCGCCATGAGCAAGAGAATTCTCCGAATGTTGTCACTGGTATGATCAAAGTCTTTGATTTTAATGTGTATGCTTTGCTAGACCCAGGAGCAAGTTTATCATTTGTAACTCCTTATGTTGCAAATCAGTTTGAGGTTCTTCCTGAAAGACTTTGTGAACCCTTTTGTGTTTCTACACCTATTGGGGAGTCTATTCTAGCGGAGAGAGTTTATCGTGATTGTCCTGTTTCCATCAGCCACAAGAACACCAAGGCTGATTTGGTTGAGTTAGACATGGTAGATTTTGATGTTATTCTAGGTATGGATTGGCTTCATGCTTGTTATGCATCGATAGATTGTAGAACTCGAGCAGTCAAGTTTTAGTTTCCGAATGAGCTAGTCATAGAGTGGAGTAGCAATTCATCAGTGCCTAAGGGTCATTTTATTTGGTACCTTAAGGAAAGAAAGTTAGTTTCGAAGGGTTGTATCTATCACTTGGTCCGAGTTCATGACTCTAGTGTTGAGATACCTCATTTCCAGTCAGTTCCTATAGTAAGGGAGTTTCCAGAAGTGTTTCCTGATGATCTACCCGGAATTCCTCCTGAGAGAGAGATAGATTTCGGCATAGATCTCATTCCAGATACTCGTCCTATCTCTATTCCGCCATATAGAATGGCACCAGCAAAGTTGAAAGAGTTGAAGGAGTAGTTGAAAGATCTCCTAGAAAAGGGTTTCATTCGACCGAGTGTCTCACCCTGGGGTGCTCCGGTTTTGTTTGTGAGAAAGAAAGATGGTTCCCTTAGAATGTGTATAGACTATCGCCAGTTGAATAAGGTTACCATCAAGAATAAGTACCCTCTTCCGAGGATTGATGATCTTTTTGATCAGCTTCAGGGTGCCACTTGTTTTTCAAAGGTTGACCTCCGATCAGGCTATCATCAGTTAAGGGTAAGGGAATGTGATATCCCAAAGACAGCTTTTAGAACAATGTATGGTCATTATGAGTTTTTGGTCATGTCCTTTGGTTTGACTAATGCGCCGGCAGCTTTCATGGATTTGATGAATAGAGTCTTCAAACCTTATTTAGATATGTTTGTTATTGTCTTTATTGATGATATACTAATCTATTCAAGGAATGAAGAAGATCATGCTAGTCATCTCATAACAGTTCTTCAGACTTTGAAGGACAAGGAGTTGTATGGCAAGTTCTCTAAGTGTGAGTTTTGGCTCAAGTCTGTGGCGTTCCTAGGCCACATTGTGTCCGGTGATGGAATTAAAGTTGATACTCGAAAGATTGAGGCAGTGCAGAATTTGCCTAGACCCATATCTCCAACTGAAATTAGGAGTTTCTTGGGATTAGCTAGCTATTATAGAAGGTTTGTTGAAGGGTTCTCGAGTATTGCATCTCCTTTGACAAAGTTGACTCAGAAGGCAGTGAAATTTCAATGGTCTGAATCTTGTGAGAAAAGCTTTCAGGAGTTGAAAAAGAGGTTGATTACTGCTCCAGTTTTGACGCTACCAGAAGGTACTCAAGGATTTGTGGTGTATTGTGATGCATCTAGAGTTGGTTTGGGTTGTGTCTTAATGCAGAAGGGCAAAGTTATAGCTTATGCCTCCAGACAGTTGAAGGTTCATGAGAGGAACTACCCAACCCATGACTTAGAGCTAGCTGCTGTAGTATTTGCTTTGAAGATATGGCGTCATTACTTGTATGGTGTGCATGTCGACATATTCACTGATCACAAGAGCCTTCAATATGTGCTTACTGAGAAAGAGCTTAACCTCTGACAGAGGAGGTGGTTAGAGTTACTCAAGGATTATGACCTGAGTATTCTTTACCACCCAGGTAAGGCTAATGTTGTTGCTGATTCTTTGAGCAGGTTGTCTATGGGTAGCACCGCCCATATTGAAGAAGGAAGGAGAGAGTTAGCAAAAGATTTGCACAGACTAGCATGCCTGGGAGTCAGATTTACAGATCCCGCAGAAGGAGGAATAGCGGTGACGAGCAGGGCCGAGTCATCAATAATGTCAGAAGTGAAAGAGAAGCAGGATCAAGATCCCATTTTTCTTGAGTTGAAGGCAAATGTTCAGAAGAAAAGAGTATTAACTTTTGAACAAGGGGGAGATGGTGTATTAAGATATCAAGGTAGAATGTGTGTACCTATGGTAGATGGACTCCAAGAGAGGATTATGGAGGAAGCTCATAGCTCCAGATATTCCGTTCGTCCAGGTTCCACCAAGATGTATCGTGATTTGCGTGAAGTTTATTGGTGGAATGGCATGAAGAAGGGCATTGCTGAGTTTGTTGCTAAGTGTCCAAATTGCCAACAAGTGAAAGTTGAACACCAAAGGCCCGGTGGTTTGGCTCAGAGGATAGAACTTCCAGAGTGGAAGTGGGAGATGATCAATATGGATTTCATCACAGGGTTGCCAAGGTCTCGCAGACAGCATGATTCTATTTGGGTAATTGTCGACAGAATGACAAAGTCAGCTCATTTTCTACCGGTAAAGACTACCAATACAGCAGAAGATTATGCCAAGTTGTATGTTCAAGAGATAGTGAGACTTCATGGAGTCCCAATCTCCATTATTTCAGATAGAGGTGCACAGTTTATTGCACAGTTCTGGAAATCTTTTCAGAAGGGCTTGGGTTCAAAGGTGAACTTAAGTACTGCCTTTCACCCTCAGACTGATGGGCAAGCAGAGCGCACTATTCAGACCTTAGAGGATATGTTGAGGGCTTGTGTAATCGATTTCAAAGGGAATTGGGATGATCACCTATCCCTCATTGAGTCTTCCTACAACAACAGTTATCACTCTAGCATCCAGATGGCTCCATATGAGGCTCTTTATGGGAGAAGATGTAGATCTCCTATTGGATGGTTTGAAGTTGGTGAAGCACAGTTAATAGGACCAGATTTAGTTTACCAAGCTATGGAGAAAGTGAAAGTGATCCAAGAGAGGTTGAAAACGGCACAGAGTCGTCAGAAATCCTACACTGATGTTAGGAGAAGGGCATTAGAGTTTGAAGCAGATGATTGGGTATATTTGAAGGTTACACCCATGAAAGGCGTTATGAGGTTTGGTAAGAAGGGAAAACTCAGTCCCCGGTATATTGGACCTTACCGCGTAGCCAAGAGGATTGGCAATGTTGCTTATGAGTTGGAGTTACCACAGGAACTAGCAGCGATTCATCCGGTATTTTACATCTCCATGTTGAAGAAATGCATAGGCGATCCTTCATTGATCCTACCGACTGAAAGTATAAGGATCAAGGATAACTTATCTTATGAGGAGATTCATGTTCAAATTTTAGATTGGCAAGTTCGTAGGTTGAGAACAAAAGATGTAGCCTCAGTTAAGGTCCTTTGGAGGAACCAATTCGTTGAGGAAGCTACTTGGGAAGCCGAAGAAGACATGAAGAAGAGATATCCATATCTCTTTGAGTCCGCAGATCAAGGTATTAATTTCCTTCTTAGTGCTCTTTTAATTATAATGAGCATGTTGTTGTTGTTGTTGCATTAGCATGGTTGTTTGTTGGTTGTTGAGTTGATGTTACACCCTTAGCCCTATAAGAGTAACCTCATTCGAGGACGAATGTTCTCAAGGGGGAGATATTGTAACATCCGACAATTTGAAGTGGCTTTGAAGAAGCTTGAAATTTGAAAGTAGTCATTTTTTTTTTAAAAAAAATGGAAATTTGGCTAAGTATGGAAATCAATGAGTTTTTGGCCAAATTTGAGTAGTCCTAAATCCTAGCTCATGATGAGTTAGGAGTAGTTCCAGTTATGGTTACGAAGCTCGTGGAGCGATCTTTCCAACGCCACTGATTTTGCTTGATTCCGAGTTCATATAAGGGAGTTATGCCCTTTAGAATTTGGGCAGTTGGAAGGGAAATCCGTCCGGAAATTTAAGGGCATTTTTGTCGTTTCCCAAATTCTTTCTCTTGAGGTTACATGGTGTGTTAGGCTGATTTTGGGATCATTTCTTGTATCCCATTGTAAAGAGGAAGAGTTAGGGTTCTTGAGAGGAGAAGAAGAGAAGAAGAAGAGAAGAAGAAGAGAAGAAGAGGAGAAAGAAGATCAACAAGTTTCCGTCGTGGATTATCGTCGGGGGTGATCCCTTATAGATATGTGAGTTTTTCGTGTGGGTTGATCCTTCCCATCACACACAATAAGTTTACTTTATGATTTGAGAAAAGATTGGGGTTTGTTGTTGAAGTGTTGAAGTTGTTAGTTGTTGTTGAACCTATTGTATGTTGAGGAAATTATGATTCTAAGAGGTATGCCCCTTTCAAAGTTGAATCACCATCAATTCGCAGCAATTTCTGGGCTATCGATCCCCATCTACGGGCCTGACCTAGGGACCGTAGATCGATTGACGGTCCGTACTGGTCAACCGTCGATCGGGACAGAAGTTGGGTTTTTGGGGCATCGATCTACGGTCACGATCTACGGTCCGTGACCTGACCTACGGACCGTAAGTCAGGACCGTAGGTCAACACTTAGTCTTTTTTTTATAAATAAATTCTGGGAAGTTTCTGAAGTGATCTATGGACCTGCAGTACGGACCGTAAGTCCATCTACGGTCCGTCGATGGAGTCCGTAAGTCCCATCTGTGTTACCAGAAATCTTAGGTCTCAGCCAAGTTTCCCCACTTCTTTCCTCACCTTCTCATGCATGTTCCAAAGTATTATAGCTATGATCTATAGTTGTTTCCGACCCTCCAAAGTACGTCTAAGAGTTCAAGAATCCCTCCATAACATGTGATCGAACACCTTGAATTCATAATTTCGATTCAAGGAAAGATAGTACCAAGTCAAGTGAAGTTAGAAGTCAAGAAAAAGAGCATAGAGTTTCAAGTAGAGTAAGAGTCTCAGTTTCAAGTTAAGTCATGAGTTTAAAGTTGAGTTCATTTCTCAAAGTTATTAGGGAACTATGTATTCCCAAAGAAGTTTTAAAGAAATGTCTTTACATTTGAATAAGGTTGGAAACTGAGATTTCCAAAGGGGCCTTCGGGCTAGTTTTTGAGTAATTATCTCATATCAGCAGGAATAAATATGTTTTAAAAACATAAAAGCCAGTACATTTTGGGAGTAGTATCGAGCACCGAATTGGGGGAGCGTTCAAAAAACCCACAGCCCCCATAGAATCATGTTAGCCGCCATGGGTAGAGAAGGATCATACTTTTTAGATGAATCCTTTTCAGATTAGACTAGTGGATCCATTAGGCAGTTCAGGTCTTATACCTTTGGCCGGGTATATGATGCTCTGGCAGCGTGAGGTCGATCGCTGTATCATCACTATAGCTCTTATGTGATGGTTGTCGGTTAGAGAAACTCCCACAACAGTTATTGTATTTTTCATACACAGAGATTATTGTATTTTTATATAGATCAGTTCATTGTATTTCTATATACATTTCAGGCTTATTGTATCTTTGTATACATACAGAGTTTATAGCATGTTTTAAACAGTCTTTCTTTATATCGCACTTGTTTTAAATTGCCTTATATTGAAAGAAGTCAGTTGGTTGAGTTGAGTTGAGCCAGGTAAGCTATTCAGTTTCTTCCAGATTTCCTTCTAGCCTTTGTTACTTAGTTTTCCCTCTTTCATACTCGTACATTCCATGTACTGATGCCAGTTGGCCTGCATCATTTGATGATGCAGATTCAGGTACCCCCAGATCAGCATCCTGCACGTCGTTGATCCAGCTGAGCACTCCAGAGTCAGTGGTGAGCCTCCTTGCATTTCGGAGGACTCAATTATTTGTGTTCTTAGTTTTTTTTTGTCTTATTAGGATGTTGCGGGGTCTGTCCCAACATCCATCTCACTACTTTAGAGGCTTCATAGACAGACAGTCAATCAGCTAGTTTTGAGTATCTTAGCTATGTCTATATGTAAATATCCTACTTTGAGATTCGAATTGCCTTTATGGCCATATTTTATAAGTTAAGTTGTATTGTAATATTGCATTGCATCGAGTTATTCTGTTGAGGTTTTCGCTGAGTTAAGAAAGCCAGGCCAAGGGTTCGCTTGGGGCCAGAAATGGTCTCCGGGTGCCGGTCCCGCCCAGGGTGTAGGCTCGGGGCGTGACACTTGCTTCTTGAACCCTAGCTTCTTCTTCTTCTTCTACTTCTTCTTCCTCTTCCTCTTCCTCTTCCTCTCCCTCTTCCTCTTCCTCTCCCTCTCCCTCTCCCTTTCCCTCTCCCTCTCCCTCTCCCTCTCCCTCTCCCTCTCCCTCTCCTTCTACTTCTCTTTCTTCTTCTTCTTCTTCTTCTCCTTCTTCTCCTTTTCTTCCTCCTCCTCCTGCTCCTTCTCCTCCTTCTCCTTCTCCTTCTCCTCCTCCTTCTCCTTCTCCTCCTTCTTCTCCTTCTCCTTCTCCTCCCCCTCCTTCTTCTGCTCCTTCTCCTCTTCCTTCTCCTCCTCCTTCTCCTTCTCCTTCTCCTTCTCCTCCTCATCCTCCTCCTCCTTCTTCTTCTACTTCTTCTCCTTCTCATCCTTCTTCTTCTCCTTCTCATCCTTCTTCTGCTTCTTCTTTTCCTTCTTCTTCTCCTTCTTCTCCTTCTCCTTCTCCTTCTTCTCCTTCTCCTTCTCCTTCTCCTTCTTCTCCTCCTTCTTCCCCTTCTCCTTCTCCTTCTCCTTCTCCTTCTACTTCTTCTCCTTCTCCTTCTCCTTCTCCTTCTCCTTCTCCTTCTCCTTCTCCTTCTTCTCCTTCTCCTTCTTCTCCTTCTCCTCCTCCTTCTCCTTCTCCTCCTTCTTCTCCTTATCCTTCTTCTCCTTCTTCTTCTTCTCCTTTTTCTTCTTCTCCTTCTTCTTCTTCTTCTTCTTCTTCTCCTCCTCCTCCTTCTTCTTATTCTTCTTGTTCGTCTTCTTCTTCTTCTTCTTCTTCTCCTCCTCCTCATTCTCCTACTCGTTCTCCTTCTTCTTCTCCTCCTCCTTCTCCTTCTCCTTCTCCTTCTCCTTCTCCTTCTTCTTCTTCTTCTTGTAAAGAGAGAATACTTTGGGAGAGGATGAACTTTGGGATTTATTTGGTTTTTGGAAATAATGAGTTGAATGGGCTGGTGTTTCAATTAAAATGACTTATATAGTGACCATATGTTAAGGCAAAATGACCTCACAGAGTTAGACTAAAACCGGAATTACCCAAAACACCCTCCATTTTAATTGACCTGCCCAAGGAGCATGAGAGGTCCCAAGTGCCGTGGTCCCCTTCGTGGACCTTGAGGCAGTAGCTTGGCCACTAATACTTGGCTTCTCAAGTGGTGAAGGAATCACCACGATCCTTCCTACGAATCGTGGTCTTCACCACTAGACGTGAAGTGGCTCGTGGCGATGAGCCATTGTTGGGCAGCCTTAGGGAACCTACTGCCTCACCACCACAGGTGGCACCACCGGGTGTGGTGACCACCACAGGTAGTTAAGGTCCTCTTTGCATGTTGGGCAGTGCCTTGTGAGCTTTGGGAAGCCTTTTCCCCATCCCCTGGCTCTTGCCCTCTTACCATTGACCTTTGGCCACCTCTATGACTCTAATCCTCACGCTTTGCTCTAGTTTAGCCTGCTACTTCCTGCGGTGTTACAATATGTCCACTTTGGGAAGATTCGTCCTCGAATGCCGATCTAGACATCTTATGGAAGTAAAGACTAAAGGCTAGCCACCCATCATGCATGCAACATCAAAACAAATGCACAATTCCAAGAAGGAAACATCAACTCCAACTCAAACATAATCAATTCATGTCAAGGAAGTAGGAACTACATCTAACAACCAATATTCATGAAATCTCAACATCACTCATGTTCATGGGAGGAATTACCTCCCCCAAATTAAAAGCATGCTTAATACAATCTCATGGTGCCTTTATGCAACTATACTTTCAAAAAGCACAACTAAGGCATGTTCAACAATTGATCTCATGAAGCATATCATCAACTCTTACTCAATGCACAACAACATGAGGAAAATCAATCAGAAAAACTCATTTTATTGCTAAAGATAAATTTCTCAGGAACATGCAAAACATAGGGAAACCATGGAGAAACTCCAATAACACACATGACTCCAAAAACAAGGAAAACTCACGAGAAACTACTTACCTCAAGCTGGATTAGGAATAGAAGGAAAAAGATGAGGATAGCGGGACTTCATATCCTCCTCAGCTTCCCAAATAACACCCTCAACTAGTTGATTCTTCCACAGAACCTTCACATAAGCTATTTCCTTATTTCTCAACCTCTTAACTTTACGGTCTAGAATCTCTACCGGAACTTCATCATATGAAATACTTTCATTAACCCCCAACCCTTCTAAGGGTATTGTGGATGCCAGATCTTCAACACATTTTTGGAGCATAGAAACATGAAACATCGGATGCACAAAAGCTAACTCATTTGGCAAATCTAATTCATAGGCTACTTTATCAATACGCCTCAAAATTTGGTATGAGCCTACATCCCCTTCTTGCCAAATTTCATCACACCCTTCATGGGTGAGTTTTTCAAATAGACCCAATCATTAACCTAAAATTCTAGATCCCTCCTCCTCACATCAACATACGACTTTTGTTACTTTTGAGCCATTCTCAATCTCTTTCTAATGAGTCAGACTTTTTCAATGGCCTCTAAAACCAATTCGGGACCTATCATATCCATTTCCCCCACTTCGAAATAACCAATAGGAGATCTTTACCGCCTACCATACAAGGCCTCAAATGGAGCCATACAAGGCCTCAAATGGAGCCATACAAATACTTGAGTGATAGTTATTAATGTGGGCAAACTCTACCAATGGCATATGGTCATCCCAATCACCCTTAAAGTCAATCACACAAGCCCTTAATATATCTTCCAAGCTTGGATGGTGAGCTCCGCTTGCCCATTAGATTTGGGATGAAAATTTGAGCTAAGATTAACCTTTGTTCCTAGACCCTTTTGAAAAGACCTCCAAAAGTGAGAAGTGAATTGACGGACACGATCGAAAATAATGGATAGAGGCAGTCTATGAAACTTCACCATTTCTCTTATATACAACTTAGCATAGTCCTCTGCTGAATAGGAAACCTTGACGGGAATAAAGTGAGCCGATTTGGTCATCCGATCTACAATAACTCATATAGAATCATGTAGTCTCCGGGTGTGTGAGGCAAATGCAAAATAAAATCCATATCTATCTCTTCCCACTTTTAGGTGGGGATACCTATATCTTGGAATAAACCTCTAGGTCTTTGATGCTCAACCTTAACTTTTTGACAATTAGGGTACTTAGCCATAAATTCTGTGATATCTTTCTTCATCCCATTCGACGAATAGACCTCCCGCAAGTCACTGTACATTTTGGTAGCTCCTAGGTGAATTGAATAATGAGAACTATGAGCCACCGACAAGATTTTATCTCTCAAGTCATCAACACTAGGAACAGACAAACGTCCATGGTATCTAAGTACACCATCTCCCCCTTGGGAGAAAGCCTCAATAGATTTCTTAAGTACCGCCTTTTTCTATTCAACCAAATTAGGATCAAGACCTTGCTTGGATTTCACATCCGCCACAAAAGACGATTCGAACCCATTCTGAACCATGACACCACCCTTGGTGGAATCCACTAAGTGAACACCTAACTAGGCCAACCTATGAACATCCCAAACCAACTCTTTCTTATCTTCTTCAATATGAGCTGCACTACCCATAGGCAACCTACTAAGACCATCCGCTACCACATTGGCCTTGCCGTGGTGATACAGAACACTCATGTCATAATCCTTCAATAATTCAAGCTACCTCCTTTGCCAAAGATTCAAATCCTTTTGAATAAACACATATTGTAAACTCTTGTGATCTGTAAACACATCAACATGAACCCCATATATATAATACCTCCAAATCATTTAGGTAAAAACAACCGCCACTAACTCAAGGTCATGGGTAGGATAATTTTTTCATGTACTTCAAGTTGCCTTGAATCATAGGCAATCACCTTATAATTTTTCATAAGCACACATCCAAATCAAACTCTAGAGGCATCACAATACACCATAGAGTCATTTGTACCTTCCGATAAAGTCAATACCGGAGTGGAGGAAAGTCTATCTTTCAACTCTTGGAAAATTTTCTCACAGGCTTCCGACCAAAGAAACTTAGCCTTCTTTTAAGTCAAAGCCATCAATGGAGAAGCAATGGAAGAAAATCCGTCAACAAACCTATCACACACCAACCCAAGGTGAGGCAAACAAGTACCATATGAATACATTCTTTACAAGTGACCTATGATGAGAAAGTGAACTACTATGCATATAGATTTACAAATGAGAAGCTACATATACAACACATGTTGACTAGCTGAACTGATACATGTGAAAAGTTAAATTATGAATATAGATGATAGCTTTACATTGTATACAAAGCCTCTACTGGAATCCATATTGTACCAATATGAATATATGCATAGTAAAGACTCGACAAAGACCTGAATCAACCTAGATCTCACCAATAACCGCTGAGTATCATGTGCTTCTATTGGGGAGATCTACTAGTTGAGTGCATGCACTTGCAGCATGAAATGCAGCGTCCCCAATAAGGGACGTCAGTACGAAAGAATTTACTTAATATATAAGGAATAATATAACCATATGTAAAATGAAAGCTTAAGTGAAACCAAATACAAATAGATAAGGATTTGAGACCACATTTTCTTAAACTTGCGGAATCCTATATTTATATTCTTTTCTTTACTTTTTGTGCGTTATAATCTTTATAAGACATATAATACAAATGACCAGTTGATCAGTGGTAGAGGATGATGACATATACTAGGCATTTTAACCCATGGTATGTTGTCCTCATAATTCCAAAAATTGGGATCGGCCCATGCTAGGCTTTTGCCCCTGAGCTGCTACCCTTTTATAAAAATTGGGATTGGCCTATGCTAGGCTTTCACCCCTGAGCTGCCACCTCTTTATACAATTGGAATCGACCCATGCTAGGCATTTTCCCCTGACTGCCAACCATAATTATACAGATTGCTCCACTTAGATTCTTTAATCTTTGAGATTGTTGTTTTGATGTTCATACCTCTTTTGAGATTTTTCTTTTGATGATCGTAACTCTTTTGAAATTGTTGTTTTCGTGGTCATAATCGTTGTTGAGATTTGGAACTATGGACCAGTAGTGGAAGATATATGAATATTGTGACTTACAATAATAACAATGACATAGGAAGCAAATGTGTCACGAACGTGCAATACTTAGGAGCTTATATGACTTAGTAAGCACTACATCTCAAATTAAAGCATATCTCAATTAAAGACATTTAACATTCAGCCAAGAGATTTGAACTCTATATGATAGCTAAATACTCACTAACTAATATCAAATAGAAGGTATACATGAACGTGGAACCAAGGGAGAACGTGGGCAGATTAGACTTAAGGACGAATATATAGACCAAGTAAGTACATATAAAATGTACAATAGAGCAAGTAGGGATCTTGTGAGGTAACATTATAGTCTAACACAACGGGAGTGATAACCAATAAAGGGAACATATCAACACGTGAAAGAAGACTTTATGATGGTGTAGACAATTGAAGCAAGTTTGCAAGATATGGGAAAATTGTATATCAAACATATAAAGATGCGTACCATCTGTAATCTAGGATCATTTTTACTTGTATAATGGGAATACGTGCCAAGGATACTTTGGCGATGAAACAAGTTTAAACCTTGCATGCTTAGAGTAAGCACATACATTTCGTGATCAACTCATATTAGCGTACTCACTTTACTGCTCTAGGAGTAGGAACTGCAACTATGGATCAGTAACTACCAAGGGCACTTATGTTACTTTGTAATACAAGTGTTGGATTCATGCCATAGAAATAGGAAATAAAATAGTCGTACATACCTTGCTATACAATTCAAAAAATATGACTTAAGCTCCTTCTCTTCAGATTACTAATCTACAATAAAATACGTTGTAAGACTAGTGTTATTAGCTAATCAACCAATATGAGCTACTTGATCTCACCAAAATAGTAACCAAGCAGTAAGCATAGAATTTATCTAGCCATTGTCTTCTTTCCTTCCCTTTCCCTTTAATCACGTCTAGATACTATACAACCTTCATATCAAGTCCTCCCGAAAACTCTCTATAATATTGAAGTCCTTTAACGTCTCCATAACTTCTCCACACATCCAGTCACATCCCTTATCATAACATACATAAAACAATCCTTAAAACATAGTAATGTAACAGAAGCCAAATGTATCTTGGTTTTTGATCACCAGCACTTGAAGATCTAACATTACTCTTAAGATGCTCAAAGGAGCTCACAATTGAATTTAAAGGGGACTCCTCTCCATTGCTTTCTCAACATCAACTAACCACTAGAACATCCTCCCAATTAATACGCCATGTAGAAGAAATAATTTCCAACTCACTTAAGAACAAGAGGGAGAAAAATGCAGTAGCTTACCTTGCTGGATAGAGCTACCACTTGCTAAGACTTGGATTCTTCAAGGTAAAGGTTCTCCTCCTAAACTTGTCTTGGCTTATACCTTCTAATAGATTTAACTCCCTAATATTCAAGAACCATAATAGTATTTAATGGTTGTTGTAGGAAGCTACGAGAGTGAAGAGAGAAAGTTCTAGAAATCATAGTTTATTTAAAGTAAAACATAGTTGGAACAACATGATATCAATCCTTTTTAAATGGACCTGGTTTGGCTGACTTTTTCACTCATTTTGGGCCATAATTTATCAAGTACGTGATCCACCTACTTGGACTTTCCACTTGGGCCATTTTGGACTTACGAAAATTGGGTCTTGGTTGTCCATTTTCAAGTAGGTGGTAGTGTAATTGTCCCAATAACATGGTCAAAAGAGTCTTAATAGGTGATGCATCTACTTGGTCCTTTGGGCTGGTCAATAAGTCAAAGTAGGTGGTACACCTACTTGGTCATTTGGGCTGGTCAATAAGTCAGGTGATACACCTACTTGATCCTTTGGGTTGGTCAATAAGTGAAAGTAGGTAATGCACTTATTTGTCACCTACTAGCTTAGTTAAGTCATGCAAGCACCTCAATATTTTATTCCATTATAGACTTGACAATTAAAAAAGTACGACTTAAGTTCCTTCTCTACATATTACTAATCTACAATAAAATAAGTTGTAAGAATAGTATTAGAAGATGATCAACCAATATGGGTTATTTGATCTCACCAAAATAGTAACAAAGCAGTAAGCATGCAATTTATCTAGCCATTGTTCTTTTCCTTCCCTTTCGCTTTAATCGCGTCTATATACTATACAACCTTCATATTAAGTCCTCCCCAAAACTTCCTAAAATATTTAAGTCCTTTAACGTCGCCATAAATTCTCCACACATCCAGTCACATCCCTTATCATAACATACACAAAAAAATCCTTAGATATAATAACGTAACAAAAGTAATATGAATCTCAGTTTCTGATCACCAGCACTTGAAGAGTTAACATTACTATTAAGATCCTCAAACAAGCTCATAATTGAATTTAAAGGGGACTCCCATCCATGGCTGTTCCAATGCACTTAACACCCGAACATCCTCCCCAATAATACACCATGTAGAACGAAAAATTTCCAACTCACTAAAACATACCAAATCTCCTAATTAACTCAAGAATAAGAGGGACAAAATTGTAGTAGCTTACATTGTTGAACAAAACAACCACTTGCTAAGAGTTGGATTCTTCAAGGTAAAGGTTGTCCTTCTCAACCTGTCTTAACCTATACCTTCCAATAGATTTAACTCCCTAATACTCAAGATCCCTAATAATATTTAATAGTTGTTGTATGAATCTAAGAGGGAGAAGAGAGAAAGCTCTAGAAATCATATCTTTGTTAAAGTGAAACATAGTTGAAAAAAGTTGATATCAATCCCTTTTAAAGGACCTACGTTGGCCAACTTTCTTACTCATTTTGGGCCATAATTTATCAAGTAGGTGATCCACCTAGTTGGACTTTCCAATTGGGCCCTCTTGTACTTAAGAATATTGGGCCTTGTCCGTCTTTTTCCCCCTTATTCTTCTAATTTACTTGGCCCAGATTACTGCAAGTGGTGCTAGTGTACTTGGCCCAATAACATGGTTAAAAGAGTCTTAGTAGGTCATGCACCTACTTGTTCCTTTGGGCTGGTCAATAAGTGAAAGTAGGTGATACAGCTACTTGGTCCTTTGGGCAGGTTAATAAGCCAAAGTAGGTGATGCACCTACTTTTCACCTACTAGCTTAGTTAATTCAAGCAACCACCTCAATATTTTATTCAATTTCTAGACCTTAATACCTTTAACTTAACTTAAAACTTATATACACTATGTAACTTTAAACTTTAGACTCAAATACCACCTTATGATCTCAAGTTAAAATTCTTCCATCGACCTCAACTTAATCGGGTTGCATAAAAAATCTATGGACAGCTCACTTTAAATCTATTCTATTGTTACTAGTTGCAAAGGAAACCGAGTCCATAATGCAATTTATAAGAATCATATACAGAGAAAAAGTAGCCCTAAAATATGGGGTGTTACATCCTCCCCCTTATGAACATTCGTCCTCGAATGATAGGTGAAGTGGATAGTTTGGTTAAACTTCAAATTTCATTTGGATATTTGCGTGAGTCTTCTTTGTAAATAGGACTATCCAAAATATATAGAATAACATAAAACACGTATAGACAAGTCTCGCATGACGTGTCAATAGATATGGTTCATGAAATAAGAATATGACAAATTAAACCCCTTTCTTGAGCATGTAATTAACTGAAGATACACAAGTAGAAGTCATACAAATATGGAATTCAATATACTTAAACACAAGGAATGCGAATGACATATCAAATGAACAAATGCTAGTAGGACTTATGATCATATAAGGGAACTACATGATCTCCGATCCTTATGTTGATGTTTATAATGAGGAGGGGAATTTAGGATCTCCACCATATTATATTCCCAGGTATCTTATGTTATCTTCTAGCCCTTCCACAATACTTAAATAGAGGTTACACCTTTTGTGCTTAGGTTTCGGGCCTTAACAATCAAGAATTACTATAGTATCTCCCAATTTTTTTATATGAAATTAACACATAAAATCATAGGCTGAATCTATCGGAGATCCACTTTCCCTTCTCTTTTATCTTATGCCGCTTTTCAAAGGTGAGTCCTATAAGAATGCATAGTTGTTAATATAAACTCTAATGTTTTATGCCGCACCTTCGGATTATGCTAAGTTATTTATCTATGGTTGTGATAAAATTTACATAAATGCCCAACCTTTTCTGGTCAAAATCATAACTACAAAATTATACAAGGAAATGTTTTCCCAAAATGTTCAAAACTCAAGTCAATAAACACAGGGGGGACATAACATACAGATAAATAAGTCACATTGGGTTTGAGACATAGGCATATTAGCACAAATGGGAGCGCATAATATACGAGTATTAAGCTATATAAATATATGGTGTATGTGCGCGAATGAACTATTAGGATTGTAGGAAATGGACTAGATGAGCACATGATGCATGTGTACTAAAGCTATGAAATATATAATACTTAAGCAAGTAGACTATATGAGATGTAGACAAATAAGAAAATGAACTACGGAACACAAACAACATTGATAAAGTGTGTTATATCGCTTTGATAGATGGACTAACATGTCAATAAGTACACATATGAAATATGGGCAAGTGAGCACATGACACATGGCTTGAAAAGCTTTAAGGCTTGTAATGTTTAAGCAATTAGGCTACAAGGCATGTAATATTTATAGAAATTGTTTATGATGCATATGACGTGTAAACAAGTGATATGCGAGTCATATAACCCACGAGCACTAATGTTTCCCATCGCATATGATCAATTCGCATGCAGTACTCACACAATGTGGACAAGTGACATGTGAAAAGTAAACCAGTGCAATAAATAACATGTAAGGAAAAGGTCCTACGAAAACATATAGCAATAAACAAGGGTACTCTGAAGCGGATAACACTTACATGCAAGCATTCTATGACATTAGGTAACATGTGAGAAAGTAATCCACAAAGGGCAAATGACATACAAAAATAAAAGTTATAGAACATGCAGCATGTATAATAATATAATAAACCATCTTTGGAAACTACGAGATATCCTATAGAACTAATCTACCATATTAAGGGCAAACACACTGTCTAAAGCGTTAAGTGACGGGTAGGATAGTTCTTCTCATATTCTACTCACCTCAAAGCACATACAATAGATTTCCCCATCTACTCTTGTAACGACTCGGAAAATGATAGGTTAAAGTAGAGCCTAAACGTGAGGGTTAACGTCAACAGTTAAGGGAAATGGCTAAGGTGAAGGCCAAGATAAGGGGCCAAGGCTGCCTTAAAACTAGGTCTAGCCACTGCCTACCATGACCACGAGGGTCTTCACGACCTGTGATGACCACCACGAGTCGTGGTGCCACCCGTGATTGGCAAGGCAGTGTGCCCTAGATTGGTGCCAAGCTAAGGCTCCCCTTCACAAGCCACTTCACGGCTCGTGGTCATGACTACGGGCCATGGGAAGGCTTGTGGGGTTGCCTTAGCTTGGTGGGAGTTGTGAAAAGTTGATGGATCTACTGCCCCAAAGACCACAGGTACCACCACGAGTGATGGTGCCCTATACTATTTGTATAAATGGTCGTGAAGATCAGTTAGGTTCAAGGGAGGCAAGGCACTCAAGGCCTTGACACTGCCTCAAGACCACAACAATCACCATGACTCGTGGTCTTGATCATGGATCGTGGGAGGTGTCAAGGCCTTGCCTTAGGCCCTTGAGGGCTTAGAAAGTTGGAGAGGCACACTGGTCAAGGGACCACGGGCACCACCACGAGCCATGGTGCCCTTCACGACCAATCAAAGTGGGTGTGGTTCTTGACCCGACTTCCTTAGTTGAGGGGTTTTGTATAATTTCATTTTAATTACTTAACGTGTAGGGTTAATTTTAATTGTTTTATATCACTATTAATCCTCCGTTTTTTCTAGGATCCAAGGTGGGAGAGAATCTCCAAGAGTTTTTGGATGAGGTGTATAAGGTTGTTAACGCTATGGGAGTGACCTCTATTGAAAAAGCAGTACTTTCCGCTTACCAATTGAAGGACGTTGCCCAAATTTGGTTTACTCAATTTAAGAGCAATAGGCATATAGGAGTGGGTCCTATAGAATGGGAGGAGTTTAAGAAAGCGTTCCTTGGTAGGTACTTTCCCCGTGAGAAGAGGGAGGTTAAGGTGGAGGAGTTTGTCAACCTTAGGCAAGGTAACATGAGTGTCCAAAAGTACTCGTTGAAGTTTACCCAATTGTGTAAGTATGCTCCATCTTTGGTGTCTAACCCTATAGATGAGATAAGTAGGTTTGTTACAGGGATATCCGATCTAGTTGAGGAAGAG
This sequence comes from Solanum stenotomum, assembly GCF_019186545.1. Classification (NCBI taxonomy): domain Eukaryota; kingdom Viridiplantae; phylum Streptophyta; class Magnoliopsida; order Solanales; family Solanaceae; genus Solanum; species Solanum stenotomum. Next base: position 34,892,407 of record NC_064286.1, on the reverse strand, counting down.
TATCGAAGGACGATGCACCATGATGACATGAACATTTCTAGACTCATGGTATATGCTCAATCTATTGAGGAGTCCACACTTAAGAGGAAGAAAATAGAGTTGAAGAGCTCTAGGCCCGATGAGCAAGGTCAACTTAGGTTCAAGAAGAGAGCTCCAAACAAAGATTCTTCAAGCACTCCTAAGGTTAACTAAGAGAAAGGTGGTGGAACTCAATTTTCTAAACCTACTTGCACCACTTGTGGGAAAAGGCATTATGGCAAGTGCCTAGCCGGTACTAATGGGTATTATGGTTGTGGGAAGAATGATCACCAAGTGAGAGATTGCCCTAATCTTGCGGCCAAAGGAAGGGAGGCTAAGAAAGCTTCTCTTAGTGGTCCAGATCTTAATGCTCCCAAGAGGAATAGTTTCTATGTGCTTCAAGCTAACAAGGACAAAGGAGCTAATCCGGATGAAGGCACCAGTAAGTGATAGTCTCTTATGGTTGTGAATGTCTTGTTAAGGTCCATATGTTGTTTTTCATGTTTGCCTTAGAATGGTTTTTCTCTTAAGGGGGAGATGGTGTTGAATAGTATGATTGTTGAGATTTCTGATATCCTTATCACTTTCTTCTGTTCTTATTCAAGCTTGAGAACAAGAGTTCCTTGTAGCTTGTTTCATGTTTTGGAGTCATGTGTGAAAATGTTTTTACATGATCTCCTTATGTTATGCATGTTTAAATGAAATATATGTTTATATGAAAAAAATGAGTTTTCATTATTGTGTTCCGCATGTTGATATGCATCGATAATGAGTTGCCTAAATGATTCATGAGTTAACTTGTTGAATATGCTTAAAATTGATTTGAGAAGAGTTGCATAATTTGATGTTATGACTTGTATGATGATTATACTTGTATTCTATGTCTCTTATACTAATGTACATGATATTTCTAAAAAGTGGCATAATGCATGGTTTCCAACCAAAATGTCCCTTTTAAAGCATGTTTTTGCAGCGTCATCAAACCTAGCACCTTTTGTGTGGTAACCCATATTTGTCTTAATTTACTACAAGTGTAGGTTCCGGCAAGTGAGTTGCTATCTCTCTAGTTCAAGTGATTGGATTTAGTTCTTCCAAGGCTAAGTGGTATATCCTCATAGATCGAGGACAAGTGTTTTGAAGTTTCTTTCTTTCATGTAATAGACATTTCTAGACTTTCTATTGTAAAGAGCCATGACCCTACTTTTGTTTTGAAGAAATTGTTTAGATGGCCATGTGAGACTACAGACTTCCGTTGTGTTTTAAATAAAGTTTTGCTCGTATTGATTTAAATGAGTTTTAAATTCTGCACTATTTCTATATATCCAATTTTATGAATGTTATGAGGCTTGTATGAGGCTCTTCGGAGTGTTGTATGTCGTGTCGCATCTGGGCTGTGGGCTCGGGTCGTGACAACTCTCTTCAATCTCCAAAGAATTCTTATAGGTGGACTTGACTTCTATCTAGGTCAATAAAAGTAATATACTTAAGATAGAAAAAACATCTTCAAATGTTCATCTTTTGGAGTAGGAGGCCGAGGTCAACTTTGCCTTCATTACTAGATGTTGTTATATCACGCTCAATGCCTGGTGCCCTTTGAAAGTGGAAATTGAAAATAAATAGTGACGTTTCAAAGAACCATAAAACATGAACTCTAATAACAAGTAAATGTCACGTACCTATGAATTTATATGATGATTCATAACGTCTAAGAGTTAGTCGCTTTGGCCTTAACTAGATAGGTCTGGCCATACTAATGGATTTTTTTTATAACAAGTGAGGGTGCTCCGACACTTTTCCCAAGCAAGATAGTGAATAAGAACAACTAGCATATGATCAATTTTTCCTTTCTCATAACTGGACTATTATTGATGAATTATTGTAGGCATATATAAAATGAATCATGTAGTAGCTCTATTCAATTTGATGGAAGTCTATACATGTGTATAATACTCTACTTCTCTTTTGTACTAATGATGTAAACTAGGTCCATGTATGTTCTATCTAGGTAACCTTTCTATTCGTTCTTTTTTTCTTGTTGTTATCAAGACCAAATATCAAGACTCGAATCAATACTAAAATAACTTCTATGTCTAAAAAAGGTTCACAAAGTTGTGCATGGGTGCGCGTGCCATTATAACTCGTTAGGGTTGAAGAGTAGATACCTTTTTATTGCCTCATACATTTAGCAACCTTTATTTCGTAATCACATATCTCACTCCTCTATAGCATCCTCATATCACCCCTACTCCTATGTTTAGGGAATTTGACATATCTCATCTCTTTCTAACTAGAAGCTCTACGTACATATTCGACCCATGTAATTCAAGCTTCATTCTCACATGCTTCCTATAACAAGTAACTTTTAATCAAAACTAGTAGCTTGATATACTCTAATCCCACTATATACAACCTGACTAATTACAACTTAGGTCTAACCAATTAATTTTCATTTTGTTAACCTTACCCTTTAGTAAGATACTAATTTCCATAGCCAACACATAGATGATAATAGGAACTACCATACATATATCATTTTGAGCAATTGCCACACTTATCCCTATGTTTTATAACCATGAAAAGAATACAAATATTATTAGTACGTATTCGGGGTAGTTGGTACGTACCATATTAAAAGCCAACTATTAAAATATTTGGGATGACATATGGTGAGAATTTGGGCCTTGTCAGCCAATAAGGGGTATCTCTAGTAACACTATTGCACTAATACATTCACCTATCAGATTGTGCCACTGCCTTCTTCAAACTAAAAGAAATTGGTTCAACAACATCAATTTCTAGTACATGTGTAATGCCAAGAAGTCTATGTATAGAAAAGACTAAGAACGGGTGTCCTCTATAGGAATAGATCCTATAAATATGGAGCAAATATAGAACTCAAGAGCTGGTTACATCCTCCAAAGAAGATGTGCTTGGAAATGCTACATCTCATAAATGTGATTAAGTAACCCATCATGTTTTAAGCGTATGGCTAACCATACTATATCTTTCTCAATTGAACCAATGTGATACAAATGGTACAAATGAAACTTAAAAAGAAAATAGCATAAAAACCTTTACATACCTTGTGGAGTTTGACGGTTAAATAAAATGAGCTTAATCTAGTCTAAATTTTGATAAATTCAGATCCTTTTTTGTAGGTTTCATGTCACCATTTTAGCTACCACTAACCTTAACCAATGTAAGAATAATATGAATAGCATGATCAGGTACAAATGGAAATTGACATCTTAACTTCGCTCTATCGCACAATCCAGATTTTGAATGAAGATAACATTTCCTAAATGTCCTAGAAACCTCCTAAATATAAATGTGGAGAGCAACACATTCATAAGTAAGGCTCTACTAAATACGACTTTGTAGAATCCCTAGGACGAACTGCTATGATACAACTTTTGTCATATCCCAACCCAAGGTGAGGCCGACAAGTACCAAATGAATGCATGTTTTACAAGTGACCTATGATGTGAAAGTGAACTACTATGCATATAGATTTACTAATGAGAAGCTAAGTATACAACATATGTCGACTAGCTGAACTTATACATGTGAAAAGTAAAACTATGAATACAAATGATAGATTTACAATTTCTTCAAAGCCTCTACTGGAATCCATACTGTACCACTATGAAAACACGCATAGTGAAGACTTAGTAAAGACCCGAATCAACCTGGAGATCACCAACAACCATTGAGGATCATGTGCTTCCATTGGGAAGATCTACTAATTGAGTACATGTACCTACTGCATGAAATGCAGCATCCCCAAAGAGAGTCGTCAGTATGAAAGAATGTACTGAATATGTAAGGCATAATACAATCATAAATAAAATGAGAGCTCAAAGGAAAGCAAATGCAAATATATAATGATTTGAGACCACCTTTGCTTAAACTTGTGGAATCTTATATGTTACATTCTTTTCTTTACTTTTTTGTGTGTTATAATATTTATAAGACATATGATACAAATGACCAGCTGATTACTGGTAGAACAGGATGACCCATGCTAGGAATTTAACCTTTGGGATGTTGTCCTCATAATTCCACAAATTGGGATCGGCCCACACTAGGCTTTTACCCCTAAGCTGCCACCCATCTATACCAATTGGGATTGGACCATGCTAGGCTTTCACCCCTGAGTTGCCACCTTTCTATACCAATTGGGATCGACCATTGCTAGGTAGTTTCCCCTGGGCTGCAACCCATAATTATACAAATTGCTTCACTTAGATTCTTTAATCTTTGAGATTATTGTTTTGATGTTCATAACTCTTTAGAGATTGTTCTGTTGATGTTCATAATTCTTTTTAGATTCTCGCTTTGGTGGTCATAATCATTGTTGAGATTTGGAGCTATGGACCAGTAGTAGAAGACATATGTATATGGACTTACAATAATAACAATGACATGGGAAGCAAATTTTACACAAATGTGTAATACTTAGGAGCTTATATGACTAAGTAAGCATTTTGGCATATCAAATTGAAGCACATATTAATTGAAAACATTTAACATTCAGCCAAGAGATTTGAATTCTATATGATAGCCAAATACTCACCAACTAATATCAAATACAAGGTATACATGACAGACGCACTAAGGGAGAACGTGGGAAAAATCAACTTAACGACGTATACATATTCCAAGTAAGTACATATAAAATGTACAATAGAGAAAGTAGTGATCTTGTGAAGTAACATTATAGTCTAACACAATGCGAGTGATAACCAATAAAGGGAACATATCAACACGTGAAAAATGACTTTATGATGGAGTGGACAATTGAAGTAAGTTTGCAAGATATGGCCAGATTGTATATCCAACCTATAAACATACTTACCATGTGTAATCTGATGAAACAAGTTTAAACCTTGCATGCTAAGAGTAAGCACGTACATTAAGTATTAAACTGATATTAGAGAACTCAATTTATTGCTCTAGGGAGTAGGAACTGCAACCATGGATCAGCCACTACCAAGGGCACTTAGAAATCTTACTTTGTAATACAACTGTTGAATTGAAGGCAAATAAATAGGAAATCGAATAGCCTTACATAACTTGCTATACAATTTAAAAAGTATGACTTAAGCTCCTTCTCTTTAAATTACTAATCTACAATAAACTAAGTTGTAAGACTAGTATTAGTAGGTAATCAACCAATATGAACCACTTGATCTCACCAAAATATTAACCAAGTAGTAAGCATGCAATATATCTAGCCGATATTTTGTTTTCTTCCATTCGAGTCTATATTATATAAAACCTTCATATCAGCTCCTCCCCAAAACTCCCTACAATATTTAAGTCTTTAATGTCTCCATAACTTCTCCACACATCCAGTCGCATCCCTTATCATACCATATATAAAACAATCATTAAACATAATAATGTATCAGAAGCAATATGAATCTCGGTTTGTGATCACCAGCACTTGAAGAGCAAACATTACTCTTAAGATGCTCAAACGAGCTCATCATTGAATTTAAATGGGACTCCACTCCATGGCTCTCGCAACATGCACTAACCACCAGAATATGCTCTCCAATAATACACCATGTAGAAAGAATAATTTCCAACTCACTAACACATACCAAATGTCCAAATTAGCTCAAGAACAAGAGGTAGAAAATTGTAGTAGCTTACATTGCTGGACAGAACTACCACTTGCCAAGACTTGGATTCTTCAGGGTAAAGGTTGTCCTCCTCAACTTGTCTTAACTTATACCCTCTAATAGATTTAACTCCCTAATATTCAAGAACCCTAATAGTATTTAATGGATGTTGTATGAAGCTAAGAGAGAGAACAGAGAAAGCTCTAGAAACCAGATTTTTGTTAAAGTAAAACATAGTTGGAAAAAGCTGATATCAATCCCTTTTAAAAAGACCTGCTTTGGTTGATTTTCTAACTCATTTTGGGCCATAATTTATTAGGTAGGTGAACCACCTACTTGGAATTTCCACTTGCGCCTTTTTGGACTTAAAAACAATGGGTCGTTACTGTCCATTTCCCCCTTATTCTTCTAATCATTTTGGGCTAGATTAATGCAAGTAGGTGCTAGTGTACTTGGCCCAATAACATGGTCAAAAGAGTCTTAGTAGGTGATGCACCTACTTGGTCTTTTCGGCTAGTCAATAAGTCACAGTAGGTGATGCACCTACTTGGTCCTTTGGGCTGGTCAAAGTAGTGATGCCCCTACTTGGTCGTTTGGGATGGTCAAAGTAGTGATGCACCTACTTGGTCGTTTGGGCTGGTCAATAAGTCAAAGTAGGTGATGCACCTACTTGTCACCTGCTAGCTTAGTTAAGTCAAGCAAGCACCTCAATATATTATTCCATTTCTAGACCTTAATAAATTTAACTTAACTTAAAACTTATATAAACTATGTCACTTTAACCTTTAGACTCAAATACCACCTTATGATCTCAAGTTTAAATACTGCCATTCACGTCAACTTAATCGGGTCGCATCAAAATCTACAGAAAGTTCATTTTAAACATATGCTATTAACACTAGTCACTTAGGAAACCAAGTCCATAATGCAATTTATAAGTGTCATATAAATAGAACAAGTACACATAGAATACGGGGTGTTACAAAACCTACTATAATAACTGTCTAAACCCTTAAAGCTTCTAATGTCCGAAGGAGTTAGAGGTCTTGGCTAACTCTTGACCACATATGTCTTCTTAGGATCCACCTCAATACCCCTACTTGACACAATATGACCAAGGAAAGCCACAAACCTTAACCAAAATTCACACTTGCTAAACTTTCCAAAAAGTTGGTGATCCTTAAGAACTTTCAATACAATTCTCAAATGGTCCATATGCTCATTCTCACTCCTTGAATAGATTAAAATGTCATCAACGAACACAATCACAAACATGTCAAGGTATTGTCTAAACACCCTATTCATCAAGTCCATAAACGTCGTCGAAGCATTAGCCAACCAAATCGACATAACCAAAACCTCATAATGCTATACCGGGTTCCAAAAGCCAACTTTGTAATAAAACATCCTCACCTCTCGCCCTTAATTGGTGATAACCGGACATAAGGTCAATTTTCGAGAAACAACATGCCCTTTGTAATTTATTAAACAAATCATGTATCCTTGGAAGAGGATACTTGTTCGTAATGGAGACTTTGTTCAACTGACGATAATCGATGAACATAGGAAAAGACCCATCATTCTTTCTAACAAACAGTATAGTAGCACCCCATGGAGATACAATCGGTCGGATGAAGCCCTTATCTAACAAGTCTTTTAACTGTTCTTTTAACTCCTTTAACAAAGTTGGGGCCATTCTTTAAGGAAAAAATCAGATAGGTTGCCTATTCGGGAGAAGGTCAATAGCAAAGTCTATTTCCCACTCAGGAGAAATATCGGGTTGATCATATCGAAACACTTGCGGAAACTCAATTACAACGGCGACCGACTCAAGAGCTAGTTTTCAGAATCTACATCCCTCACCCTAACAAGATGGTAAATACAACCCTTGGATATCATCTTTCTAGCCTTCAAACATGAGAAGAACTGACCCTTAGGCATAGAATTTCCCCCCTTCTACTCAAGGATAGGGTCATTCGGGACCTGAAACTTGACTACCTGAGTTTTACAATCAATTGACGCATAACAAGAGTGCAGCCAATCCATCCAAGTATAACATCAAAAAATAGCATGTCAAGCTCTACAAAATCAACAAGAGTAACTCTATAGGATAGGGAAACGGGGCATCTTCTATAAACCCTCTTAGACACCACAGAATCCCCAACAGGATTAGAGACAGAAAAAGGTTCTACAACACATCAGGGAATACATTAAATCTCATTGCCACAGAGGGCGTCTGATGAGTCTGAGATTTGGACTCATTTAGGGCTTTATTTGTATAGATTTAGTCTCCTCAAATGCTTATTTTGCGCCAACAACTGATGTAAAACTATTGATCTTCAGATATATGGATTGAGGAACAAAGCTAGGACAGAAATGCGCCACAAACAAAACACGAGTGAAAAAGAAGGGAAAAATAAGCCTGATGATCGCCTATATCACTCGACGACTCACCAAGTTGCCACTCTACCGCCTAAAGTTACAAAATGGTGAAGCTGGATTACGAGTCCTGCAGTTCCACTTGGCATTATGCCGATCGCATCGACGATGGATGACTAGGTTACCAAAAGTATTTATGGAGATCTAGTTAAGTGCTGATGGGTGAGATAAAAGGAAAAAAGGCACATCGTGGAATCACTCGGTGATCCTGATCTAGCTTGCCTAAAATTACAGTGGTTGGACTATGATGAGGTGAAAGATAAAGGCTAGACAAAGGAAAATCGGTGAGTCTCCAAATGGTCGGCGAAACCTGACTTACCTCACCGATAGGTTCCAAACAGTCACACATCAAACTTGCATAAATTGATTTTTGCAAAAGAGAGAAAGATTTTAGAAACGTGAGGAACAAAAGGTTGAGAGCAAAAACTATACCATTGTGGATTTCAAGTGATTTTAGCAAGGTTTTTCTTGGATATTTTGTAATAGCGAATAAGTTAATTTTAACTTTCAAATTTCATTTACCAAGCTATGGAAAACGTGGCAGGTGTTGATTTTCATATTTTCACCATGATTGGCTAAAACCCTAACCTTGGGGGTTTGACAATGTGACCAATTATTGCATTATACTAAATGTGTATTATCGATTAGTGATTGTTGGTGTTAATCTGAAGTAAGTGTAAATTATTATGGTGGTTTAACTTCATTATTGAATCTTTGGTGTGATTGATTTCAGTGTTTTGTGCTTGCTCAAGAGAGAAGCGTAGAACCAACGTAGTATTTTGGCACCCTTAGTAGTGAGTCTTGACGGTTTCATCTTGAGAAAGTGAAACCCAAGACCCAACCTTTGTCTCTAGCTCAAAAGAGTGCATTTAATGAGAACATGGGCTTGTTAGCTTATGGATAGTGTTGACGTTTGAAAGAACTCAACAATTGTGCGAGAGAAAATTGGTTTACTTATAGTCCATTCTACCCACGACGAATTAGCATTATCAATAATGATGTACACCCATTTAGTTGAATTCGGCAATTGACTAGTCAATCCCCCAAGTTCTTTCTAGTTATTTGATTGTTTGTTGTTAATACTTTGAAGTGTGTTGGTAATGACATTCTGAAAATTTGATTATTAAACTCTTAGGTGTGTGCTGCTCAGCTGCAAAGGTCATCATCATACTTTCATATTTGATTTCAAAGAAAGCTACTCTCTGTTGGGTTATATGTTGACTAACTGTCGTTGACACCTAGAATTGGATCAAGTGTCTTTGAAACGTTAATCAAAATGGCACCGCTACCGAGGAGTAGCATTATTTAGAGTTCTTTATCGAAGATTTGACTTGTATTTTTTGTTGGTTGTAGTTGAATCGGCTTAGGCTACATTGTGTAGTGTTGGTTGGACTGAAAAGAAGTACACAAATGACTGAGGAAGAGATAAATGGTAGCCAACCAGGTCATCTGGATGGTGATGATATCAATATTGTTTAGAACCCTTCTCAACCAGGTGAAATGGGTGCAATTTGCCTACAACAAACTGATGGGGATGCAATATTTGAGGTCACTTGCAATTTTCCTAGAACACGAAGACCCACATGAACATGTAATAAATTTTATAGAGGTGTGCAGCCCATTTTCATTAAAGAATGTGTCACAAGAGTCAATCCGACTTAGGTTATTTCCACTATCTTTGAGGGGGAGGCTAGCAAGTGATTGGCCAAGTTACCAAACAATTCCATCACGTCATGGGAGCAGCTAATTATAGCATTCAATACAAGATTCTTTCCCACCTCAAGGTTGATGAAACTTAGAGATGACATTGAAGGTTTCAAGCGATGGGAGGGTGAGCCCATCCATGAAACGTGGGTGAGGTTTAAGAAACTCTTACTTAAATGCCCAACTCACGAGCTACCAAACAATTTGCTACTCCAATATTTTTGTCGGAGTCTTGACTCGGTTAATAAGGGACTGGCTGATCAATTGGTACAAGGAGGAATAATGTTGCAATTATTTGAGGTTGCTTCATTTCTTCTTGATGACATGACAAAAATAAATCAAACTGGGTACACTCAAAAGGATCAAGTCTCTCCTTTTTGTTTTAGAATGACACAAGAACAACTTGATAAGGAAAGAGAAAGGGATGCAAACATCAAGAAGATGTTGACCCAAATGGAGCTATTACAAGAGAATATAATGGAGAATATGGGAAATCCCAAGGGGACGGGTGGAGTGTTTAGGGTTGAGGATGGTTCTTCTTCGGGTTATTCAAGACCGGGGGAAATTCAAGGTTGGAAGTCCAGGAGATACGAGGAGGATGTCCGCCCACGCTATGTACAATGAGGTCAAAATCAAGGTTGGACCTATCACAAGGGGGAAGAGCAAAGAAGATACTATCAAGATTAGGCTGAGAAAATGATTATTGGAAAAGGGAGGATGAACTTGAAGAGGATCACAATCACTCGAGTGAGAGCCCAAAATCGAAAGGAGTGCAAGTAGTCCTCGGGTGAATGATTTGGTGCAATGCATCCTTGATAAAGTTGAAGTTTCGGATGAGTTAAAAGTGAGGAAAGTAGACTTTTCATCATTGAACAATAAAGTGAACTCTCACGCAGCTACAATCAAGATACTTGAATGTCATTTGAGTTTACTTTCAGCACAATTGAAACCAAAAATTAAAACGAAAGATGATATTAGAGGGATGGCTGTGACGGGAAATGAAGAAGCTCCATTGCATGAAAAACAAAAAGGTAGGGAGAAAGAAGAGACACCTATCCATCAAAGCATTGCCAAAGGGCCACAAAAAGATGTGGAGAAACACAATCCAATCCCAAGAGTTATGCAACCTTTACCAAAAATATCGCCTCCATTTCCCCAACGTTTCAAGAAGAAGAATGAGGATGAGAAGTTCAAGAAGTTTTTATCGATTTTTAAGAAATTATCAATTTATCTCCCTCTATTTGAAGCATTGTTGTAAATGCCGAGTTATGCCAAGTTTATGAAGGACTTACTCACAAAGAAAATGAGTTTGGATTTTGAGACAATCGAAGTTTCTCATAGTTGTAGTGCAATTATGATTCAGGAGCTGATCAAAAAGAGAGAAGAACCCAGAGCGTTCACCATCCCTTGAACCATTGGCATGCTCCAATTTTCTAAAGCCTTACACAATTTGGGAGCAAGCATCAACCTAATACCATATGCGATCTCTAAATAACTTGGGTTGTGTGAACCGAAAGCCACAACAATGAGACACATGATGACGGACCGATCAGTTCAACATCATGTGGGGATACTTTATGACATCTTGCTAAAGGTTGACTGATTCATTTTTGCGGCTGATTTTGTAATTCTCGATTGTGAAATAGATGCTAAAATTCATATCATCTTGGGAAGACCATTCTTGACAACCAGAAGTGCGTTGGTGGATTTGTAAAGCAGAGAACTGAAGTTTAGGGTAAATAGAGATGAAGTAACCTTTAATGTTTGTAAGTCAATGAAAAACCCTAGTGATATTGAAGTGGTCTCCACTATTGATGTTATCGATGAGGCGGTGGTTAGTGTGAGACATTTGATGTGTATGAGTGAACCACTTGAAGTCGTTCTTGCTGACTAGGATGAATTCAAAATTCAAGGCTATTAAGAGGTAGTAGCTTCTCTTTCAGGCTTGGGAGTGTATTCAAAGAGTCCATTGAAGTTGGACATTGATCTAAAAAATTGAGAAAGTTTATGAAGGACTCACTCACAAGGAAAATAAATAGAGAAGACCCACTCCCAACTTGGGGAAGAAGAACTCCTTTAATCAAGTCTCCACAAAACCCTCTCCAAACTTGAGAGAAAAATATCAGCTAAAGTTAGTTCTAAAGTGAAAATAATAATAAAAAATTTTCCACTTCCAATATCTCTTAAGACTGCAATTCTAAATACTATTTACAGTTTTCATAGATTGTGGCGCAGAGGATTGCTCTGCGACATTAGTCGAGATCACCGATTAACTCGGTGATCCTCCCTTTGGTCAGCTCATCACCTTCAGTGTCTTGCCTTTAGCATTCTCGCATTCTGGATTATTGGGCGGTATAGTACTACTTCGCGAAACTGATCGGCGACTCACTGACTCACCGACTACTCCATTCCTCGCCTTTTGATCCACTTCCTTCAAGGCTTCGCGTACTGGAAAGAAGGGCGGTTCATGCCGTTTCAGTGACTCGCCAAGTTAAACTCTGTAGCCGCAGGATTCCATTTCTTGTTCTTTTTAGCCCTATTTGCTCCATTTTGCGCCTTAGTGTCCATGCTTCCACTAAAACTTCAAGTACCTGAAACTTCAACATTTTAATCAGGTATTGAGATAAAACAAGCATTCAAGGGCACTATTTTCTTTAAAATAAATCCCTAAATGAGTCCAATTTGTGGACTCATCAACACCCACAACTTAAACTTTTGCTTGTCTTCAAACAAACTCAAGTTCAGCCATTCAAAAAGGGTGCCTCAAATAGTTCTACACAAGACTAAATCATGAATGCACACAACAATACTCAAACACACTATCACCAAAGATTCTCATGCTAGCAATACTTGCTACTTGTGCAAGTTCAAGCTCAACAAAAATATCCAAATGCCCTTGCACAATGAATGATTCCATATTCACACACATATATGAGTCAATTTAGGATCAAGAATCAGATACAACGCTCACACTCAAAAAGAGGAACAAAATGCATGTTTTCACCCATAAGTTTGCCCTTATTTTTCAATTGACTTTCGATCCAGCTTACTCAAGATCAAAAAGGTCTTTCTAAGGCTTGTAATGGGGCTGAGTGCAAAGGTATGGTCATTTAGGCTTAGTGACTTTTTCCTCGTGAGATGTGGTATTCTCAAAACATTCCCTTCTTTTCCTTTATCACTTCTTTTTCTAGCGCTTCTAAGTCATCCTTTTATTCACTCCCCACGAATTTATTGGAACCCCAATATCCTTTGTACTTTATTCCACAATTTTTTTTTATTTTTATTTTTATGGAGGGCTCCATTGTTCTGCAACATGGGTAAAGGGGGACTTCTTATAGCACTTCTTCACTTCTCCCTTTCCCTTTCACCACACCCCCAACTTAGGCTTTTGGCCTAAGTTGGCTATTCACTAAACCACAAATCAAGAGGATTATAGGTAGCAGATCAAATAAGCTCTAGCGTTTATCAAGGTTCTTCCAAAGAAAGGTAAGGCTCAAAGGGCGTTTAAGAGAGATTCACACGCTCATAGGTAGGCCACAAAAAGAGGTATATGTCAAATTGGCTCACACTCTTTAAAATTGCCTAAGATAATCTCAAGAGTACACCTTTCTAAATCAATCAGACTAACATGGCAAATTCTAGGTTTATTCATGCAAGGTTCAAAGTAATCTAATCACACAAGGCATTGATACTTCAGTCAAACAAGACTAGACACGTTCGCTAGTGTGCAATGGTCATCACAAGAGAATCAACTCGACAAATGGCTAGTCACAATGAGATGCAAAGAGTGCACATATTGTCTATGTAACTTCATTTGGTCTCGTCGTAGCCGTGCATTCATGTTTGTTCAATTGGGAGCACTATTCAAGTCATCGATATTGATCAAAACCAAGACTTAATTTTTTTGAAAAAGAACAGCCACTTTCACACAAGAGGTGACGAAATTTTTTTTAGAACAATAGGAGCCATGAGCTCAAACATCCATAGAAAAACAGTATTTAAAACACAACTTAAAGCAAACAACCCAAATATACAGAAACAAAACATGACTGTCAACACAAAAGGTGTGGGCCTCACCCCACCACAAACAAAGAGTGTTTGTCCTCAAATGCAAGTAATAAGGGTTAAAGGGGAATTGATAAAGTAAACCAGTTGACCTATAGATATTTTGATCAACTAGTTGCAAATAAAGCTAGATCTCTCGAAAATAACTCGGGTTGTTGAAAGACCAACCTTGTGTGCAGATGCTCGGCTGCCATGCAATCCACAACTGAGTACAATTTAGCAATTCGAATACTCTAATAATACATGAAATATAAAACTAGCGTGCAAGTGTGACTTAGGGCGTATGAAAAAGTGAGGTAAGCAGTGAATCGGACACCTTGAAACCTTTGCTTGGAGGACTTTCTAGTTATCTCCTATTTAGTGACATTAATTATACTGGCCTATTCAGTTGATGGCACACCGAATATTTAGCTTCCTCAAGAAATATTAGAGGACCTCTGGTTGTAGATGAGTCTGAATGGTGGTTTGCATTGTGCTCGTCTACATGGTCGGCGATTCACTGCTAAAAACAATTTATGTGTGCCGAGTTTTACAGACTTAAAACCCAGACTGGGAGAGTTCAAACGGCGGTTAATAGTTCTATCACTGAATCAGTCCGCTATTCGCCAAAGATGTTCTGAGCTTGTCGATTCTTTTTGCATGTCGCTATAAGGACTTGTGGTGCGCCTATTTGCACTGTTCGTTCACTATCCACACTTTTATCTACACAATTAACACATTATTGTTTTATCAAATAGATGTATTTGGTAAGAATCTTGGGTTGCCTCCCAATAAGTGCCTTATTTAATGTCGTGGATCGACGTAGGAATACTATCAAGCATCCTCCATATACAATTCTTCAACTAAAGCGATTTCCTGGCAATCCCCAAGGTATAACTTCAAATGTTGTCCGTTAACTTTAAATGGGGGTCCCTCTTTACCTTCAACTTCTATGTCACCTTTGGTGAACACTCGTGTCACTCTGAAAGGCCCAGAAAATTTGGATTTTAGCTTCCTGGAAATAGCCTTAGTCGTGAGTTGTACAATAACACCCAATCTCCCACATTGAATTCCCTCTAGACTATATGTGTGTCATGCCATTTCTTCATTGTCTCTTTGTAAATGGCTGAGTTGTCGCAATATCTGAGCCTGAACTCATCTATTTCATTCAACTGGTCTAACCTCTCCCTTGAAGCCTTTGTCCAATCTATATTTAGAGCTTTCAATGCCCATAAGGCTTTGTGTTCTAGCTCAACAGGTAAATGGCATGATTTACCAAAAACTAGTTGATATGGGGACATTCCTATAGGTGTCTTGTAAGCAGTCTGATGTGCTCACAAGGCATCGTCAAGCTTTCTAGACCAGTCGGTTCTGCTGCTGTTTACTGTCTTGGATAGAATGCTTTTGATCTCACGATTTGACACCTCAACTTGTCTGCTTGTTTAGGGGTGATATGGAGTGGCGACCTTGTGTTTTACTCCGTATTTGCTCAATGCACTGGAAAACCACTTATTGCAAAAATGTGATCCTCCATCACTAATGATTGCTCTTGGAGTGCCAAACCGTGCAAAGATGTAGCGTTTCAAAAATTTGACAACGCTTCTTCCTTCATTATTCGGGAGTGCGACAGCCTCCACTCATTTGGACACATAGTCCACAGCAACTAAGATATACTTTTTTCCAAACAAGCTGACAAATGGACCCATGAAATCGATTCCCCACACATCAAATAGTTTGATTTCCAAAATAGGTGTAATGGGTAACTCGTGTCTTCTTGACACTCCACCTTGCTGCTGACAATGAGGGCATCTCTTTGCAAAATCATAGTCATCTTAGTAAAGAGAAGGCCAATAATAACCACTTTGAAGAATTTTAGTTGCGGCATGGTTTCCACTATGATGACCCCCTACTGGTGATGTGTGGCAGGCATGGAAGATCTCTGTTGATTCTTTTTCCGGAACACACCTTCTTATGACATGATCGGCACATTCCTAAAATAAGTATGGCTCATCCCAGAAGTATCTTTTAACATCAAATAGGAACCTCTTTAGTTGGTAAGAGTTTAACTCATCGAGAATCAACCCACATACGATGTAGTTTGCAAAGTCAGCATACCATGGCGCGTGTGTGAGTGACAGTGTGAATATTTGCTCGTCTGGTAATGAGTCATTTATCTCCTTTTCCTGCCCAGTACCTGCTTTATTTTCTAACCTTGATAGGTGATCTGCAACTTGATTCTCACAACCTTTTTGACCTTTCACCTCAAAATTGAATTCTCGCAAGAGTAGCACCCATCTTATCAGTCATGGCTTCCCATCTTTTTTTGCAATGAGGCATCGGAGTGCTGCATGATCTATATGAACAACTACTTTAGTCCCTAGCAAGGATGCCCGAAACTTTTTGAAAGCATAGACCACTGCTAGCAACTCTTGTTCAGTGACTGTGTAATTTCGCTGGGAACTATTTAGAGTCTTGCTTGCATAATAGATTGGGTGAAACAGTTTGGTATGCTTTTGTCCCAATACTACACCTAATGCCATCCCACTCGCATCACACATCACTTCAAATGGTTCTGACCAATTGGGGCTGATGATAATTGGTGTGGATATCAATTTCTCCTTCAAACATTTAAATGATGCCATACAAGTGTCATCAAAGTAGAATTTCACTTCCTTCTCTAAGAGTTTACATAATGGTTGGGAAATCTTTGAGAAATCCTTAATGAATCTCCGATAGTAGCCTGCATGGCCCAAGAAACTGTGAATCCCCTTTACTGAGATCGGTGGTGGTACTTTCTCGATAACCTCAATTTTTGCTTTGTCAACTTTCAGCCCTTGTTGCGACACTTTATGCCCAATATCAAAGCCTTCTTTGACCATGAAATGGCATTTCTCCCAATTTAGGACTAGATTAGTTTCTATACACCTTTGGAGCACTCACTCTAACTGTGTCAAGCATTCTTCCAATGTATCCCCCACGACTGAGAAATCATCCATGAAGACTTCCAGAGAGTCCCCAACCATATTCGCAAAGATGGACAATATGCATCGTTGAAAATTTGGCAGTGCATTACAAAGTCCGAATGGCATCCTTTTGAATGTAAAGGTAGCATAAGGGCATGTGAAAGTAGTTTTATCTTGATCTTCTGGTGCGATAGATATCTGGTTGTATCCAGAGTATCCATCTAAAAAACAATACCACCCTATCTCTGATAACCTGTCAAGCATCTGGTCCATGAAGGGAATTGGAAAATGGTCCTTTTCAGTCCATGAATTTAGCTTTTGATAATCCGTGCACACCCTCCATCCTGTTACAGGTCTAGTCGGCACAAGCTTTCCTTTAGAATTTGGGACCACTGTTATGCCACCCATTTTTGGTATGCATTGCACTGGGCTGACCCATTTGCTGTCTGAAATCAGATAGATTACTCCTGCATCAAGCCACTTGATGATCTGCTTTTTTACTACCTCTTGAATCGGGGGGTTCAACCTTCGTTGATGCTCCACACTGGGTTTGCATTCACTGTCCAGCCGAATCTTATGGGTTCAGATACCGGGTGGGATCCCATGATATCAGCTATGGTCTATCCGATCACTTTTATGTGCTTCTGAAGTACTTCAACAAGCACTTTTACCTGCCCTTCACTACGATTTGTTGCAATAATCACTGGCAGAGTGTTGTTAGTTTCCAAGAAAACATACTTGAGATGGGATGGGAGTACTTTCAATTCTAGAGTTGGTGGCACTATACTTGATGGCTTTGCAGGTGAGTTGCATCTTTTTTTTAGGTAGATATCCCACTTAATTGGATTTCGTGCATATTCTCCTAAACCTGTTAGGTCTATGATCATTTCATCATATTCCTGAACTTCAGATTCATCATGATTTGCAAGTATTGACTCAAGAGGCTCATTCTTGCACAACAGATGGCTCACACTTGCTACTGCCTCATTTATAACATCTTCAGTAGACTAGACATGGATATCACTTGGTTGCTTCATGAATTTGCAGATGTTGAAAATTACCTTATCGTTATTCACACGGAATTTCAATATGCCATTTTCAACATCCACTAATGCTCTGTCGGTTGCTAAGAATGGCCTTCCCAAAATAATGGGGACCTCAACATCAATGTCACAGTCTAAAATCACAAAGTTAGCTGGAAATATGAACCAATCTACTTTGACCAAGATATTGTAAAGGATCCCAACAGGATGCTTGATCGATAGATCTGCCATGAGAAGTCTCATGGTAGTTGCCTTTGGTTCTCTCAATCCAAGTTGCTTGTATATGGCGTATGGAATCAGGTTGATGCTTGCTCCTAGGTCACATAAAGCCTTGGTAAATTGGAGCATTCCAATAGTACACGGGATGGTGAAAGCACCAGGGCCTTCTCTTTTAGTGATTAACTCATTTGTCATGATCGCACTGCAACTATGAGGCACTTCAATCGTTTCATAATCCAAGATCCTCTTCTTGGTGACTAACTCTTTCATGAATTTAGAATACCCTGGCATCTCCAACAATGCTACCACCAAAGGAAGGTTGATGGACAACTTTTTTAACACAGACAAGAATTTTTTAAACCTCTCATCTTTATTCTTCTTTTTCGAACGATGGAGAAAAGGTGGAGGTATTTTGGGTAAGGATTGTAATATTTTTGGAGTTTCATTGTGTTGATTCATTCCTTCTTGTGCTTTCTTGCCAATGTTTTCATGTCGGTAATTTCTGCTTTTTCCCTGCCCTGATTTTCCTCACTTTCTTCTCCTTCATTACCTATCACTACCTTCCCACTACGGGTAATTATAGCCAGCTCTTCTTCCTCATTTTCCTTTGGCATCTTGGTTGTTAGTTGAGCCGATAGGAGATTCAATTGACCTTTCAGCATCTTGATGGCATTAGCATGAGAGTTCACCTTGCTATTTAGTAAAGAAAAACCATCTTTCATTCCCTTTAGCAAATCATCAGAACCTTCAACTTTCTTAAGAATTCATGTCAGTAGATCATTCACCCTAGGGCTATTGTCACTCCCCCTTGATGTCGGGCTGTCACTCAATTGAGTTTGGTATTCTTCATGATCGTTATGCTCAGTCCACTCTTGGAAATATCGCCTATGTCCTTTACCTCTAGGGTGGTTCCAACCTTGATTTCCAACCCGCGGTTGATAGTGCAGGTCGAAACCCTCTTCATTCCTTCTGTGGTTCCGACCTTGATTACCTCCCGATTTCAAGTTATGGGAAAAAGAACCCCCCTCTATGCGAAACACTTCACAGTTGCCTTTCATGTGCTCGTGTAAATCTTCCATCTAAGACAACTTCTTTTTGATGTTTTCATCCCTCTCTTTTTCTTTATCGAGTTGCTCTTATGTCAGCCTGAAACACAGAAGGGAGACTTGATCTTCTTTGGTGTACCAAGTTTGATCATACCATCTAAGAGAAATGAGGCCACCTCAAAGGGTTGTAGCATTATGCTGCCTTGGACCAATTGATCATCTATCCCTTTGTTGACTGAATCAAGACTTCGATAGAAATATTGGAGTAGCAACTCACTTGGAAGCCCATGTGTTGGGCATTTTCACAAAGACCTTTTATATCTAATCCATGACTCATGAACTCAACTTTATCATTTTTTACGGGGGAAAGAATCTATTGTGGAAAGTAGTGACTAATTCTTTCCATGATGTGATAAAACTTTTGGGAAGGTCAAACAACCACGTAGTGGCAGCTCCTGTCAGCGACAATGGGAATAAGCGATGCCAGATGGCTTCTTGCAACCAATGTTTGAAAGACAACGGAGCACATACGTTAAAAAAGTTTTGGATATGCTCATGTGAGTCTTCATAATCCAATCGTCCATATAGGCCCCTTGAATTTATGAGATAGAGTGTTGTGCTAGTGACTTCAAAATTTCCATTTCCACCACCCTGTGGCAAGCGAATTGCACCTATCTCACCCATGGAGTGAGGTCATAAACACTATTTGCATAGTCAATGTCATCTCGGTGCAAGTCAATATTCAATGGGTTGTTTACGTGGCAACTGTCCCCACGACCTCACTCATAATTTCAGTTTTCAACACAAACAAGCAAAGTAAAGCTAAAAATTAAGTTAGTAAAGATAAAACTAAGAAAAACAGAAATTATTGCTAATGATCCTTGGGATTACATACAATCAAAAACTAAAAGACAAAAAAAACTAAGAGTAAAGTTAATACACTACGATTAATAAGACGAAAATTCTAGTGAACTAAAAATTCTCAAATAACACCACTCCCTAGCAGTGGCACCATTTTGATGCTTATCGTGACCAACGACAGTAACCTACGGTATGAGTGTCTACTATCATCGATAATATAGTAACCCAACCAAGGGTTGGGGTCGTATCCCAAAGGAGCGGTTTTGAGAATTAATAACCAATTATAATTTCATTCAAGTTAGTCATAGTTAAAGAAATTTGCAATAAAAGACACTGTAAATAAAAAGAGGTGACACGAAAGTGTCAAATATCAAATGGGGGTTTTGTAACAAGTGATAAAGCAGCAAAATAAACACGAAAATAAAGTATGGGGAAAGGTTCTTGGGATGTGACGGCAATACAAGTTGAGATAAATTGTTGGGTACATGCTTTCGATAGGAAATTTGCAAAATAATAGTGACTAGGATAAACTTTAAATGGAAATAAGTTCCCTCTTGGGCAACTTACCCCGTTTCAAATGCTTTCCTCTCGAACACCCATTTGCCGCATAAAGACCAGCCTACACCTTACCCCACTCACTCTCTCAAGCGGAATGTTAGGATATGGGACTAGGACTCACCCTTTCGGGCTGAACCTCATGTCGACCCTCTCTTTAGGCCATCACTCTCAGGCATGCCGAAAACACATGGGTGGTTTTGTATTTGCAACTACAAACCCTTTAGATTAAACCACAACCACTAGGTGAAATCACCATTAAAATACATCTAACCTATCAGCAAGCAAGACCCAACAAGAATATCAACCCATATTTGCTAAATCACACCCCAAGAATGGGGGTTTTTAGCCACACATCAAGAAATAAGAAATTATACCTAACATGATAATGAAATCAACTTGGTATAAGAAATTAAACCTTAAATTAAGCAAAGGAAAATGAATAGAAAAGACCCACTTCCAACTTGGGGAAGAAGAACTCTTTTCTTCAAGTCTCCAAAAAACCCTCTCCAAACTTGAGAGAAAAATATCAGCTAAAGTATGTTCTAAAGTGAAAATAATAATAATAATTTTTCCACTTCCAATATCTCTTCAGACTATAATTCCAAATAATATTTATAGTTTTCACAAATTGTACTGCAGAGGATTGTAAGGCGACATTAGTTGAGATCGCTGATGAATTAGGCGATCCGTCCTTTGGCCAGCTAATCGCATTCAGTGTCTTACGTTTAGCATTCTCGCATGCTGGATCATTGGGAGGTACAGTACTGCTTCACGAAACTGATCGGCGACTCGTTGACTGCTCCTTTCCTCGCCTTTTGATCTACTTCTTTCAAGGCTTCGCGTACTGGAACGAAGGGCGATTCATGTCGTTTCGATGACTCACCAAGTTAAACTCAATGATTTTTAGGATTCCATTTCTTGTTCTTTTCAGCCCTATTTGCTTCGTTTTGCGCCTAAGTGTCCATGCTTCCACTAAAACTTCAAATACCTGAAACTTCAGCATTTTAATCAGGTATTGAGATAAAACAAGCATTCAAGGACACTATCTCCATTAAAATAAAGCCCTAAATGAGTCCAATTTGTGGACTCATCAGTTCATCACAAACTTCTCAAAGATTGCACATCGTCTATGCAAACTCTTATAGAAGGAGGTGAAATTTCACTTTGATGATGCTTGCATGGTGGCTTTCAAGTACTTGAAAGAAAAATTGGTCTCTACCCCAGTTATTATTAGTCCACATTGGTAAGAATCCTTCGAAGTAATGTGTGATGTAAGTGGTACTGCATTGGGTGTTGTATTGGGGCAAAAATGCAACAAACTATTTCACCCCATTAACTACGCAAGTAAGACTCTAAACAGTGCTCAATGTAACTGTACCGTTACTGAACAAGAGTTCCTTGCGGTAGTTTATGCGTTTGAGAAGTTCTGGGCATACTTTCCTTGCGGTAGTTTATGCGTTTGAGAAGTTCTGGGCATACTTGCTAGGTACTAAAGTGGTTATTCACACTAATCATGCTGCACTGTATTATCTAATGTCAAAGAAGGATGCCAAGCCAAGATTGATAAGGTGGGTGCTACTATTGCAAGAATTCAACTTTGAGGTCAAAGATAGGAGAGGTTGTGAAAATCAGGTGGCTGACCACTTATCAAGATTGGAAGGCAAGGAAAATAACGAGCTGGAAATCCACAAAAATGACTCTTTTCTCGATGAACAGGTAATCAAGGTAACTCTCAAGCAACCTCCTAGGTATGCTGATTTTGCCAATTATGTAGTGTCTGGATTAATGTCGGACGAACTGAACTTCTACCAACAAAAGAAGTTCTTTTTCGATGTTAAGAATTACTTTTGGGATGATCCATATTTATTTAGAGAGTGTGAAGACAATATCATTAGGGGATGTGTTCCGTAAGAAGAAGCCATCGAAAGTCTACATGTTTGTCATGCTTCACCAGTTGGGGGTCATCATGGTGCTGTCGTATAGCTACTAAAGTTATCCAAAGTGTCTACTACTGGTCGACTCTCTAAAATGATGCTCATGAGTTTGTTAAGAACTTCACTCATTGTCAGCAACAAAGTGGAGTGTCCAAAATGTACTAGTTACCTCTTACGCCAATTTTAGAACTTGAGCTATTTGATGTTTGGGGAATAGATTTCATGGGTCAATTTGTTAGTTTTTTTTGTAATAAGTTTATCTTGATGGCTGTAGATTATGTTTCTAAATGGGTGGAGGCTGTTGCACTTCCAAACAATGAATGGGAAAGTGTTGTTCAATTCCTGAAATTCTACATCTTTGCTAGATTTGGTACTCATCGGGCTATTATTAGTGATGGGGGATCGCACTTTTGAAACAAGTGGTGCTCAACCGCATTAAAAGTAGGTATGGAGTGAAACACAAAGTATAAACTTCGTATCATCCCCAAACGAGCGGCCAAGTTAAAGTGTCAAATCGGGAGATCAAAAGCATCTTGGCCAAGACAGTGAATGCTAATAAGACTGATTGGTCTCGAAAGCATTATGATGGCTTATGGGCATATCACACCGCATACAAAACACCAATCGGTATGTCTCTGTATCAGCTAGTTTCTGGTAAATCTTGTCATCTACCGGTTGAATTGGAACACAAAGCATTGTGGGCATTTAAAGCTCTAAATATGGACTCGGCCAAGACTTCAAAAGAGAGAGTAGAGCAGTTAAATGAGTTGGACGAATTTAGGTTCAACGTTTACGAAAGTTCAGCTCTTTACAAGGAAAAGATAAAGAAATGACATGATTCTAAAATCCTTAAGATAGAGTTTAGAGTAGGAGACTGGGTGTTACTATATAACTCTCGACTTAGACTCTTTCCAGGAAAGCTCAAGTCCAAATAGTCACGGTTGTGTAGAGTGACGCGAGTGTTCACAAATGGTGCAATCAAAGTTGAAGGTCAAGAAGGACCTACTTTCAAGGTGAATGGGTAACGCTTGAACTTATACTTTGGCGAGTGCCAAGAGATTTCTCTAATTGAGGTGATGTACCTGGAAGAATGCTTGAAAACATTTCCACGTCGTTCCACCATGATAAATAAGGTGCTTCTTGGGAGACAACCCAAGTGTTAGTCTTTTAAATAATGTGTGTTGACTTTGCAAGTGCAAGATATTGTGCGAGAAGTAGATGTTATTGGATTATCGCCGAACACGTTCGGCGAGCACGACAAGTATGCATTATGGACTTCAAAAATGAGGTTGAGATAATGGAACATTCGATGGGAGATCTTCATCACTCAGCAAATTGCCGATGTGCTTAGGTGACCCAATTTTTCTCGCCCTTTTATTTCAGCGCTGACAGCATAACTCAATAACTGTTCGGCGATGTTACAAGTCCATTATTCGAATCGCCGACCTGTTCGGCGACCTCCTTCATCTTAACTTATTTGCCTCTTTCTGAGAGTGTCTCCCAATGGAACTAAGGGCGATATCTGGATCATTGGGCGCACCACCGAGGTAGATTCCTCGTCACCTTGCTCTGCATGTTTACATACTAGAATTTTATCTTTATTTGTTAGTTTTTATTTTTTATTTTTATTTTATTTACAGAGTGTCAGTTCTCATCTCACATTGAGAACAATGTTAAATGCTTTTGGTGGGGGTGTGTACTTGGTCAGTGAATTCCTATGTGTTCTTGGACCCTCTTGGATCCATTTTTTCCACCTGTTGATTGAGTTTAATTGTGGATATTCTTCTGAATATTTGAGTGTCGGTTGTGTTCAATATTGATGGCTTGAATAGTCCTCTCAATCAAACAAAAGTAAATGTGTGGCTATGATGAGGCCAAATGAAAATGCATAGATAATATATAGAATTTTCGCATCTCGTTGTGACTAGCCGATTATTGAATTGAGTCTCTTGTGATGAACAGTGCACACTAGCGAAAGTGTTGAGTCTTGTTTGATATTGATGCCAATGCCTTGTTTGTTGAGCTTACCGTGAACCATGTGTGATTAATGAGTAAACAATTTGGACTCATTTAGGGCTTGATTTTAATAGATTTAGTGTTCTCAAATACATATTTTATGCCAATAACTTATGTAAATCCTTGAATTTTAGGTATTTAGATTGAGGAACAAAGCATGGACACTGTTGAGCGAAAAAGGAACAACGCAGCTGAAAGAACGAAGAAAATAAGGCCTGAGGATCGCCCAATCCATTGGGCGAGTCGCCGAACGGCCATGGTCTTGCCTAATGTTCCAGTGTACCAATCCCTGAAGGAGAAAATCAAGTTGGCAATAGAAAGGAGCAGTCGACGAGTCACCGAATGGTTCCGCGATGTTGTGTCATATCGCCAAAATTTACAAAACTTGAAGATGCTGAAGGCCAAAGCAAAAAGTCGATTGAATTGACCAAAGGGCTGATCGCCGAGTGGATCGGTGATCCTGACTTATTGCACCGAGTTATCCTCCCCAACACATTGTTTGGCAACTATAAATACATTTTTAAATTCTTAGTTTAGAAGGCAGTTTTATGCAGTTTTCATTATTGTTCAGTTTTCAAGTTAGAGCTTAGAACTGAGTTTTTGAAGACAATATTTCCTTAGCTTTGAAGATTTCCATTTCGAAGAAATCGGAAGTGGGTGTTGAAGATTCTTCATCTTAGACCTTTGTAAAGACAATATCAATCTTACCCAGCTAATGAAAACAAAATTTGGTAACGAATTGTACCTTTTTATGATGTTTAGATAAAACCTGAATCCTTGGGGTGTACTTATGTGATCATGGGTTGATTTAATTGTTGGGTATTGTTAACTGATAGTTTACCTGTTGTTTAAAGGTGATTTCATTTAGTAATTGTGGTTGAACTTGATGGGTTATAGTTGCAAATACAATCTTAACTTCGTGTTTTTTGGCTTGCTCGAGAGAGAGGTTTTAAAACCAAAATTACTGAATTGATGGTCCGTGGGTATTGGGTTTTCATGGGTTCAGCTCGAGAGAGTGAATCCTAAACCCTTTTCCAGACATTCAGCTCAAGAGAGTGAATGGACTAAAGTGAACGTTGTGCATAATTGTTGCTTATTGGTGCTCAAGAGAAACCAATTTGGTTTGGGGTAAATTGTTTGAGAGAAAGTTTATCCCCACTAAATTCTAGCTTAATCAGTGATTTGCATTTGTTTACTATTAGTTGAAATTACCCAGTTGTTTACCTTATCCCATAATCCAATCATATCCCAAGAATCCCATCTCTATATTCATATGTTCGTGTTATTTGTCATTTTAGTTGACAATCAAATACAAACCCCCCCTAATATTTAACACTTGTGTCACCCCAAATTTGAACTATGTTTGTCTTCGTAAATGTTTTTAACTATCATTGACTTGAGCATATTCAGGCTTTTCTATTGATTCTCAAATATGAACCACTCCCTCGGGACTCAACCCTAACACACTTAGTTGGGTTATATTACTACTTACAATCGTGGGCACTTAGTATTGTATGAAGTGTCCTAATACGTGAAATCAAAAATGGCGCTGCTGCCGGGGAGTAGGGTTACTTGAGAATATATTTAGGTTGATTTTTGTTCTTGTTAGTTATAGTTGTACATACTTAATTTTAGTTTTGTTCTGCTTGATTGTGTATTGAAACAGGAAGTATGACTGTGAACAGAAGAAATGGCAGCCAAGTAGGCCATCAAGATGGCATCAGAAACCTCAACGATGTCAATGAGCCTCATGCTAATGACCCTATATCATCGGAGGTATTGGTGCCATTCGCTTGCCTCCGGCCGAAGGGAATGCGGTGTTCCACATCACGAGTACTATGTTTCAACTCTTGAAATTAAAGGGACATTTCAGTGGTTTGGCTCATGAGGGTCCCCATGAGTATATTAGAAACTTTCTTGATGTATGCGGACCGTTCTCCTTCAAGAATATCGCCCAAGAATTGGTCCAGTTGAGATTGTTCTCGTTCTCTTTGATGGGAGAAGCGTGTAAATGGCTGGCTGAATTGCCATGTGAATCAATCACTTATTGGGAGAAGTTGGTTACCGCATTTCAAGTGCGATTTTTCCATCCCTCGAAGATGATGAATCTTCGGGACAGCGTTCAGAGCTTCAAGTGTCTAGAATGCGAGCCAATTCATGAAACTTGGCAGCGATTCAAGAAGTTGGTGCATCAATGCCCAACTCATGACTTTCCTGACAAAATGTTGCTGCAGTATTTTTACCGGAGTTTTCAGTCGAT
This sequence comes from Solanum stenotomum, assembly GCF_019186545.1. Classification (NCBI taxonomy): domain Eukaryota; kingdom Viridiplantae; phylum Streptophyta; class Magnoliopsida; order Solanales; family Solanaceae; genus Solanum; species Solanum stenotomum. Next base: position 34,865,672 of record NC_064286.1, on the reverse strand, counting down.
AAATAAAGGTGTTGCTGACCAACTTTCTACGGGACGTTTAATACATCAATCTTATATCATAGCTGCTCAACTCTTGGATGGCATGACTACCATAAACAGGGCATGGTATACCCCTGAAGACCAGGTCTCCCCTCTCACATTCAAATTGACCTAAGAGAAAATGGAGAAAGACCAAGAGAGGGACCATACCATGGCCAAGATCATGACACAACTTGACATTTTGTCCAAAAATGTCATGGGAGCTGGTGCTCGATGTGTGAATGTCGTGGGTATCGGGTGTGATAATCTGGAGGAGTCAAAGTTTGAAGCCTTGTATAATGAGGAGGTGAATTTCCTAGCCAACCAAGGTGGTGGTTATCGTTCAAACTACCCAAGGTAGGGTGGTAACCAAGGTTGGAATAGGGATGAAGGTTGGAAGGATCACGATAGAGAATGGATGGACCAAAATCGTAAATGGAAGGATATGGAGAAGGATATGTGCCTCCCCATGAGCGCCAAAAGCGAAAGGATTCGGAAGGTGACCGATCGGAGGATATGCTTTCTTGTATCTTCAACAAAGTTGAAGGGTTGGACAAGATCTTTAAAGAGATGAAAGTAGATGTGTCAACTCATAGCTAGATCGTTACCTCTCATTCAGTGTCGATCAAGCAATTGGAGACCCAAATGGGTCATATCTCATCTTATTTGAACTCAAGATAGTAGGGGGGTTTGCCTACTGATACTATGGCTAGCCACCAGAATAAGGTTTAAGTGTGTACTTGCGTCGTGTCGCGACGTTAACTAAGGCGATGCTTAGGAGGCAACCTAAGTTTTATTTTCTTTCTTTTTTAAGTTTCGAATAATAGTATGTTGATTATATAGGTCGAAGTGCATAAAGTATTTGAAAAGTGCAGGTTGGCGAGCTAAAGGTCCAGTCGGCCACCCCGACCTAGACCACATTTAGATCCAAGACAACTTTAATGTGGAGTCTCTAAAACTCGATGAGCCCAAGAAATTATAGGCGAATCACCGACCAGATCAGCGATCACGATCTAGTCCACCGTTTGGACCACCAGTTTAACTGAAGGTACTGTTAAACTCGGCAGGCATAGGAAATTATTGGTGAATCGCCGACCAGATCGGTGATCACGATCTAGTCAGCCGTTTGTACCACCAGTTTAACTAGAGGCACTGTAAAACTCAGCGACGTAAGTGACCAATCCGCGTGTCGTCGAGTGGGTTGGCGAGCACGACTAATGTCGCCGAATGGGCGAGAACTAGATGGTCTTCAAGGCCAAAGGCTTAAAAGTTTAAACTATTTAACTTTCCCTCACTTTTGAACTTCCCAAACTCACACCCGCACTTTAGTTTCTATATTTTTGCACTTTTAAAGTATCTAAGTCATTGATTTGTGCTCGGATTGGGATTACTTTGCCGCCTAGCATTTCAAACTTTACTAATAGGCATTTAAGGTTGGTTTTTGGAACCCCGAGTTTATTTTTATTGAGTTTGTACTAATTTGCAATGATTTTATCTTGTTGAAGTGTGATGGGCCTCTTTGATAGTGTTAGTATGTTTATGTGTTTGTTTTAATTCTAATACCTAGCCCATATTGCCCGTAATGTTGAAATTTGTTAGATTCTTGTAATTTCGTGCTTTGAGATTGAATAAAATTTTGGGGTTGTGCTTGCATGTTGTTAGGTTTAGTTGGGTGAAGTCTAAGTAACCTGTCTTTGTGCCAAATGACGTAATTTGCCAAATAATAGAGCAGGTGATGTCATTCTTAAGGGGAAAAATCGTCAGATGGGTAAATTTTACAAAACTGGGAGAAGTTTGAGTATCCCGGGGTTATTGGGTGTTAAGGGTCTTGTTTTAATTTGAATTGTCCAGGCTTTGATATTTTTTGGGGGTTGCAGAGTTGAATTTGAGAAGTTAGGTTGAAATTAGGCATGTTGGCGAGCTGGGTCGAGCTCGCTGAACCACTCGGCAGTTCACCGAAGTTCCCCATCTCGCCTTTAATTTAATGCTTAATGGGTAATTTTGTTCTATAACTTTCGGGGAGAAGCCTAAAGTCACCGAAGGAACTTGGCTACTCGACGAAGGTCTTCTTGTTTGCCCTTTGTCTACACCCCTGTAGCTTAAATTGCACTATAACATTCGGTGGGCTAATCCTTGCTCGCCGAAGGATGTCGACGCTCCACCGAAAGATTTTTCGATCGCCGACTTATCAAATTTTTCCAAAAATTTTGAACCACTCCTTTCGATGTGCCTAATCTAGCTCGCCAAACTGATTCAAAAAGTGTGTTTGCAACTGTGTTTCTATGCTTTTGATTGAAATGTTTTTAACCTTTTCCCGATGTTTCGTAGATATGGCTAGACCTAAGGTTGCAGGTAGAAACATTCCACCCCCAAGCAAAGCTAAGGGGATATCACTAAATTAGGAGTCAGTTGCATCTAGGGCCAAGGACATCAAACTTCCCACAACTGGTGGGAAGGGAAAAGGAAAACAGAAAGCACTAGCATCACCAGAAGTCAGCTCCGACAGTAATGGCATATATGCCACTCACCTTACCACTTTTGAGAGTGAGAGTGAGCACAAGGAGCCTCAGACTGTAGCTTCTGATAATGATGATGAGCCAGTAGCAGCACAAAGTGCAGAGCCGCGGTAAAAAAATATGAAAGATCTGTTTAGGATCAGGAATCCTCAGCCTACCACCACTTCTCTTAAATATCCAGCACAGGTTGTAGTCTTAGCTCCTCCTGTACTGGGTCCTCCTCCCAATGTGATGAACAGGTTAAAAAATGAGGGGCTGAGGACGATTATTGAGGATAAGCTGCAAGGTTCTGGTTTGGCTTCATCAGCAGCATTATCATGCCATCCCATAACGAGTCGATAATCCGCCTATCCAAGGCATTCTGTCTAGGTTGCATCATAGAGAATACCAGGATAAATATGGGGATCACTATAGCACAACGGATGGCCATAAGGACGAAGCAGTGCCAGGCCTCACTTCCCTTCCTGGTAATGATCACCGAGTTATGCAAAGGGGCTCAGTTACCAACAGATGCAAAGAAGGATGTGGAAGTGAATCACACATCCTCCACTAATATCCTGAGGATTGAGGCTGAATATTTGAAGAACCAGGCTGAGAACAAGAAGAAGGCATCCCCATTGGACTCATCATTGGTTGTGGATAAACAATCACTAACTGCAGAGGCATTTTTGCCAACACCGGCCCCTGGGCCTCCAGGTACTTCTTGTGTTGTACCTTCTGACATCCATAGTCCTTCTGTTGTTGCACTGCCTCCTAGACTTGTTGTTGTTGCTGCCACTCGGACCCCACACTCAGGCTTCATTACTCCGGATGAGGCAGCTTGCCCATTCTGCCGATAGTCGGGATGCTAGACTCGAGTCCTCCATTCCGGTCATGATTCAGACTACCCTGGCCGATGTTGTGACATCATTGAACACTGGCATTCATGTCCTTGTGGAAAGGATAGTGGTATGTGAGTGTGGCCAAGGGGCCACCGAGGAGGTGACGGATCTGAAGGACGCTATAGATGTGTTAAGAAGTGATATGGATCAGCTGAAGTCCACCGACATGTCCCTCATTTTCAGGATGGTGGTGATCCCAGATGTGCCAGATATGCCTCTGGCTACCACTGGAGTTAAGGTTAGAGTAAAGGAGATAGTTAATCCTGAGTCTGATGTGGAGACTGATGAAGAGATGTTTGAGGTGGCTGAGGAAGCTTCATATAAGGGCCTTACTGAGGCTGAGGAGGCCATGGTAGATGTAGTCGTGCAGGCTTCTTTGGAAAATACACCCTTGGTTGATCCTAGTGGACCTGATATCTCTTTTGAGGCGACTCCGGGCACTGATGCCCAAGCTCAGACTGATGCACCAGGCACTGATGCCCAGACAGATTGAGTGACTGTGTAGATAGGATCCTTTCTTTACCTCTCCCTCTGTGTTTCTTTATTTTGACTCATACATATTTTATTTTGATTTAAATTTTAGGACAAATGGATTTATTAGTGGTGGGGTGAGGCCAACATTTGTGTGACCTGTTGGGATTATGTTTTGTTTATATATTTGGCTTTTGAGCTAAATTTGTGTGTGGCACTATTTTTGTGGGTGATTGAGCTTATGGCTCCTTGTTTAGAATTGTAAATGATTTTTGGACCCTTCCAAAAAAATTGTACCAGCTCTTGTTTGTGTTAAATATGTCATTCTCTTGCAAATTTGAGTGTCGATTTTGATCAATAATGATGACTTGAATAGTGCTCATAATCGAACAAAAATGAATGTGCGGCTACGATGAGGCCAAATTAAGTTGCATTGACAATATGTGAACTCTTTGCATCTCGTTGTGTCTAGCCAAGTATCTAATTGAGTCTCTTGTGATGAACATTGCACACTAGCAAAAGTGTGGAGTCATGTTTGGCATTGGTGCCAATGCTTTGTATGATGAGTTTACCCTGAACCATGTGTGATGACACCAAGAATTTTCCCTATTGGTCCGGTTGACTAAGTGATGCTATCTCTTGATATGATCTTAGCCAACTTTGAAGAGTGTGAAACAATTTGATATTGTACATCTTTTGTGGCCTACCTTGTGAGTGTGTGAACCCCATTTAAAAATCCTTTGAGCCTTAACCTTTTCTTGGAAGAGACTTGATAAAATTGTTACCTTTCTTGACCAATTACCCATAATCCTCAAGATTTATTGTTTGTTTGAATAGCAAACTTAGGCCAAAAGCCTAAGTTGGGGGTGTGGTGAAAAGAGAAGGTAAAACAAGAAGTGCAAGAAAGTCGCCTTTTAACCCAGGTTTTGAGAAAAATTGAACCCCCTCCATAAAAAAAGAGAGAAAAAGAAGAGAAGAATGAAAAATAAAAATATTGAAAAAGTTGTGGAAGTAAGTTGTGAAAATGCAGGAAGAAATGGGGTTTCCAATAGTCAATGGAAAGTGAATAATGGGTGACTATTGCGCTTGATGAAAATGATGAAGAAAAGGAAAGAAAGTGTTGTTTACACCACATTTCATGAGGATTGCTCCCATTGATCCTAAATGACCATACATTTACACTCTACCCCGTTACAAGCCTTGAAAAGACCTTTTTTATCTTGAGTGAGCGGAAACAAATGTGGATTGGAAAATACGGGCAAACCAATGAGTGAAATCATGCATTCTGTTCATCTTTGTGAGTGCGAGCGTTGAATTCGATTCCCGAGCTTTAAATTGTGAACCATTGTCTATGAATATGGAATAATTCTTTGTGTGAGGGCATTTAAGTACCTTTGTTGAGCTTGAACTTGCATTTGAATTTAGTATTGTGAACTTAAGATTCTATGATAATGGTGAGTCACAACTTGAATCTTTGAGTCCACAATTAATCTTTGCATGAGTAAGTTGAGTCTTCTTGTGTGCATTCATGATCTTGTGTAGCACTGTTTGAGATATCCTTTTTGAACTGTTGAACTTGAATTTTACTTGAGGACAACAAAAAGTTTAAGTTGGGGGTGTTGGTGAGTCCACGATTTGGACTCATTTAGGGCTTCATTTTAATAGATTTAGTGTCCTCAAATGCATATTTTGTGCCAATAAGTGATGTAAATCCTTGAATTTCAGGTATTTGGATTGAGGAACAAAGCATGGACACTATTGAGCAAAAAAGGAACAAGGCAGCTGAAAGAACGAAGAAAAGAAGGTCTGAGGATCGCCTAACCCATTGAATGAGTCGCCGAACGACCATAGTCTCGGCTAATGTTTCAGTGTGCCAAGCCTGGAAGGAGAAAATCAATTCGGTGATAGAAAGGAGCAGTCGGCGAGTCTGCGAACGGTTCCGCGATGCAGTGCCATTTCTCCCAAAGTTACAAAACTTGAAAATGTTGAAGTCCAAAGCAAAAAAGCGATGGAATTGACCAAAGGGGGGATCGGCGATCCCTACTTAGCTTGAAGAGTTAAAGATTTTCATTTCTTAGAAATTGGAAGTGGGTGTTGAAGATTCTTCATCTTAGACCTTTGTAATTAAAGACAATATCAATCTTAATCAGTTGATGGAAACACAATTGGGTAACGATTTTTACCTTTTTATGATATCTAGCTAAAACCCCAATTCTTGGGGTGTGATTATGTGATTATGGGTTGATTTAACTGCTAGGTATTGTTAATTCATAGTTTACTTACTATTTAAAGGTGATTTCATTTAGTAATTGAGGTGGAATTTGATGGGTAATAGTTGCAAATACAATTTTAACTACGTGTTTTTTGGCTTGCTCCAGAGAGACGTTTTAAAACCAAAATTACTGAATCGATGGTCTGTGGGTATTGGGTAGTCATGGGTTCAGCTCGAGAGAGTGAATCCTAAACCCTGTTCCACACATTCAGCTCGAGAGAGTGAATGGACTTAAGCGAAGGTTGTGCTTAATTAAATCTTATTGGTGTTCGAGAGAAACTAATTTGATTCTGGGTAAATTTTTCGAGAGAACGTTTATCCCCACTAAAGTCTAGCTTAATCACTGATTTGCAGTTGTTTACTATTAATTGAAATTACACATTTGTTTACCGTAGACCATAATCCAATCACATCCCAAAATTCCCGTATCTATATTTGTATGTTCATGTTATTTGTTGTTTTAGTTAATAATGAAATACAAACCCCCCTAATATTTGACACTTGTGTAACCGCAAATTTGAACAATGTTTTTATTCGTAAATGTTTTTAGTTATGATTAACTTTAGCATATTCAGGCTTTTCTATTGAATCTCAAATACGAACCACTCCATTGGGACTCGCCCTAACTCACTTAGTTGGGTTATATTACTACTAATTACAATTGTTGGCACTTAGTATTAGATGAAGTGTCTTGATACGTGATTTCAAAAATGACGTCGTTGCCGAGGAGTGGTGTTACTTGATATTTTAGTTAAGTTGATTTTTGTTCTAGTCAGTTATAGTGAATTCACGAGTACTATGTTTCAACTCTTGCAATTAAAGGGACTTTTCAATGGTTTGGCTAATGAGGATGCCCATGAGCATATTAGAAACTTTGTTGATGTATGCGGACCATTCTCCTTCAAGAACATCTCCCAAGAATTGGTCCGGTGGAGATTGTTCCTGTTCTGTTTGATGGGAGAAGCTTGTAAGTGGCTCGCTGAATTTCCACGTGAATCAATCATTTATTGGGAGAAGTTGGTTACCACATTTCCAGTGCAATTTTTCCCACCCTCAAAGATGACCACTCTTCGGGACAGCGTTCAGAGCTTCAAGCATCTAGAATGCGAGCCAATTCATGAAACATGGTTGCGATTCAAGAAGTTGGTGCATCAATGCCTAACTCACGACTTACTTGACAACGTGTTGCTGTAGTATTTTTACCGGAGTCTTGTCTCAGTAAATAAGGGTGTTGTTGACCAACTTTCTCTAGGAGGTTAGATGCTGCTCCCTTATGTGATAGCTGCTCAGCTCTTGGATAGCATGACTACCATAAACAGGGCGTGGTATACCCATGAAGACCAGGTCTCCCCTCTCACATTCAAATTGACCAAACAGAAAATGGAGAAAGACCAAGAGAGAGACCAGAACATGGACAAGATCATGACACAACTTGACATTTTGTCCAAAAATGTCATAGAAGTTGGTGCTCAAAGAGTCAATGTCGTGGGTGTCAGGTGTGCTAATCCAGAGAAGTCAAAATTTGAAGCCTTGTATAATGAGGAGGTGAATTTGCAAGCCAACCAAGGTGGTGGTTATCGTTCAAACAACCCAAGGCAGGGTGGTAACCAAGGTTGGAAGGATCGCGATACAGAATGGATGGACCAAAATCTTAATTAGAAGGATGAGGAGAAGAATATGTGCCTCCCCATAAGCGTCAAAATCAAAGGATTCGGAAGGTGGCCGGTCAGAGGATATGCTTTCTCGTATCCTCAACAAAGTTGAAGGGTCGGACAAGATCTTTAAAGAGACAAAAGTAGATGTGTCAACCCATAGCTAGATCGTTACCTCCCATTCGGTGTCGATCTAGCAGTTAGAGACCCAACTGGGTCATATCTCGTCTCATTTGAACTCGAGACAGTAGGGGAGTTTGCCTAGTGATACTATGGCTAACCACAAGAATGAGGTTTAAGTGTGGACTTGTGTCGTGCCGCGACGTTAACTAAGGCACTGCTTGGGAGTCAACCCAAGTTTTATTTTCTTTCTTTTTTAAGGTTCGAATAATGGTGTGTTCATTTTAAAGGTTGGCAAGCTAAAGGTCCAGTCGGTGACCCGGACCTAGACCACCTTTGGACCCAAGACAACTTTAAAGTAGAGTCTCTAAAATTCGGTGACCCCAGGAAATTATAAGCGAATCACCGACCAGATCACCGATCAATCTAGTTTGCCGTTTGGACCACCAGTTTAACAGGAGGTATTGTAAAACTCGGCGAGCTTAGGAAATTATTGGCGAATCGCCGACCAGATCGGAAATCACAATCTAGTCCGCCGTTTGGACCACCAATTTAACAGGTGGTACTGTAAAACTCGGCGAGGTAAGTGACCATTCGGCGTGTCGCCGAGTGGGTCAGCGAGTACAACTAATGTAGCCGAATGGGCAAGAACTTGATGGTTTTTAAGGCCAAAGGTATAAAAGTTTAAACTTTTTAATTTCCCTCACTTTTGAACTTCCCAAACTCACACCCGCACTTTAGTTTCTATATTTTTGCACTTTTAAAGTATTTTAGTCATTGATTTGTGCTGGATTGGGATTACTTTTCCACCTAGCATTTCAAACTTTATTAATTGGCATTTTAAGTTGCTTTTCCGAACCCTGAGTTTATTTTTATTGAATTTCTACTCATTTGCAATGATTTTATCTTGTTGAAGTGTGATGGGCCTCTCTGATAATTTTAGTATCTTTATATGTTTGTTTTAATTCTAATACCTAGCCTGTATTGCCCGTAATGTTGATATTTGTTAGATTCCTGTAATTTTGTGCCTTACAATTGATTAAAACTTTTGGGGTTGTGCTTGCATGTTCTTGTGTTTAGTTGGGTGAAGTTTAAGTAACCTGTCTTTGTGCCAAACGACATAATTTATCCAATAATAGAGCGTGTGATGTCATTCTTAAGTGGAAAAAAATCATCAAATGGAAAAATTTGGTAAAACCGGGAGAAGTCTGAGTATCCCGGGGTTATTGGGTGTTATGGGTCTTGTTTTAATTTGATATGTGCTTTCTTTGATTTTTTTTTCAGGGGTTGCGGGGTTTAATTTGAGAAGTTGAGTTGAAAGTAGGCATGTTGGGTCGTTTAGCGAGCGGGGTCAAACTCGTCGAACCATTCGGCAGTTCACCGAAGTTCCTCATTTCGCCTTTAATTTAATGCTTAATGTGTAGTTTTGTTCTGTAACTTTTGGCGAGAAACCTGAAGTCACCGAAGGAACTCGGTGACTCGCCGAAGATCTTCTTGATCTCCATTTGTCTGCACCCCTGTAGCTTAAATTGCACTATAACATTGGGAGGCTAATCCTTGCTCTTCGAAGGATGTCGGCGATCCGTCGAAAGGTTTTCCCATCGCCGACTTGTCAAAATTTTCCAAGTTTTATGAGCCAATCCTTTCGCCGAGCATGATGTAGCTCGCCAAAGCGATTCTAAAAGTTTGTCTGCAACTGCATTTCTATGCTTTTGGTTGAAATGTTTTTCATCTTTTCCCGATGTTTTGCAGACATGGCTTGACCTAAGGTTGTAGGTAGAAACATTCCACCCCCAAGGAAGGCTAAGGGGATATCACTAAATTAGGAGTCAATTGCATCTAGGGCATAGGACACCAAACTTCCCACAACTAGTGGGGAGGGAAAAGGAAAAGGGAACGTACCAGCATCACCAGAAGTCAACTCTAACAGTGACAGTATATATGCCACTCACCTCACCACTTCGAAGAGTGAGGGTGAGCACAAGGAACCTCAGACTATAGCTTCTATTGATGATGAGCTAGTAGCATCACAAAGTGCAGAGTTGCGGTCAAAAGGATGACTAATACGTCTAAGATCAGGAATCCTCATCCTACCACCACCTCTCTTCAATCTCCAGCACAGGTTGTAGTCCTAGCTCCTCCTGTACAGGTTCCTCCTTGCAGCAAGTCGATGAACAGGTTAAAAATTAAAGGGCTGAGGACGATTTTTGAGGAGAAGCGTCTGTCCACTGATAGGGTGATTGATAAGTACCCAGAGATCATGAGTTGTCTGAATTCTCATAATTTCCTGATCTTCACCAAGCCTCGTGGCCCACCTATTCCAAAATGGGTCCGGGAGTTCTATGTTTCTTATGGAATGTTGATACCACAGATGAAGAAGCAAGCAACGTCTTTCAAACAAGTTGACCATGTAGTTGTTCTGGGAAAGAAGGTCAATTGTCACAGTGAGGCTATTAATGTTGTCCTGGATTGTCCCGATGATACTGATGACGAGTGCCAGCATCTGATTAGGAAAAAGACTCTAGACAATATGAAGAAATGGTTGGTCCCGCTCATATCAGACCTACTCCCAAGTGGCTGGACATTGGAGCACTAATTGAAAAGAAGGATCTTAACATAGTCGTAAGGTTCTTGTTTGGCTTCATCAGCAGCACTATCATGCCATCACAGAATGATTCGATCCTCCGCCTAGCCAAGGCATCCTATCTAGGTTGCATAATAAAGAAGACCAGGTTAAATCTAAGGATCACTATAGCACAAAAGATGGTGATAAGGGAGAAGCAGTGCCAGACCTCACTTTCCTTCCCAGTATTGATCACCGAGTTGTGTAGACGGGCTCAGGTACCAAGAGATGCAAAGAAGGATGTGGAAGTGATTCCAACATCCTCCACTGATATACAAATGATTGAGGTTGAATATTAGAATGACCAGGCTGAGGACAAGAAGAAGGAAGCCCCGGTGGACTCATCCCTGGTTGTGGATAAAGAATCACTTACTGCAGAGGCATATTTGCCTTCTCCGGCTCCTAGGCCTTCAGGTACTTCTTATGTTGTACCTTCTAACATCCATAGTTCTTCTGTTGCTGCACTGCCTCCTACACCTATTGCTGTTGCTGCCACCCGGACCCCGCACACTCAGGCTTCATTACTCCAGAAGGGGCAGCTTGCCCATTCTACCGATTGTCAGGCTGCCAGACTCGAGGCCTCCATTTTGGACATGATTCAGACTGCCATGGCCAATGATGTGACATCATTCAGTGCTTCCATTGATGTCCTTGCGGCAAGGATAGCGGTGTGTGAGCATGATCAAGGGAACACCGTGAAGATGACGGATCTGAAGGTCGCTATAGCTCTGTTGAGAGTCAACGTAAATCAGCTGAATTCCATCGACATGTCCATCATTTTTGGGACGATGGTGATCCCAGATGTGCCAGATATGCCTCCGTCAACCACTGGAGTTGAGGTTAGAGTTGAGGAGATAGCTAATACCAAGTTTGAGGCGGAGACTGATGAAGAGATGTTTGAGGCTGCTGAGGAAGTTTCATATGAGGGCCTTACTGAGGCTGAGGAGGTCATGGTAGATGCAGATATGCACGCTTCTTTTCAAATACACCTTGGTTGATCCTAGTGCAGCTAATATCCTTTCTGAGGTGACTCCGGGCACAGATGCCCAAGATCAAACTGATGCACCGGGCAGTGATGCCCAGAAAGATGGAGCGATTGTGTAGACAAGATCATTTTCTTTACCACTCTCTCTATCTTTATTTATTTTGACTCTTGGATATTTTATTTTGATTTGCATTTGAGGACAAATGGATTTATTTGTGGTGGGGTGAGGACCACCTTTTGTGTGACCTTTTGTGATTATGTTTTGTTTATATATTGGGTTTTTGAGCTAAATTCGTATGTTGCACTATTTTTGTGGGTGATTGAGCTTGTGGCTCCCTATTTTGAATTGTAAATGATTTATGGACCCTTCCAAAAAATTGTACCACCTCTTGTTTGTGTTAAATGTGGTCGTTCTCTTGTAAATTTGAGTGCCGGTTTTGATCAATACCGATGTCTTGAATAGTGCTCATAATTGAACAAAAATGAATGTGCGGCTACAATGAGGACAAATGAAGTTGCATAGACAATATGTGAACTATTTGCATCCCGTTGTGACTAGCTAAGTATCGAATTGAGTCTCTTGTGATGAACATTGCAAACTAGCAAAAGTGTGCAGTCTTGGTGGACATTGGTGTCAATACTTTGTGTGTTGAGTTTACCGTGAACCATGTGTGATGACACCTAGAATTTTCCCTGTTGGTCTGGTTGACTAAGTGATGCAATGTCTTGATATGATCTTAGTCAACTATGAAGAGTATAAAACAATTTGATATTATATCTCTTTTGTGTCATATCTTGTAGCCTTAACCTTTTCTTGAAAGAGACTTGGTAAAATTGTGACCTTTCTTGATCAATTACCCATAATCCTCATGATTTTTTGTTTGTTTGAATAGCCAACTTAGGCCAAAAGCCTAAGTTGGGGGTGTGGTGAAAAGAGGAAATAAATCAAGAAGTGCAAGTAGTCACCTTTTGACCAAGGTTTTGAGAAAAATGGAAACCCTCCATAAAAACAAGAGAGAAAAACAAGAAAAGAATGAAAAAGAAAAAGATTGAAAAAGTTGTGGAATAAAGTTGTGAAAATGCAAGAAGAAATGGGGTTTCCAACAGTCCATGGAAAGTGATTAACGGGTGACTTTTGAGCTTCAATGAAAATGATGAAGAAAAGGAAAGAAAGTGTTGTTTACACCACATTTCATGAGGATTGCTCCCATTGAGCCTAAATGACCATACCTTTGCACTCAGCCCCATTACAAGCCTTGAAAAAACCTTTTTAATCGTGAGTAAGCTGAAACTAGTGTTGATTGGAAAATACGGGCAAACTTGTGGGCCAAATCATGCATTGTGTTCATATTAGTTACTGCTAGCATTGAATTTGACTCCGGAGCCTTAAATTGTGAACCATTGTGTGTGAATATGGAATTATTGTTTGTGTGAGGGAATTTAAGTACCTTTGTTGAATTTGAACTTGCATTTGAAGTAAGTTTTGTGAGCTTGAGATTCTATGATAATGGTGAGTCACAACTTGAAACTTTGAGTCCACAGTTGATCTTTCCATGAGTAAGTTGACTCTTCCTGTGTGCATTCATGATTGAATCTTTTGTAGCACTGTTTGAGTCATCCTTTTTAAACTGTTGAACTTGAGTTTTACTTGAGAACAAGGAAAAGTTTAAGTTGGGGGTGTTGATGAGGATTTGTAGTCATTTAGAGCTTCATTTTAATAGATTTAGTGTCCTCAAATGCATATTTTTACCAATAAGTGATTTAAATCCTTGAAATTTTAGGTATTTGGATTGAGGAACAAAGCATGGACACTATTGAGCAAAAAAGGAACAAGGTAGATGAAAGAACGAAGAAAAGAAAGGTTGATCGCCTAACCCATTGCGTGAGTCACTGAACGGCCATGGTCTCGCCTAATGTTTCAGTGTGCCAAGCCTTGAGGGAGAAAATCGATTCGCCGATAGAAAGGACCAACCTGTGAGTCGTCGAACGGTTCCGCGATGTAGTGCCATATCGCCCAAAGTTATAAAACTTGAAGATGCTGAAGGTCAAAGCAAAAAAGCGATGGAATTGACCAAAGTCCGGATCGCCGAGTGGATTGGCGATCCCAACTTATTGCACAAAATGGTCCTTCACAACACATTTTTTGGAAACTATAAATACGTTTTTAAATTCATAGTTTAGAAGACAATTTTATGCAGCTTTCATTATTCTTTAGTTTTAAAGTTTAGAGCATAGAACAGAGTTTTTGAAGACAATATTTCCTTAGCTTTGAAGAGTTTAACTTTCCATTTCTAAGAAATTGGAAATGGGTGTTGAAGATTCTTCATCTTAGACCTTTGTAAAGATAATATCAATCTTACTCAGTTGATGAAAACATAATTTGGTAACGATTTTTACCGTTTTATGATGTCTAGCTATAACCCCAATTCTTAGGGTGTGATTATATGACTATGGGTTGATTTAATTGCTAGGTATTGTTAATTCATAGTTTACTTTTTGTTTAAAGGTGAATTCGTGTAGTAATTGTGGTGGAATTTGATGGGTTATAGTTGCAAATACAATCTTAACTTCGTGTCTTTTGGCTTGCTCGAGAGAGAGGTTTTAAAACAAAAATTATTGAATAGATGGTCTGTGGGTATTGGGTTGTCATGGGTTCAGCTCGAGAGAGTGAATCCTAAACCCTTTTCCACACATTCAGCTTGAGAGAGTAAATAGAATAAAGCGATGTTGTGCTTAATTGCTGCTTATTGGTGTTCGAGAGAAACCAATATGATTCGGGGTAAATTGTTCGAGGGAAATTTTATCTCCACTAATGTCTAGCTTAATCACTGATTTGCAGTTGTTTACTATTAATTGAAATTACTAGTTGTTTACCTTTGCCCATAATCCAATCACATCCCAAGAATCACATCTCTATATTCATATGTTCATGTTATTTGCTGTTTTAGTTGATAATCAAATACAAACCCCCCCCCCCCCAATATTTGATACTTGTGTCACCCGGATTTGAACAATGCTTTTATTCATTAAGGTTTTTAGCTATGATTGACTTGAGCATATTCAGGCTTTTCTATTGAATATCAAATATGAACCACTCCCTTGGGACTCGACTCCAACTCACTTAGTTGGGTTATATTACTACTTACAATCGTTGGCACTTAGTATAGGACGAAGTGTCCTGATACGTGTAATCAAAAATGGCGTCGTTGCCGGGGAGTGGTGTTAGTTGAGAATTTTAGTTAAGTTGATTTTCGTTCTTGTTAATTATAGTTGTACTTACTTAATTTTAGTTTTGTTTTGCTTGATTATGTGTTGAAACAGGAGGTATGAGTGTGAACAGAAGAAATGACAGCCAAGTAGGCCATCAAGATGACATCGGAAACCTCAACTATGTCAATGAGCCTCATGCTAATAACCCCCATATCATGGGAGGTATTGGTGTCATTCTCTTGCCTTCAGCCGAAGGGAATGCGGTGTTCCACATCACGAGTAGTCTGTTTCAACTATTGCAATTAAAGGGACTTTTCAATGGTTTGGCAGATGAGGAATCCCATGAGCATATTAGAAACTTTGTTGATGTATGCGGACCGTTCTCCTCCAAGAACATCTCCCAAGAATTGGTCTGATTGAGATTGTTCCTGCTCTCTTTGATGGGAGAAGCGTGTAAGTGGTTGGCTGAATTCCCACGTGAATCAATCAATTATTGGGAGGCGTTGGTTACCGCATTTCAAGAGGGATTTTTCCATCCCTCGAATATGACGACTTTTCAGGACAGCATTCAGAGCTTCAAGCGTCTAGAATGCGAGCCAATTCATGAAACTTGGCTGCGATTCAAGAAGTTGGTGCATCAATGCCCAACTCATGACTTGCCTGACAACGTGTTGCTACAGTATTTTTACCGAAGTCCTGACTCGGTAAATAAGGGTGTTTCTGACCAACTTTCTCTGAGAGGTTTGATGCAACAACCTTATGTGATAGTTGCTCAGCTCTTGGATGGCATCACAACCATAAACATGGTGTGGTATACCTGTGAAGACTAGGTCTCCCCACTCACATTCAAATTGACCAAAGAGAAAATAGAGAAAGACCAAGAGAGGGACCAGAACATGGCCAAGATTATGACAAAAACTTCACATTTTGTCCAAAAATGTCATGGGATCTAGTGCTCGAAGTTTCAATGTCGTGGGTGTCGGGTGTGCTAATTCGGCGGAGTCAAAGTTTGAAGCCTTGTATAATGAGGAGGTGAATTTCCAAGCCAACGAAGGTGGTGGTTATCATTCAAACTACCCAAGGTAGGGTGGTAACCAAGGTTGGAATTGGGATGAAGGTTGGAAAGATCGCGATAGAGAATGGATGGACCAAAATCTTAATTGGAAGGAATAAGAGAAGGATATGTGCCTCCCCATGAGCGCCAAAACCCAAAGGATTCGAAATGTAGCCAGTCGGACGAAATGCTTTCTCATATCTTCAACAAAGTTGAAGGGTCGAACAAAATCTTTTAAGCGATGAAAGTAGATGTGTCAATCCATCGCTAGATTGTTACCTCCCATTCAGTGTCGATCAAGAAGTTGGAGACCCAAATGGGTCATATCTCATCTCATTTGAACTTGAGACAGTAGTGGGGGTTTCCCTAGTGATACTATGGCTATCCACAAGAATGAGGTTTAAGTATGGACTTCTGTCATGCCGCGACATTAAATAAGGCACTACTTGGGAGGCAACCCAAGTTTTATTTTCTTTCTTTTTTAATTTTTGAATAATGTTGTGTTAATTGTGCAGGTTGAAGTGTGTAAAGTGTTCGAAAAGTGCAGGTTGGCAAGATAAAGGACCAGTCGGCGACCCTGACCTAGACCGCCTTTGGACCCAAGAAAACTTTAAAGTTGAGTCTTTAAAACTCGGCGACTCCAGGAAATTATTGGGGCATCGCTAACCAGATCGGCAATAACAATCTAGTCCACCATTTGGACCACCAGTTTAACTGTAGGCACTATAAAACTCAGCGAGCACAGGAAATTTTTGGCAAGTCGCTGACCAAATCGGGGATCACGATCTAGTCCGCCGTTTGGACCACCAGTTTAACTGGAGGTACTATAAAACTCAGTGAGGTAAGTGACCATTCGGCATGTCGCCGAGTGGGCCGGCGAGAACTCGATGGTTTTTTAGGCCAAAGGTTTAAAAGTTTAAACTCTTTAACTTTCCCCACTTTTGAACTTCCCAAACTCATACCCGCACTTTAGCTCCTATATTTTTGCACTTTTAAAGTATTTTGGTTGTTGATTTGTGCTCATATTGGGATTACTTTGCTGCCTAGCATTTCAAACTTTATAAATAGGCATTTAAGGTTTGTTTTCCGAACCCCGAGTTCATTTTTATTGAATGTGTACTCATTTGCTATGATTTTATCTTGTTAAAGTGTGATGGGTCTCTCTGATAGTGTTGGTATGTTTATGTGCTTGTTTTAATTGTTTTAGCTAGCCCGTATTGCTCGTAATGTTGATATTTGTTAGATTACTATAATTTTGTGCCTTATAATTGATTAAAACTTTTGGGGTTGTGCTTGCATGTTGTTGGGTTTAGTTGCGTAAACTCTAAGTAACCTGTCTTTGTGCCAAATGGAGTAATTTGCCCAATAATAGAGCGGGTGACGTCATTCTTAAGGGGAAAAATCGTCAAATGGCCAAATTTGGCAAAACCGGGAGAAGTCTGAGTATCCCGGGGTTATTGGGTGTTATGGGTCTTGTTTTAATTTGAGTTGTGCATGCTTTGATTGTTTTTCAGGGGTTGCGAGGTTGAATTTGAGAAGTTGGGTTGAAAGTAGGCATGTTGGGTCGTTTGTCGAGCTGGGTCGAACTCGCCAAACCACTCGGTGGTTCACCGAAGTTCCCTATCTCTCCTTTAATTTAATGCTTGATGGGTAGTTTTTTACTGTAATTTTCGGTGAGAAGCCTGAATTCACGGAAGGAACTCGGCGACTCGCCGATAGTCTTCTTGATCGCCCTTTATCTGCACCTTTTGTAGCTTAAATTGCACTGTAACATTCGGCGGGCTAACCCTCGCTCACCGAATGACGTTGGCGATCCACCGAAAGGCTTTCCTATCGCCGACTTGTCAAATTTTTCCAAAAATTTTGAGCCAATCCTTTCGACGAGCTTGATCTATCTCGCCAAAGCAATTCGGAAAGTCTGTCTGCAACTGTGTTTCTGTGGTTTTGATTGAAATGTTTTTACCCTTTTCTCGATGTTTTACAGCTATGGCTAGACCTAAGGTTGTAGGTAAAAACATTCCACCCCCAAGGAAGGCTAAGGGGAAATCACTAAATTAGGAGTCAACTGCATCTAGGGCCAAGAACACCAAACTTCCCACAACTGTTGGGAAGGGAAGAGGCAAAGGGAAAGCACCAGCATCACTAGAAATCAGCTCCGACAGTGATGGCATATATGCCACTCACCTCTCCACTTTTGAGAGTGAGGGTGAGCACAAGGAGCCTCAGACTGTAGTTTCTGATGACGCTGAGCTAGTAGCATCATAAAGTGCAGATCTGCGGTAAAAAAGAATGAATGATCTTTCTAGGACCAGGAATATTCAGCCTACCACCACTTCTCATCCATCTCCAGCACAAGCTGTAGTCTTAGATCCTTCTGTATTGGGTCCTCCTCCCAAGTTGATGAACAGGTTAAAAACAGAGGGGATGAGGACGATTATTGAGGAGAAGGGTCTGTCCACTAATGGGGTGATTGATAGGTACCCCGAGATCGTGAGCTGTCTAAAGTCTCATAATTTCCTGATCTTCACCAAGCCGCGTGGCCCATATATTCCAAATTGGGTCTGGGAGTTCTATGCTTCTTATGGAACCTTGATACAACAGATGAAGAAGCAAGCAACAACTTTCGAACAAGGTGACCATGTAGTTGTCCGGGGCAAGAAGGTCAATTATCACAGTGAGGCTGTTAATTCTATCCCAGATTGTCCCGATGATACTGATGACGAGTGCCAGCATCTGATTAGGAAAAAGACTTTAGACAATATGAAAAAATGGTTTGTCCCGCTCATATCATACGGTACTCCCAAGTTGCTGGAGATTGGAGCACCAATTGAAAAAAAGGATCTTAACATAGTTGCAAGGTTCTGGTTTGGCTCCATCCGCAGCACTATCATGCCATCCCAGAATAAGTCAATCCTAAACCTAGCCAAGGCAGCCTGTCTAGGTCGCATCATAAAGGAGATCAGGATAAATCTGGGGATCACTATACCACAAGAGATGGTCATAAGTGCGAAGTAGTGTCAGACCTCACTTCCTTTCCCGGTATTGATCACTGAGCTATACAGACGGGCTCGGGTACAAAGAGATGCAAAGAAGGATGTGGACATGATTCCCACATCCTCCACTAATATCCAAAGGATTGAGGCTGAATATTTGAAGGACCAGGCTGAGAAGAAGAAGAAGGTGGACTCATCCCCGGTTGTGGATTCAGACTCACTACCTGCAGAGGCATCTTTGCCTAATCCATCCCCTGGGCCTTCAGGTACTTCTTCTGTTGTACCTTCTGACATCCCTAGTTCTTTTGTTGCTGCACTGCCTCCTAGATCTGTTGTTGTTGCTGCCACCCGGACCCCCACACTTAGGTTTCATTACTTTGGAGTCTACCAATCTTTGGGCTGCCAGACTCGAGGCCTCCATTCCGGGCATGATTCAGACCAACTTGGCCGATGCTGTGACATCATTAAGTGCTGCCATTGATGTCCTTGTGGCAAGGATAGTGGTGTGTGAGAGTGACCAAGGGGCCACCGAAGATGTAACTGATCTGAAGCCCGCTATATATGTGTTGAGGAGCGATGTGGATTAGCTGAAGTCCACCGACATATCCATCATTTTTGAGATGGTGGAGATCCCAGATGTGCCAGATATTCCTCCGGCTACCACTAGAGTTGAGGTTAGAGTCAAGGAGATAACTAATCCCCAGTCTAAGGCAGAGACTGATGAAGAGATGTTTGAGGTGGCTTAGAAAGCTTCATATGAGGGTCAAACTGAGGCTGAGGAGGTCATGGTAGATGCAGTTGTGCAGGTTCTTTTGCAAATACACCCTTGGATGATCTTAGTGCAGCTGATATCCCTTCTAAGGTGACTCCAGGCATTGACGCCCAAGCTCAGACTGATGCACCGGGCAGTAATACCCAGACAGATGGAGCGATTGTGTAGACATGATCTTTTCTTTACCTCTCTATTTTTCTTTCTTTATTTTGACTCTTGGATATTTTATTTTGACTTGCATTCGAGGACAAATGGATTTTTTTGTGGTAGGTGAGGCCCACCTTTTGTGTGACCTTTTGTGATTATGTTTTGTTTATATTTTGGGCTTTTGAGCTAAATTCGTGTGTTGCATGGTTTTTGTGGATGATTGAGCTTGTGGCTCCTAGTTCTGAATTGTAAATAATTTTTGGTCCATTCCAAAAAAATTGTACCACCTCTTGTTTCTGTTAATTGTGGTTGTTTTCTTACAAATCTAAGTGTCGGTTTTTATCAATACCAATGACTTGAATAGTGATCATAATCGTACAAAAATGAATGTGCAGCTACGATGACGCCAAATGAAGTTGCATAGACAATATGTGAACTCTTTGCATCTCGGTGTGACTAACAAAGTATTGAATTGAGTCTCTTGTGATGAACATTGCACACTAGCAAAAGTTTGGAGTCTTGTTTGACGTTAGTGTCAATACTTTGTTTGATGAGTTTACCGTGACTCATGTGTGATGACACTTAGAATTTTCCCTGTTGGTCCGGTTGACAAAGTGATGCAATCTCTTCATATGATCTTAGTCAACGTTGATGAGTGTGAAACAATTTGATGTTATACCTCTTTTGTGGCCTAACTTGTGAGTGTGTGAACCCCGTTTGAACATCCTTTGATCCTTAACCTCTTCTTGGAAGATACCTGATAAAATTGTGATCTTTCTTGATCAATTACCCATAATTCTCATTATTTGTTGTTTGTTTGAATAGCCAACTTAGGCCAACAACCTAAGTTGGGGTGTGGTGAAAAGAAAAGGTAAATCAAGAAGTGCAAGAAAGTTGCCTTTTGACCCAGGTTTTGAGAAAAATGGAACCCCTCCATAAAAAAAAGAGAGAAAAAGAAGAAAAGAATGAAAAAGAAAAAGATTGAAAAAGTTGTGGAATAAAGTTGTGAAAATGAAAGAAGAAATGGGGTTTCCTACATTCCATTTTGAGCTTGAATGAAAATGATGAAGAAAGGGAAAGAAAGTGTTGTTTACACCACATTTCATGAGGATTGCTACCATTGAGCCTAAATGACCATACCTTTGCACTCAACCCCGTTACAAGCCTTGAAAAGATCTTTTTGATCTTGAGTGAGCTGAAGCAAGTGTTGATTGGAAAATACAGGCAAATCGATGGGTGATATTATGCATTGTGTTCATCTTTGTGAGTGCAAGCGTTGAATTTGATTCCGAAGCTTTATGGAATAATTCTTTATGTGAGGGCATTTAAGTACCTTTGTTGAGCTTGAACTTGCATTTGAAGCAAGTATTTTGAGCTTGAGATTCTATAATAATGGTGAGTCAAAACTTGAATCTTTGAGTCCACAATTGATCTTTGCATGAGTAAGTTGAGTCTTCTTGTATGCATTCATGATTGAGTCTTGTGTTGCTCTGTTTGAGATATCCTTTTTGAACTATTGAACTTGAGTTTTACTTGAGGACAAGGAAAAGTTTAAGTTGGAGTTTTGATGAGTCCGCGATTTGGACCTATTTAGGGCATCATTTTAATATATTTAGTGTCCTCAAATACATATTTTTTGCCAATAAGTGATGTAAATCCTTGAATTTCAGGTATTTGGATTGAGGAACAAAGCAAGGACACTATAGATCAAAAAAGGAACAAGGCAGCTGAAAGAACAAAGAAAAGAACGTCTGAGAATCGCCTAACTCATTGCGTGAGTCGCCGAATGGCCATGGTCTCGCCTAATGTTTCAGTGTTCCAACCCTGGATGGAGAAAATCCATTCAGCGATAAAAAGGCGCAGTCGACGAACTGTTCTGCGATGCAGTGCCATATCACCCAAAGTTACAAAACTTTAAGATGTTGAAGGCCAAAGCAAAAAACCGATGGAATTAACCATAGTGCGGATCACCGAGTGGATCGGCTATCCCGACTTATTGCGCCAAATGGTCCTTCGCAGCACATTTTTTGGAAACTATAAATACATTTTTAAATTCATAGTTTAGAAGACAGTTTTATGCAATTTTCATTATTGTTTAGTTTTAAAGTTTAGAGCTTAGAACAGAGTTTTTGAAGACAATATTTCCTTAGCTTTGAAGAGTTGAAGATTTCCATTTCTAAAAAATTGGAAGTCGTGTTGAAGATTCTCCATCTTAGACCTTTGTAAACACAATATCAATCTTACTCAGTTGATGGAAACACAATTTAGTAACGATTTTTACCTTTTTATAATGTCTAGCTAACCCCCCCCCCCAATTCTTGGAGTGTGATTATGTGATTATAGGTTGATTTAACTACTAGGTATTGTTAATTGATAGTTTACTTGTTGTTTAAAGGTGATTTCATTTAGTAATTGTGGTCGAATTTGATAGGTTATAGTTGCAAATACAATCTTAACATCGTGTTTTTTGGCTTGCTAGAGAGAGAGGTTTTAAAAACAAAATTATTGAATCGATGGTCTATGGGTATTGGGTTGTCACGGGTTCAGCTCGAGAGAGTGAATTCTAAACCCTTTTCCAGACATTCAGCTCGAGAGAGTAAATGAACTGAAGCGAAGGTTGTGCTTAATTTCTGGTTATTGGCGTTCGAGAGAAACCAATTTGATTCGGGGTAAATTTTTTGAGAGAAAGTTTATCCCTACTAAAGTCTAGCTTAATCACTGATTTGCTGTTGTTTATTGTTAATTGAAATTACCCAATTGTTTACCTTAGCCCATAATTCAATCACATCCCAAGAATTATGTCTTTATATTCGTATGTTCGTGTTATTTGCTGTTTTAGTTGATAATCAAATACAAAACCCCCTGATATTTGACACTTGTGTCACCCCAAAGTTGAAAAATGCTTTTATTCGTAAATGTTTTTAGCTGTGATTGACTTGAGCATATTCATGCTTCTTTATTGCTTCTCAAATACAAACCACTCTCTTGGGACTCGACCCGAACTCAGTTAGTTGGGTTGTATTACTACTTACAATCGTTGGCATTAGTATTGGATGAAGTGTCCTGATACGTGAAATCAATGACGACACCTAGAGTTTTCCCCGTTGTCCCGGTTGACTAAATGATGCAAGCTCTTGAAATGATCTTAGGAAACAATTTTAAAGAGTGAAACAATTTGACATTATACCTCCTTTGTGGGGCCTTGTGAGTGTGTGAACTTTGTTTGAACACCATTTGAGCCTTTATCTTTATCTTGGAAGAAACTTGAGCAAATGAAACCTCTATTTATCCTTTCACCCATAATCGTCATGAAGTGTGGTTTGTTTGAATAGCCAACTTAGGCCAAAAGCCTAAGTTGTGGCTGTGGTGAAAGGAGAAGGTGAATCAAGAAGTGCAAAGAAGTCCCACTTTGACCCATTGTTTTGAGAAAGATTGAACCCCTCCATACAAAAAAAAAAGAAAAGAAGAGAGGAATGAAAAAGTTAGAAATAAAGTTGTGAAAGTGCAATGAAATGGGGTGTCCGGTATTCCATGGAAAGTAGATAATGGGGTGAATTTTGAGCATAAATGAGAATGATAAAGAAAAGAAAAGAAAGTGTTGTTGATATCACATTAAATGAGAATAAGCAGCCATTGATCCTAAATGACCATTCCTTTACACTCAACCCCGTTACAAGCCTTGAAAAGACCTTTTTTTTATCTTGAGTGAGCTGAAACAAGTATTGATTGGAAAATAAGGACAAACCTATGGGTGGAGTCATGCATGTGTTCATCTTTGTGAGTGTGAGAGTTGTTTGTGATTCCGGAGCTATAAATTGTTGAACAATTATGTGTGAGTCACAACTTGAGTCTTTGAATGCACAACTGATCCTTGCATGAGTAAGTTGAGTCTTGTTGTGTGTATTCGTGATTGAGTCTTGTGTAGCACTGGTTGAGACATCCTTTTTGTACTGCTGAACATGAGCTTTACTTGAGGACAAGCAAAAGTTTATGTTGGGGTTGTTGATGAGTCCGACATTTGGACTCATGTAGAGCTTTATTTTATATAGATTTAGTGTCCTCAAATGCTTATTTTGCGCCAACAACTGATGTAAAACCATTGATCTTCAGATATACGGATTAAGGAACAAAGCTAGGACATAAATGGGGAATAGAGACAACACAAGTGAAAAAGAAAGGAAAAATAAAGCCTGTGATCGCCGATATGACTTGGCGACTCGCCAACTTGCCAATCTACCGCCTAAAGTTATAGAATGCTGAGGTTGGATTAGGGGTAGCTTCAGCGAGCAGCAGTTCCACTCGGCGTGACGCCGATAGCATCAATGACGGATGACTAGGTAGCCAAAAGTACTAATGGATATTGAGATAAGTGCTGATGGGTTAGATGAAAGGAAAAAGGGTGCATCACGGAATCACTCAGCGATCCTGATCTGGCTCGCCTAAAATTATAGTGGTTGGACTAAGAAGAGGTGAAAAATGAAGGCGAGATGAAGGAAAATCACCGAGTCGCCGAACAGTCGGCGAAGCCCGACTTACCTCACCAATGGGTCCCAAACAGTCACACATCAGACTTGCATAAATTGATTTTTTCAAGATAGAGAATGTATTCAGAAACGTGAGGAATAAAAGTTTGAGAGGCAAAACATTACCATTGTGGATTTCAAGTGATTTTAGTAATGCTTTTCTTGGAGATTTTGTAATACCTAACATTTTAGTTAATTTTAACT
This sequence comes from Solanum stenotomum, assembly GCF_019186545.1. Lineage (NCBI taxonomy): Eukaryota > Viridiplantae > Streptophyta > Magnoliopsida > Solanales > Solanaceae > Solanum > Solanum stenotomum. Next base: position 34,841,231 of record NC_064286.1, on the reverse strand, counting down.
TTCGAATTTCATTTACACAACTATGGAAAATGTGGCAGGTCTTGATTTTCATCTTTTCACCATGATTGGCTTAAACCCTAACCTTGGGGGTTTGACAATGTGACAAATTGTTGCATTCTACTAAATGGGTGTTATCAATTAGTGATTGTTGGTGTTAATCTGAAGCGGGTCTAAATTATTATGGTGGTTTAACTTCATTATTGCATCTTTGGTGTGATAGATTTCAGTTTTGTGCTTGCTTGAGAGAGAAGTACACAACCAATGTAGTATTTTGGCATCCTTAGTAGTGGGTCTTGACGGTTTCAGCTTGAGAAAGTGAAACCCAAGACCCAACCTTTATATCTAGCTCGAAAGAGTGGATTTGATGAGAATGTGTGCTTGTTAGCTTATGGATAGTGTTGAGGTTCGAGAGAACTTAACAGAAATAAGGCAATTGTTCGAGAGAAAATTGTTTTACTTAAACTCCATTCTACCCGAGACGAATTAGCATTATCGGTAATGATGTACACCCATTAAATTGAAATTGGCAATTTATTAGTCAATCCCCCAAGTGTTTTCTAGTTATCTTATTATTTCTTGTTAATACTTTAAAGTGTGTTGGTAACAATATCCTAAAAATTTGATTATTACACTCTTAAGTGTGTGCTGCTCAGCTGCAAAGGTCATCATCATACTTTCATATTTGAATTGAAAGAAAGCTACTCTCTGTGTGATCGACCCCAACTCAGTTGGTTGAGTTATATACTGACTAACGATCGTTGACACTTAGAATTGGCTGAAGCGTCTTTGAAAAGTAAATCAGAGTCACAAAAGCTAAAGTAACACCGGGGTCTAACAAAGCATACATCTATATGGAAAACTTTTAACATACCGGTGACCACGTCCGGAGAATTCTCTTGTTCACCTCGGTTTTGGAGAGCATAAAAGCAGTTTTTATTGGGAGCATTGGAATTAGAATCATTAGGAGGAGCTTGATTGTCCTCTCTTCCCTTAGCCATAAGCACCGGGCAATCCCTCTAACAAAGCGTACACATCATGCTTCTTTCCACACTTCACACAAGTAGACCTAGCCACATAAGAACCACTACAATTACCTCCTTGAGGTTTAGGGTTGGACACCCTATCCTTGTTGACCCTTGGAAGAGCGTTAGGGGAACCTTGGTTGGAAATCTTTGTCTAAACCTTTTTCGACCTTTTCCATCAATTATAGTACTGGAGAAGTTCCCATCACCAGTCCTTGCTCTTTTCACCTCCCTATTCCTTTCTTTAAGTTTATCATCCTCCATTTGTTGTGCATGCACCATGAGTCATGAAATATCCATATCTTGAACAAGCATTGTCGTACGACATTCTTTGACTAACATGTCAGACACTCCCATCACAAACTTATTCATCTTAGCCCACGAATTCGCCACTATAGTTAGAGCATACTTGGATAGGTTGGTGAACTTTAGAGCATACTCCTTCATAATCATACTTCCTAGATGAAGATTAATGAACTCTTGCATCTTAGCTTCCCTCAACTCAAGGGAAAAGAACCTACCAAGAAATGCCGATTTAATTTAACACCCAAAAACTAGTAGGCTAAACTAGAGCTTGACATGGGGGTTAGAATCATAGTAATAACTTCCTATACTTAAAATGAATGGTTTAGGGTTATAACATCAAGGTACAACCCCCAAATGACCAAAACGGGTCCTTGAGTTGGACCTTAACATTTTTGCCCCAAATGAGCCAAAGACCATGACCTACGATAGGACCTACACCCCATGGGTTGGTCCATTCCCCGTGGTCTGGTCTTGTGGGTCAAGGGGCCAAGGTAAGGAGTTCCACTAACTCAACCCACGCCTCACTAGCACGGGTCGTGGGTCCAACCATGGTCCACCAGTGAGGATCGTGGGTGAGGCTTGGAAACTGCGTTTTGGCAATTCAGTCTAGTGGTGTTTTAGTTAATTTCTATTTTAGTTAGTATTGAATGAAGTCATTTTGTATAGTTTTAATACACCTATATAAGCCTTTTTAAGTCATTAACCAACCCATACACCTCATAAAATCCCAAAACCCAAATCAAAACCAAATTTTCCCCCAAAATACTCTCTAGAACTCCAAGGAAGAAGAAGAAGAAGGTCGAAGCTTGCAATGACCCTAAAAATGAAATAGTGAAACTATAGCTTAATATGTGCGTTGGAGTTTGGTGTGAGGTTTGACCGTGTTTGATGTTATCCCAAGTCATGGTTGAGAAGTTTAGGGGTCAAATGTCATGGTATGACTCCCCATGGACCACCCTAGGTGTCCTTGAGGAGGACCCTAAGTTTAACCCAAAGACCCCAATGAACCATGAAGTTTGCCATAATGGGGTGACCTACGGAAGGGGTCCATACCACGTAGGTCTATCCACGCCCCGTGGATGGCCTCCGTAGGTTAAGGGCCCCCAAAACAGGCCACAGTCACAAACCACAAAGGGACAGTATGAGGCTTCAACCCATCCACGGTCCGCGGATGGGGTACCTGCCGTTTGGCACCAGCAATCTAGTTTTTACTCGGCCACTGTAGGGGTTAATTAGTAAATTCACCCCAAGTCTTTTAAGTGTATGGTAGGTTATTTTTAAGTATATTAGGATATTTTAAGAGTATCAAATCAATAAAATGCTATTTTATATTTCATTATTCAAATTCCCCTAATCAAAACACCTCCCTCTCAAAAAAGACTTCTCTCTAGAAACTCCATTGGAGATCAAGGTAAAGTTAAAGCTAGGGTTAGGGATTCCAAGGTGTTTCTTCTTCAATTTTTGTGGGGAATCTATAGCAAGGTATGGTTGTCTTGATCCTTCTATAAATTTTCATTCAAGGAGCCAATTCAAAGTTGATTTCAAAGCATGAAAAATCTAGGGTTTTACTCAATCTCATGGGTTCTTTCATCAAATATTTTCAAATGGTTTCTAATGAAAAATTATGATTGTATTGATGTTTAATTGATGATTTATGATGAAAATACTCTATGAACTAATGATTTCTCTCAATTCCTAAATTGTGCCTTTTGAAGTGGATTTGTTGATCATGAATGAATGTTGATGAATTATGCCTAAATTGATTTAGATTATTTAATTATATCATCATCTATGCCTAATTATGGTGAATTGTTGGTTAATTGAGGATTTGTGATCATAACCTTGAAAGGGCAAGTTTGACCTAATTTCATGTTAAAGTAGAATTGTACTTGAATTGTTGATCCACTTGAAAGGTGGAGGTGTTTACTGACTATAAACATTTTGATCATGGACTTGAAGGTATAGTGTGAGTAATTGAAGTATTATCATGATGTTGTATATATGAATATGATGTAAAGCATGTGTGTGATCTTAAGGAATGAAAGATGACCATGTTTAGAAGCTAATTATGTTAGGATTGAATATTATCTCTCTATTAACACTTGTAAAATATGGTGATAATGTGAAAGGCTATTCTCACTTACACACACACGAATGAATGAGGTTCAATGATGATTTTAATGATGAAGTACTTATTGAAAGACTATTCTCAATTGTACTCTAATGAATGATAATGATGTGTTGATTGAAAGGATATTTTTGATCTTACACTAATGAACGATGAAAGGCTTTTCTCATCTTTGAATCTATGAGCTTTCCAACGAATGAATGTTGGGTTTGAGATGGAAGCTCTCACGTGACTTGAGGCGGGGTTTCTAGTAGCAATCTCTTGAGATGGATTCCCTCACGTGAGTTGAGGCGGGGTGTCTAGTAACAATCTCTTATCCCTTAATGTAATGAATGTAAAAATAATCTATGGGAATGTAGGATAAGCACCAAGAGGATATTGAATGAGATGGAAGCCCTCACGTGAGTTGAGGTAGGGTTTCTAGTAGCAATCTCTTGAGATGGATGCCCTCAGTTGAGTTGAGGTGGGGTATCTAGTAGCAATCCCCTTGTCCCTTAACTATGTGCCCACATAGGTCTAGCTAGTGGATCCAATTAAGCTAAATATCAGTTTACCTTAGGCAAGTAGACCAACCCTTATGATGTGGGACAATACATCGGAGTTCATGATCTAGCTCTCATGGTCTATGTCGGTTTAAAGCTTCTTCCAATCATGGGAGATGTGCATTAGGGTTTCTTGAGAGGTTCTACAAAGTGTGGGTGGTAGTATGGGATGCCATCCATGCATTGCACGAGTAGGTTTTGAGAGGGTCATAGTGAGTTCTCTAAGTCTTAATGACTATTGTTTGAATGTCCTCCTAGGAAGAAGTTAATGAGAATGTTGATCTAATGTATAATGAATGAAAGTCCTCTAAATGAAGTTATTGAGTAATGTTGACTCTTATATGCTTAAATGTAAATGATGCATGCTATATTTGGATTGTATTATGAGTTACTTCCTTGTCATAACTTGTTGAATATGACTGTGTCTTGTCTATGGCAACTTCAAAGGAATACGTAGAATGAGTAGTAGTATGGGATGGTACTTGCAGATTGCACAAGTATGACTTAGAGTTGTCTTAGGTTTTGTCTTAATGTGATGATGTTGACTCATGTAATGTTTATGTCTATTATATGCTTTATTGTGTAAAGGTGGAAAGGATGAATGGTAAGTTCACTTTTGGTGATCTTAAGGTTGTACCTTAGTGTGGGTGGTGGTATGGGACGCTATCCATACAATGCACAAAGTATATCTTGAGGGTTACTTGAGGTTGAGGCTCAAGGTAAAGGTAAAGGTTCATATGTGATGTTGCTCAAATGTTAAAATGTGACTTATATGTTGATTGTGACTTATATTATGCCTCTTTTATCAATGTTCATGAAGTTTTACTAAAATGGAATATATCATGAATTTCAAATCAAATATCCATTTTAAGCATGTTTTTGCATGGCTTCTATACTTAGTGCTTCATTGTGCTAACCCCATTCTTCTCCTTTTTTTACCAAAGTGTAGGGTTTGAAGGTAATGGTGCTCCATGCTTGAGGAGTAAGTTTCTGAGGTGCTTGAAGATGAAGACTTGGTAAGTCCTCATAGTTTCGAGGATAATACCCACTTTGTTCCTTTATGTCTTTTAGTTTATGTTAAAGCTTTTGTATAGGCTAGGTCCCAATGTTGTATTCAAAGTATTAGATGGTTTGAGACATAGTATACAAAGTCTAGAAAGTCTTTCGCTTGCTTTTTAATGAAAGATGTCTTTCATTGTAAAAGAAAATTTTTAATTTAGCGCTCTTTTTCCTTATATCGAATGTTGTGAATGCTTGAGGCTTGTATGAGACCCCTTCGGGGTCAAGTACGTCGGTCATGTCTAGGGGGTGCTCTCGGGGTGTGATAAACATTATATCAGAGCACAAGATTTTGGAATGGTCTTAGGATGTCTCAAACCACATCTAGTAGAGTCATGTTCATAATGTAAAACACGCCACATTATGAATAGGAGGCTATTGGGTGTTAAGAAAGTTTCACTTCTTCATTATTCAAGTCGTGCCATAGAGTTTAGTTGTATAATGTCTCTCTCTTGTTCCTTATCCGATGGTCTTTAGTGTTTGACCACTCGAACGGAGTATGCTAGAAAGTGCAAGGGAGGAAGGTTGGTTGTGATGCCAATTATGGCTTGTGACTTGATAGATTGGGATGATAGTTGTTGTGTGACTTTAGTATGAATGGGTTGCTTTATGGTTATGCGTATTGTTGGTAGAATCTGACTTAGTCACAATGAGTTTTGAGGTAAGTTGAAAGAGTTGATGAATGTGGTGTTTTAGAATCATCTTTTGTGATGAGGGTGAAGGTTTAGTTATGACTTGCTCCGACCTTAGAATTGAAAGAAGTGATCTTGTAAAGAGATTGTATAGGTTAATTCCTAAGTGGGGGATAATGTGCCTTGATGGTAAGGTCTTTGAGTGCCCTTGATGTTCATGAGTTAGGATTGATTGATGTTCTCGCCTTAAGGGGTGTAGTGAGTTGAGGAGTTTAGATCCGGTGTGGTAGACTCATATGATGAGACCTTGAGTGGTGTTGGTAAGGTTTTTTGTGAGCAAGATTTGCTTAGTGAGGACCTTCCTAGTTTGAAAGAACTGGTAAATTGATAGTTCCTTATGGTTGTGAATGTCTTGTTATGGTTCTTTTGTTTGGGTCATGATAAGCCTTAGTTGGGTTTACTCCTAAGTGGGGGATAGTATGTTGAGTAGTAAGGTTGTTGAGAGTTCTGATATCCCTACCTCTTTCTTTATATGCCAACTCAAGCCTAAGACAAAGAGTTCCTAGTTTGGCTTGTTTCATGTCTTGGAGTCATGTGTGATATCGCGGTTCCATGGTCTCCTTATGATGTGCATGTTCTTAATGAGTTTATGTTTGAATGAGAAAATAAGTTTTCATGAATTAAGCTCCTCTTGTAGATGTGCATTTGGTATGAGTTACTTATATGCTTCATGAGGATAGATGTTGAACATGCCTAAATGTGCTTATGCGTGAAATTGCATAATGTGCCTAATGATGTTATGATGAGAATGATTTCAGTTCGAGAAGGAATTTCCTCCAATGAAAATGAGAAATGTGAAGTTTTGTTGCATAATGAGTTTGTAGAAGTAGTTCCTACCTTCTTGTTGTGTTTTGAGCTTATTGATGTGGAGTTGATGTTCGTTCCTACGTCTTGTGCATTGTTTATAATGTTGCATGCATGATGGGATGCTATTTTGAGTCGTTAACCCCTTTATATGTTTTAAGTGTCATTCGAGAATGAATGTTCCTAAGAAGGGGATAATGTAACGACCCTAAAAATGAGCTAGTGAAACTAGAGCCTAATGTGTGTGCGTTTGAGTTTGGTGTGAGGTTTGATGGTGTTCAATGTTGCCTCGAGTCATGGTTGTGGGCTTTTGGGGTCAAACATCAAGGTACGACTCCCCATGGACCACCCTAGAGGTCTTTGAGGAGGACCCTAAGTCTAACCCCAAGACCCCAATGAACCATGAAGTTTGGCCAAAACGGGGTGACCTACGGAAGGGGTCCGCCCCCCGTAGGTCCATCCACGCCCTATGGATGGCCCCCGTAGGTCAAGGGCCCTCAAAATAGGCCACAACCGTGAACCACAAAGGGACAGTATAGGGCGTCAACGCATCCACGGTCCGTGGATGGAGAGCCATCGTTTGGCACATGTTATGTGGTTTTGACTCGGCCATTATTGGGGTTAATTGGTAAATTCACCCCAAGTATGTTTAAGTGTATGGTCGATTGTTTTAAGTATATTAAGATATTTTAAGAGTATTAAAACAATAAAATGCTAGTTTAGATTTCATTATTCAAATTCCCCAAATCAAAACCCCTCCCTCTCCAAAAAGTCTTCTCTCTAGAATCTCCTTTTGAGATCAAGGTCAAGTTCAAGCTAGGGTTGGGGATTCCAAGGTGTTTCTTCTTCAATTTTCGTGGGGAATCTATAGAAAGGTATGGTGGTCTTGATCCTTGTATAACTTTTTATTCAAGGAGCCAATTCAAAGGTGATTTCAAACCATGAAAAATCTGAGGTTTTACTCAATCTCATGGGTTCATTCATCAAATGTTTTCAAATGGTTTATAATGACAAACTATGATTGTATTGATGTTGAATTGATGATTTATGATGAAAATACTCTATGAACCCATGATTTCTCTCAATTCATAAATTGTGCCTTTTGAAGTGGGTTTGTTGATCATGAATGAATGTTGATGAATTATGCCTAAATTGATTTAGATTATTGAATTGTATCATCATCTATGCCTAATTATGGGGAATTGTTGGTGAATTGAGAATTTGTGATCATATCCTTGAAAGGGCAAGTTTGACCTAATTACATGTTAAAATAGAATTGTGCTTGAATTGTTGATCCACTTGAAAGGTGGAGGTATTTACTTACTATAAGCATTGTGATCATGGACTTGAAATCATAGTGTGAGCAATTGAGATAGGCTTTCTTGCTAATCTCACCTTAAGAGGTATAGTGAGTTTGAGGAGTTTAGACCCGGTGTGGTAGACTCATATGAGACATTGAGTGGTGTTGGAAAGGTTGGTTGTGAGCAAGAGTTGCTTAATGAGGACCTTCCAAGTTTAAAAGCTCTGGTATGTTGATGGTTCCTTGAGTATGAATGTCTTGTTGAAGGTCCTATGTTGTTGTTTGTGTTAGCCTTAGTTGGGTTTTCTCCTAAGTGAGGGATGGTTTGTTGAACAGTAGGTTGTGGTGAGTTTTGATGTCCTTGTCACTTTTTTCTATTCCTATTCAAGCTTGAGACCAAGAGTTCCTAGTAGCTTGTTTCATGTTTTGGAGTCATCAGTAGTTATGAGTTTCCATGGTCTCCTTACGTTATGCATGTTTTGATGAAATTTACATTTATATGAGAAAATGAGTTTTCATGGTTTTTTTTCATCATAATGATGTGCATCTATAATGAGTTGTTTAAATGCTTCATGAGTGGACTTGTTGAGCATGTTTAAATGTGATCTTGAAAAGAGTTGCATAAATTGCCTTATGATGTTGTAATGAGCATGATGTGAATGGGAGAAGGAAGTTCCTCCAATGAAATGAGAAATTTGAAATTGATGCATAATGAGTTTGTGGATGTAGTTCCTACCTTCTTGTTTGCATTAAACCTTTTTGATGTGGAGTTAATGTTTCCTCCTATGTTTATGCATTTATATTGATATCTAATGATTGTGGGCTGCTAGTCTTGAGTCGTTACCCTTTAATGTGTTTAGAGTGTCATTCGAGGACGAATGTTCCTAAGTGGAGGATTATGTAATGACTCAGAACATGATAGGGTGAACTAGAGCCTAACGATCTTGTGTAGAATTTGTAATGAGGGTTCATGTTGTGTAATGTTATTCCGAGCCTTGTTTGATGGAGTTTAGTAAGTCAACGTCAAGGAACGTGTTAGGGTCCATGATAAAGAGGCCTTCGGTATGTTGGTTAAGGGTGCAAGGGCTTGTGCCAATCCAACAAAGGAAGGGCCTAAGCCAAGGGCCAAGGCTTCTCACCTTGGCTAAGCACTGCCCCAAGGCTTCATGGACCACTTCACGGTCAGTGGCCTTGACCACAGTCCGTAGAAGTGGCTGTGGAAGTTACTTGGCCATGAGGGAACCAACGCCTTGAGGCCAAGGTTCTGCCTCAACTCCACGTGCCAATCCACGGCCAGTGGTCATCACCACGGTCCGTAGAGTTATTCGTGGAGATGCCTTAGCCAATTGAACGTTGGCAACCTCAAGAGGAGCTACTGCCTAGGGACCACGGGCACCTTCACGGGCCGTGGTCCCCCTTCACAGTCCGTAGAGTCTTCCTTGGTCCCTGACGGGGCTGCCCAAGTGTAGGGTTTTTAAGTAATTTTGTTTTAATGTTTTAACCTGTGGGATTGATTTTAAATGGTTTATATTATATATATAAATAGTTTCAAATCCTAAAACACTTCATTTACTTCATTATTTCAAATCACCCATATCAAAACCCCCAAAGTTCTTCTCTCTCAATATTTCTCTCTCAACTCAACGAAGAAGAAGAAGTGGGAGCTAGGGTTTGGATTCAAATCTTTCTTCATCAAATTTCGTGGGGAAATCTTAGTAAAAGGTATGGTGATCCTTCATCTAGGGTTATACTTCACCCTACAGTCAATTTCAAAGAAGTTTCAAAGTTTTCAATGTTGATGAAAAACGTAGGGTTTTACTCAATCTCATAGGTTCTTTCTCCAAATGATTTCAAATGGTTTCAAATGGCATATATTGATTTTATTGATGTCTAATTGATGATTTAAGATGATTTTTACTCTATGAACCCATGATTTCTCTCAATCCCTAAATTTCACCTTATAAAGTGGGTTAGATGATTTTGAATGAATGTTGATGGATTTATGCTTAGATTGATTTATATTGTTGAATTATATCATTATCTATGCCTAATTATGGTGAATTGTTGGTGAATTGAGGATCTGTGATCATGGCTTTGTGTGGGCAAGTTGTGGCCTAATTTCATGGTAAAGTAGAATTGTGCTTGAATTGTTCATCCATTTGAAAGGTGGAGGTGTTTACTTACTAAGTATATGAATGAGAATCTAATGAAGTAAAGGTAATCATGTTGTGAATGTATTTGTGTTAGTATTGAAAGGCTATTTCTTAATTTGACACTCATGTATGTTGGTTATATAATGTGTAGGGCTTTCTTCTATATGATGTATGTCTTGAATTAGTAGGCTTTATGCATCCTCTTCTTAAATGAATGAACAATATAGTTGATTATTGAACCTTGAGTTGGCAGGCCTAGGCACCCTCTCTTGTGTAATGAATGTATGTTGGCTTGAATGAATATGAATCGATAGGCTATGACATTCCTTTCATATATGAGTGATAAATGTGTCCTTACTTGATGGCTATGAATTGATAGGCTTTAGGAATTCTTTTCATAAATGATCTAATGTAATGAAGACTCTAGAATCGATAGGCTAGTGGCATTTCTTTCTTAATGAGTCAATGTACAATGAATCGATAGGCTAGTGGCATTCCTTTCTTAATGAGGCAATGTACAATGAATCGATAGGCTAGTGGCACTCCTTTCATGAGTATAAGAATGAAATAAGGGGCCATGAATCGATAGGCTAGTGGCATTCTTTTAATGAGGACCATAGAGCTATCCTTGAATATACCATGAATTGATAGGCTTATAGGAGTCCTTCCTTGGTAATGATGTATCATGGGTCGATAGGCCTATGGCATTCCTCCCTAATACACTAATGTAAGGTCAATGAATTAATCTATGGGAATATAGGCTAAGTACGGAGTGGATATGGTTAGATGGAAACTCTCTCAATGTTAGGTTAGAGTTCCAAGGAATATCATCCTATCCCATAACTATGTGCCCACATAGGATATTAGCCAACGGATTTCATCCAAGCTAAGGATTCATCCTAGCTAATGTTATCCTTCTACCTTAGGCAAGTGGAAAACCTCTTTATGGTGTAGGGTTATATGACACCAGATTCCATGTCTAGCTTGCATGGTCTATGTCGGTCAAACGCTTCTTCCCATCATGTGAGATGTGCATTATGGTTTCTTGAGAGGTTCTATCAAGTGTAGGTGGTAGTATGGGATGCCATCTATACATTGCACGAGTAGGCTTTGATAGGGTCATAGTGAGTTCTCTAAGTCTTAATGGCTATGTATTAAAGTCCTCTAAATGAAATAATTGAACAATGTTGACTCCTAAATGCTTAGTGCAATATGCATGCTATATTTGGGTGATATTATCAGTTATTTTCCCTTGTCATGCTTTATGAAATGTTATGTCTGTTATGTGTGGATATTGTGTTAAGGTGAAAAGGAAGGAATGGTAAGTTCACTTTTGGTGATCCTAGTGTGGTGTCTTGGTGTGGATGGTGTTATGGGATGATATCCATACATTGCACATGGTATAACATGAGGGTTACTTGAAGTGAAGGTCTAAGGTAAAGGTAATGGTTTACATGATGATGTTGTCTAAATGTTGTATTATGACTTGCATGATGATTATACTTGTATTTTACGTCTCTTATGCTATTGTACATGATATTTCTAAAAAGTGGCATAATGCGTGGTTTCTAACAAAAATGTCCCTTTTAAAACATGTTTTGCATGGTCATCATACTTAGTACATTTTTTGTGCTAACCCATATTTTCCTATTTTTACTACAAGTGTAGGTTCCGGCAAGTGATTGATTCTAGCTAGGATTGTAGTGCTTGGATAGAGTTTTCCTCCAAGACTTGGTATGTCCTCATAGGTCGGGGACAGTGACTCTTATTGTTTCTAGTTCTTTCTTATTTTGAGACTATTTTTAAGATTTCAATTGTAAAGGGTTGTGACCCTATCTTGTTAAAGTTTTTTCTAAGATGGCCATGTAAGACTTAGTCTTCCGCTGTGTCTTTTGAAAGATTTCTATGAGTATTGAATGTTTGGATTCGTATGGTTTTAAATATAAAGTTTTTAATTCCGCGCTATTTTCATTATTGAATGCAATGAATGACTATGAGGTGTGTATAAGACCCCTTAGGGGTCGAGCATGCCGTGTTACAACTAGGAGGTGCTCTCGGGTCATGACAGTGTAGCCCTACAATGAATGATTATGCACTATATCTTCTCAAGAAGCTCTACTTAGTGTAGGTTGGAGTATGGAATCTCGTTAATGCATTACACAAGTAGGCATTGTAAGTAGTTATAGTGTGTTCCTTTAATGTTATAATGGTTAAGGAAATAGTGTATGTTTAATGTGGATTATTACTATGAGTTTCTTTCCTTGATTTGACTTGTTAAAGGTGAATGATTCCTCGTCTATGAGTATTGACTAAGGATGAGATCAAAGAATGGTGAGTATGGTTATGGTGGCCTAAAACTTGTACTTAGTATGGATGGGATTATGGGATCTAATCAATGCATTGCACAAGTATGACTTAGGGTTGCTTATGAGATGGTTCTATTATTCTATGATGATCTATATGTTGAATATGTTTATCACTTATACTTTTACACTAAAGTTCATGATGATTCTCGAACTTGGTAAAGTGCATGCTTTTCAACTAAAATGTCCTTTTTAGCATGTTTTCATGATTTTATACATGGCTATCATACTTTGTGCAATTTTTGTACTAACCTATATTTTCCTACATTTTTTCACAAGTGTAGGGGGTGTACTTTGAGGTGATCCTCATGTGGTTCAAGCATGGATTTGACTATTCTCCTTGCTTGAGGTGAGTCCTCATGATTCGAGGATGGGAGTTCCATTTTGAGTTTCCTTTCTAGTATTTCACTTTCGAACTATGTTGTATGGGCTATGCCCCTTTCATTTGAACTATTGTAATAGATGGCTAATTGAGACAAGTCTAGACTTCCGCTTGCTTTTATAAAAGACTTCGATTGTATGGATAATGTTTTAAAATTCTTCATCATTGTTATTTACTTTATGTTATGATATGCTAAGTGGCTTGTGTTAGGCCTTTCAGGGTCTAGTACGCCATATTACATCCAGGGTATACCCCCTGGGTCGTGACAAATTTGTTTATTAGAGAACAAGGTTTAGAATGATTCTATGATGATATCTCATAAGCCACGTCTAGTATAGTCTTGTTTAACTGTGAAGCGCGCCACATTTATGAAAGAGAGGCTATAAGATGTTTAGGAAACGACACTTCTTTCATTACTCTTAAGTCGTGCCATAGAGTTTACCTCTATAAAGTCCCTCTCCTAATCCTTCTCTTGTGTCTTCAATATATGAATACACAAACGCCTAATGCCTGAAGGATTCAGGGTGACAATGTCAATGAAGAAGCTCCTCAAGCTAATCAAGCTCCGATTAATACTCCGGCTATATTGGATGTGGAGATTAGGTCAGCTTTTCAAATGTTGGCCCAAGACATGACGTGTCAAGCTCAAGCCGTGACAACTCAAGCCCAAGCTATGACGGCCCAAGCCAATAGAGAGCTTGTAGGCCCAGTTAACCCTAATATGAATTTTGTGGCATCTAGAGTGAGGTATTTTGCTAGAATGAATCCTCCTAAATTTCATGGCTCCAAAGTGGAAGAGGACCCTCAAGAATTTGTGGATGAGGTTTACAATATGCTTGATGTCATGGGGTGACTTTGGTAGAGAAAGTGGATTTAGTCGCTTACCAATTGAAAAGTATGGCTCAAGTATGGTATAAGCGATGGAAGGATGAGAGGCCAATAGGAGAGGGCCCCATAGAGTGGGAGGTTTCAAATCGGCATTCCTTGATAGGTTCTTTCCCCTAGATTGAATCGAGACTAAGATGAAAGAGTTCATTAACCTTAAGCAAGGTAGTATGAGTGTTAAAGAGTATGCCTTGAAATTTACCCAACTATCCAAGTATGCTCCAACTCTAGTAGCAGATTCAAGGGCTAAGATGAAAAAATTTATGATGGGAGTGTCCGAATTGGTTGAATAAAAATGTCATACGACAATTTTAGTTGGTGAGATGAATATTTCACGTCTTATGGTATATGCCCAACAAATTAAGGAATCAAAGCTCAAGAGAAAGAATAAAGAGGTAAAAATAGCTAGATCCGATGAACAAGTTCAACCAAGATTCAAAAAGAAGTCCTCCAACCAAGATTCCTCCAATGCTTCCCCAATGGACAACATGGATAGGGTGTCTAACCCTAACTCTTAAGGAGGAAATGGAGGTGGTTCTTCTTTTAAAAGATCTACATGTGACAAATATTGCAAGGAACATGCGGGTAAGTACCGAGATGGCATGGATGGTTGCTTTGGGTGTTGAAAGTAAGGTCACAAGATGAGAGATTGCCCGGTGCTCAAGGCTAAAGAGAGAGAGGCCAAGCAAGCTTGTCTTAGTGGTCCAAATCCCAATGCTCCAAAATATGGTCGCTTCTATACACTCCAGTGTAGAAAAGAGAAAGAAGTCTCTCCGGATGAAGGCACCGGTATGTTGATAGTTCCCTATAGATGTGAATGTTTTATTAGATCCCTATGCTACTTATAGAACTTGATGATATCCTTGGAAAGGGTTGGTTGCAATGGGTTGGGCCTCTAGTAATTGAAGAACCCGGTAAGGTTATTATGAGTTATTGGTTATGACTTGGGATTACTTGAAAGAAGTGGTACTTGAGGTTTTAATGGGGGGGGAGGTTCCTCCCAAGGGGGAGATGGTATGCTTATATATAAATATTGTTGAGAGTCCCGATATCCTCATCTCTCTTCTTCTATTCCTATTCTAGCTTGAGATAAAGAGTTCCTCTTGCCTTGTTTTATGATTTGGAGTCATGTGTGTTTTAGAAATGTCCATGATCTCCCTATGTTATGCATGCTCTTGAGAAGTTCATGATTAGCAAGAAAATGAGTTTTCATGATTTTTATGTTCTTCATGTTGTTGTGCATTTAGTATGAGTTGCCTATATGTTTCATGAGATGAATTGTCAAACATGCTTTAGTATGCTTTTGAGAGTAATTTCTTAATTGGCTTCATGTTATTAAGTTGAGCATGCTTATAGTGGAGAAGGTAGTTCTTCCTATGAATATGTGAAATGTTGAGTTTTCAGGCAATAATGGGTTGTTAGATGTAGTTCCTACTTCTTTGTGTTGCATTGAGTATGTTGAGATGGATTTGATGTTTCCTCCTTTGATTTGTGCAATATTTTGATGTTTCATGCATGATGGGCTGCTAGTCTTGAGTCATTATTTCCATAAGGTGTCTAGATCGTCATTCAAGGACGAATGCTCCCAAGATGGAGATAATGTAACACCCCAAAAACTAGTAGGCTAATCCAGAGCTTGACGTGGGGGTTTGATTTATAATAATAACCTCCCGTACTTAAAATGAAGGGTTTAGGGTTATAACGTCAAGGTACGACCCACAAGGACCAACCAAGGGTCCTTGAGGAGGACCCTAACATTTTTCCCCAAAATGAGCCCAAGACCTTTACCTACGGCAGGACCCACACCCTGTGGGTGGGTCCGTGCACCGTGGTCTAGTCTCGTGGGACAAGGGCTCAAGAGGAGAAGGTGAGGAGTTCCAGTAACTCAACCCACACCTCACCAGCATGGGTCGTGGGTCCAACACGGTCCGTTAGTGAGGGTCGTGGGTGAAGCTTGGAAACTGCCTTTTGGCGGTTAAGTCTAGGGGTGTTTTAGGTAATTCCTATTTTAGTTAGTATTAAGTGAGGTCGTTTTGTATAGTTTTAATACACCAATATAAGCATTTTTAAGTCATTAACCAACCAATTCACCTCATAAAATGCCAAAACCCAAATCAAAACCAACTTTTCCCCCAAAACTCTCTCTAGGACTCCAAGGAAGAAGAAGAACAAAGTTGAAGCTAGAGTTTGAAGAAGAAGGATTTTTCACTCAAATTTGTTGGAATTCTTCACTAAGGTATGGTAGCTCTTAATCCATGGGTAGCCTTCACTTATGGAGCCCCTTCAAAACTCCCAATTTCAAAGTAAGAAATCCCAAAATCTAGGGTTTGACTTCAATCACATGGATTGTCAAATTCATTGTTAATGATTGATTTAGGTTTTTTATGGATATATTGATGATTTTATAAGATTTTAAGTTGAATTCCCAAAGAATCCATGAATTATCCTATGTTCTCAATTTGGATTTTAAAGTGTGGGTATTGGTTGATACAAAAAGAATATGATCAAATTATGCGTATAGTAATTGATCTATTTGAATTATGTTATCATTCATGTCCAATGTAGTAATTCTAAATGTGTTGCTCTATTATGATCTGTGTCCTTGAAGGGCAATGTATGAGAATTATGCATGATTATGAAGTTTATGTATATGCTTTATCAACTCTTCAGAGTAAAGTGATTATGATTATGATCTTGTTGTGTGTTGTTGAAAGGCTATTCTCTATTATACACCTATGAATGATGAGGACATGTTGTGAAAGCTTTCATACAATATGATGGTTCTTAGGTTGAAAGTCTATTCTCACCTACTGTATCTAGGAGCTATCTTATGAATTATGTTGGATTGAGTGTTGATACATTCTTCAATAAAAATGAACCCAAGTAATTATATCATTAATGCTTATAACCGAGTGGATATTGATATGAGATTGAAGCCCTCACATGAGTTGAGGCGGGGTTTCTAGAAGCAATCTCTTGAGATGGATACCCATTCGTGAGTTGAGGCAGGGCATTTAGTAACAATATCATTGTCTCGTAACTATGTGACCTCATTGGTTTTTAGCTAGTGGATCCATCTAAGCTAAGTTAACGGTTCTACCTTAGGCAAGTAGGACAACCCTTTTAAGTGTGGGTAACACCGGATTCCATTTTTAGCTAACATGGTCTATGTCAGTTAAGGCTTACCCCCACAATGATTGATTATGAACTATAGCTTCTCAAGAAGCTCTACTTAGTGTGGGTGGGAGTATGGGATCTCGTTCATGCATTGCACAAGTAGGCTTTGAGAGTAGTTATGGTGTGTTCCTTTTATGTTAAATTGGTTCAGGAAATAGAGTATGCTTAATGTGGATTGTTACTATGAGTTTTTTTCCTTGATATGACTTGTTAAAGGTGAATGCTTCCTCGTCTATGAGTATTGACTAAGGATGAGATCAACAAATGGAGAGTATGGTTATAGTGGCCTAAAAGTGGTACTTAGTATGGATGGGATTATGGGATCTTATCAATGCATTGCAGAAGTATGACTTAGGGTTACTTATGATATGGTTCTATTATGTAATGATGATCTATATGTTTAATATGCTTATCACTTATGATTTTACACCAAAGTTCATGATGATTTCTAAACCTTGGTAAAGTGCATGCTTTTCAACTAAAATGTCCTTTTTACCATGTTTTCACGATTTTATGCATGGCTATCATACTTAGTGCAATTTTTGTACTAACCCATATTTTCCTACATTTTTTCACAAGTGTAGGGGCCGGACTTTGAGGAAATCCGCATTTGGTTCAAGCTTGGATTCGACTATTCTTCTTGCTTGTGGTGTGTCCTCATGATTCGAGGACAGGACTTCCACTTTGAGTTTCATTTCTAGTTCGAACTATGTTTTATGGGCTATGCCCCTTCCATTTTAAAAATTCTAATAGATGACTAATTGAGAAAAGTCTGGACTTCAGCTTGCTTTTATAAAAGACTTCGATTGTATGGATAAAGTTTTAAAATTTCGCATCATTTCTATATACTTTATGTTATGATATACTAAGTGTCTTGTGTTAGGCCTTTTCTGGTCTAGTACGCCATGTTACATCTAGGGTGTACCCCTGGTTCGTGACATTTAAACACTTCCCACTATATGGGACCCGCTCCTACCGACCTCCCTTCCTTCCATTGATTATACCACACTTGAGCAACACCTTTCATTGGGTAAGAGGCCAACTCCGCGTTCTCTACCAAAGTCACCGCCATAATAGCAAGTACGTTATAGACCTCGTCGACAAATTCATGAGGGTCTTCCTCAACTTAGGTGCCATAAAATTCCGGAGGGTTCATCCTTGAAAAATCTCACTCTTGAAGCCGCCAAATTCGCACTAGGGTTCATGGGAGAAATCACCTCTCTACTTACTTAAGCCATCACGGCTTGAGCCAAAACTTGAAAAGCCGCTCTAAATTCCGCATTTGTAAAATTCTCGGCTAAAGGATCAACCGGAGTTTGAGGAGCTTGTGAAGCTTGAAGAGGAGCTCCTTAATTCACATTGTCTTCCTTATTCATTCTTGCAAAAGCCCTTAGAGTAGTCATATCTTGTATGCCAATGGATAAGGATTAGGAGAAAGACCTTGTAGAGTTAAGCTCTATGGCACGACTTAAGAGTAATGAAAAAAGTGAAATTTCCTAATCATCTTGTAGCTTTGCGTTCATAAATGTGACGCGCTTCACACTCAAGAATGAGACTCTACTAGACATGGCTTATGAGACATTATCGTAGAATCTTTCTAAACTTTGTGCTCTAATTACCAAGTTTTTCACGATCCAGGAGTACCACCTAGACGTAACATGGCATACTTGACTCTGAAGGGGTCTCATATAAGCCCTTAGCATCATAACATAGTTAATAGAAATAAAAATACGGAACAATTTAAAACTTTTACAATTGAAGTCATATTTCATAAAAGAAAGCGGAAGTCTTTACTAAAACCTTTGTCTCAAACCATCTATAATAACTCTTGAATAAAACTCCTGGGATGCAGCCCATACAAATTCTAAAACATAAAGAAATGACATAAAGGAAATAAGTGTTTGTCCTCGAAGGTATGAGGACTCACCAATTCTTCAACTCGTCCTTGCACCTTAGGAACCTAGCCTCCAAAACAACTCAATCTCTGAAACCCTACATTTGATTAGAATGTACGCAATATGTGTTAGTACAAAATGTACCAAGTATGAAAGCTAGCACAACATCATAAGAGCATCTCAAAATGGTTAGTCGCCATAAGATATATACATAAGAGATAATCACATAGTCATAACATCATCATCATGGTCATAGCATAATCATCATTGTCAAAGCATAATCTCCAACATGAGTATCATATAAACATAAGTCAACATAAGACATAGTTAATGAGCATAGGATATAAGTCATAATCATATAAGCATAATTGACTCTTAGTCATGTTTACCATAATAGGACCATTCTCAAGTAACCTCAAAAGTATACATGTGCAAAGCAAGAATAGCATCCCATAATACTACCCAAGCCAAGTACCCTTTCTTGGTCATCTTAATCATAGTCTATATACATGGTGAACTCTTTAAGCTTTTATATGCCATAAGGGCGCCATACTTCTCAGTAACCTCAAATCACACTTGTGCAATGCATGAAAGGCATCCCATACTACCCTTCACACCAAGCATAACCTTGAAGTCATCTTAGTCATATTCACACTCCTTTGGCCACATTATAAACTTAACTTCTCATAAATAAGGGAATCTCTCACCTTTAGTCAACTATATCTAGGAAGGGCAACTATAGCACAATCCTATCTCACAACTTCTCTTTAGTAACCCTAAGTCATACTTGTGGAATGCATGAACAACACCCCAAATACTACTCATGCTAAGTACTACGTTTAGGTCCTCATACTAATACTTCTTGACTTGGAACCTAGTTCCTCTCCTTAACTTTAGAACACTATGAGGTACTCTCTTAAACACATCTTAGTTCATCTCTCTTTAAACCTTGGAACACTATGAGGTACTTCCTTAAGAACATGTAAGTTCATTACTAACATGGATACTATGAGATACTTACTTAATCATGTCTAACCCCTTTATACTTTGAACACTATGAGATACTCTCTTAAGTATGTCTAAGTTCCTTCTTCACATGGACCCTATGAGATACTATCTTAAGCATGTCTAAGTCCACTTATACTCTTGAACACTATGAGGTACTTCATTAAATAAGTCTTAGTTCAATTATGCTTTAGAACATTATGAGATGCTTCTTTAAGCATGTCTTAGTTCATTGGATATGGAGATTTCTACTACGAACCTTAACTCAACTATGTGAAGGCTCCAATCTCATGAGACCTAACTTTGGGAAAAACCACACTATACTATGTAAGAGTTCCCCCTTTAACTTGGATAGTCCTCACATCAACTAGATGTGGTTCTCCTTTCTACTTGGAGCCCGGACCCTCTCTTGTGCGACACTTCTTCTCATGTTCAATATCCACTTGGGGCAAAGCATACACCCCAAGATTTACTTGTTAAGCCTAGCTTAACACTCATCTCTCATGGAAGAATGTCCTTGATAATCAATCCATGTTCAAGTGATTCTATCACTTTCATCTATCAAGCATTCATAAGGTAGGTTAGGTGAGTATAGGTTGTTCACCACAATCCAATCTATTTGACTTCTATTCTCTTTTAGACTTTACTCTCAAAGCCTTTACATAAATAGTTAATCATATTAGCTTCACCATAAAGCCCTAACTATCATGATCACAACCTTACTCTCAAGGTTTCTTTCCTAATCTCTTCGTTATACCTAGGTTTCAAGGTATCTTGATCATATCTTTGACTATTGTGTAATTCTAGTCTCAATTGATCATAAAGGTTCAATTCTAACTTTATAAGTCAAGATCAATCATATACAATAGAGTCTATTTCAATTCACAATTATATGATCCTAACTTTGATCAATTACTACACATGACATTGATTTAGGAAGATCACCTATGCACCTTCAACTTTGCCTCTAATGGCATAAACCCACAAAGATCACATTCATCAATTTAGATTAGGGTTTACCATATAAATAATCATAATATCATTAAAAAAGGCTAAATCAATCATAATTGGGTGTTATCCACTAGATTGGAATCACACACAAACCCTACCCACAATGCAAGCACAACCCTAGCTAGAATTGGGTTTTTGACTTCACAATTGGGAAACTATGGGGGATCTATGGGTGAAAGAACCCATAGATGAATAAGCTTCACATACCTATTTTTAAATCCATAAATAAAGCTTGAACCAATGGACAAACACTGCCCTCTTCTCTTCTCTTCTTCTTATTCTTCTTCACTTCTAGAGAGAGAATATTTGGAGAGTAATTTGGGGTCTTAGATGAATGAGGTAATGACTTAATTTTAGGGGTCTATTAAGTACTTATAGGTGTATATTTAAATAAATAACTGACCTCCCGTAACCCCTAATTAATTACTATCTTAACCCTTAAGTCCCAACTTCAAAACTAAAACACTAAAACTACCATGACCCATATATGGATCACCCACCTACGGACCGTAGGTGGGTTGACGGCTCATACTGTTGTTTCGTGGATTGTGTCTGAGGCTCACCCTTGCAGGCCTGTTGCAGGCCTTGACCCAAGAACCCCCCTCCCCTACAGGACGTGGGTCCTTCTACTAGTCGTAGGTAGCCAAGCGTAGGTCTGCCAAAATTTGCAAATTGGGGGCTGCTTTTGGGGTCCTCCCTCAAGGACCCCTTGGGTGGTCCTTGAAGGGTCGTACCCGGACGTTTAACACCTAAAAC
This sequence comes from Solanum stenotomum, assembly GCF_019186545.1. Lineage (NCBI taxonomy): Eukaryota > Viridiplantae > Streptophyta > Magnoliopsida > Solanales > Solanaceae > Solanum > Solanum stenotomum. The sequence goes on along the minus strand of NC_064286.1, from coordinate 34,819,751 downwards.
CTCCTATTCTAAGTACGGGAATCTTTTTTACGAGTTTTAATCTTTATACAACACTCCAAAAATCCTACGATACGCTCTAGAACTCACTTGTTCAACTCACTAATTTCCGTGGTGTTAGACTATCCCCCCCCCCCTTGGGATCATTCATCCTCGAATGACAATTCTAAACACTTCTTAAAGTCAGAACTCTAACTTAGCAGCCCATTATGCATGCACTACATATAAATCCACACAATCAAGCAACAAAACTTCAAATTCAAAACCAAACTCATTCAATGCAACACAAGGGAGTAGGAACTACATCTACCAACCCAAAATGCATGAAATTCTATATTTTACTCATTTCCAAGGACGAACTAACATTTCCTAACTAAAACATGTTCAATACTCCCTCATGGAGCCTAAATGCAATTTACTCTAAAAAAGCATTTAATCAAGGAAGAAATCTTTCAACTCCAAACTAAGGCATGCTCATAACTCAACTCATAAATTCTATATGAAAATCTACTGAATTGCATTACAACATGAGGATAACAATGCTTATCAGTCATTTGTAACAAGACCTAAGTATTTTCATGAACATGCATATAAGGAAATCATGGCAACACAAAAAGCACACAATAACCCTACTAGATAGGCACACTATCTCCCCTTTGGACTAAGCCTACACAAACTTTTCTAAACATCATGCATACTAAAAACAACTTCAAAGTCCAACATAACAAGTCACAAAAGACAAGAATTCTGGAAATTACTAAAGCATAAAGCACATATCGGAAAGGACATGAGGAGATCACTGTTGGTCTACTCTACATTGGAGAGCATAAAATCTATTCTACTTTTGAGGCTCCACATCCCCACTACTAGAGGAAAATTTCTTATTCTCCCTTCCCTTAGCCTTAAGAACCGGTTAATCTCTCATTTTGTGCCCATCCTTCCCACAACCATAGAAACCATCCATGTCGGCTAGGCACTTACCAAAATGACTCATCCCACACTTGCAGCAAGTACACTTGGGAAATGGAGACCCACTACCCTTCTCTTGGTCAAACCTAGGGGTGTTGGAAGAATCTTGACCAGAATACCTTGGTTTATTCCTATGCCTACCTTGTCCATCGAACTTAGCATTAGAAAAGCTCCCATCATCGGTTCTAGGTATTTTCACCTCCCTATTCATTTTCTTAAGCTTTTGCTCCTCAATTTGTTGAGCATGCACCATAAGATGGGAAATATTCATACTGGGGATAGGCATTACCGAGCGAAATTCATTGACCACTAATTCTGACACTCACATCACAAACTTATTCATCTTGTCCCTTGAATCCCCCACTACGGTTGGAGCATATTTGGATAGTTGGGTGAACTTAAGGGAATACTCTTTCACACTCATACCCCCTTGCTTAATATTTATGAATTCTTTCATCTTTAGTTATCTCAACTCTAGGGGAAAGAACCTATCAAGGAATTCCCTTTTGAACTCTTCCCACTCTATTGGGCCCTCTTCTACCGGTCTACTATCTTTCCATTGCTCATGCAAAATTTGTGCTACATCCCTCAATTGATAAGTGGCTAGCTCCGCTTGCTCTACCGAAGTAAATCCCATGGTAGCAAGCACGTTATACACCTCATCTACAAAACCTTAAGGATCTCCCTCCACTTTGGAGCCATAGAATTCTAGAGGGTTCATCCTCAAACACACTCTCACCCTTGAAGAAGCCATCCCCCGTATTGGCTTTGCCGGAGCTACAACCTCTTTATTGGCTTGCACCGTCAAGGCTTGAGGAGGAGATTGTGGAGGGACTTGGAGGGGAACCTCTTGTTTCATATTGTCTTTCTCTTCTCTCCTAGCATTCGCCCTTGTATTAGCCATACCCTGAAAAGCAATGGGCACGAATTAGAAGAAGGGCCTACTAAAGACAAACTATATGGCACGACTAACAGAATAAAGAAGTGAGACTTTTCCTAAGCATCCAATAGCCTCCTATTCATAAATGTGGCGCGCTTCACATTTATGAACAAGACTCTACTACACGTGGTTTGAGACAATCCTAGAACCATTCTAAACATTTTGCTCTAATACCAAGTTTGTCACAACCTAGGGGTACCCCCTAAACGTAACATGACATACTTGACCCCAAAGGGATCTCATATAAACCCTTATCATCATAATTTAGCTAATAGAAATGAAAATATGGAACAATTTAAAACTTTTACAACCGAAGTCATATTTCATAAAAGCAAACGGAAGTCTTTACTAAAACTTTTGTCTCAAACCATCTATAATAACTCTTAAATAAAACTCTTGGGACGCAGCCCATTAAAAAGTCTAAAACATAAAGAAATGACATAAAGGAAATAAGGGTTTGTCCTCGAAGCTATGAGGACTCACCAATTCTTCAACTCTTCCTTGCACCTTAGGAACCTAGCCTCCAAAGCAAATCAATCTCTGAAACCCTACATTTGATTAGAATGTAGGCAATATGTGTTAGTACAAAATGTACCAAGTATGAAAGCTAGCACAACATCATAAGAGCATCTCAAAATGGTTGGTCAACATAAGACATAAACATAAGATATAATCCCATAATCATAACGTCATCATCATGGTCATAGCATAATCATCATAGTCATAGCATAATCTCCAACATGAGTATCATATAAACATAAGTCAACATAAAACATAGTTAATGAGCATAGGAGATAAGTCATAATCATATAAGCATAATTGACTCTTAGTCATCTAAACCATAATAGCACCATTCTCAAGTAACCTCGAAAGCATAGATGTGCAAAGAAAGAATAGCATCCCATAATACTACCCATGCCAAGTACCCCTTCTTGGTCATCTTAATCATAGTCTATATGCATAGTAAACTGTTTAAGCTTTTCTATGCGATAAGGGCATCATACATCTAAGTAACCTCAAAGCACACTTGTCCAATGCATGAAAGGCATCCCATACTACCCTTAACACCAAGCATAACCTTGAAGTCAACTAAGTCATATCCACCCTCATTTCGGCTCATTGTCAACTTAACTTCTCATAATTAAGGGAATCTCTCACATTTAGTCAACTATAGCTAGGAAGGGAAGCTATAGTACAATCCTATCTCACAACTTCTCCTTAGTAACCCTAACTCATACTTGTGCAATGCATGAATAGCATCTCATAATACTACTCATGCTAAGTACTACTTTTAGCTCCTCATACTAATACTTCTTGACTTGGAACCTAGTTCCTCTCCTTAACTTTAGAATACTATGAGGTACTCTCTTAAGCACATCTTTGTTCATCTCTCTTTAAACCTTGGAAAACTATGAGGTACTTCATTAAGCACATCTAAGTTCATTATTGATGAGTCCACAAATTGTACTCATTTAGGGCTACATTTTAATAGAAATTGTGTCCCGAATTGCTTATTTTAACTCAATATCTAATGAAAACCCTTAAGTTTCAGGTATTTGAAGTTTGATGGAAAGCATGGACTCTACGTCGCAAAAAGGAACGAGAAGGTTGAAAAGAACAAAGAAATGAAGACCTGAGGATCACTGAGTACACTTGGCGAGTCACCGAAGGGTCTTGCTTCGCCTTTTGTTCCAATGTGCTGAGCCCTGAAGGAAAGGATCAAGTCTGTTGAAAAAAGAAGCAGTCGGTGCATCGCCAAGAAGTTCCACGAAGCAGTGCCATGTCACCCAATGACCCAGAGCATGATGATGCTGAAGGATGGTGCAAGATGGAGATGAACTACACCAAAAGGTGAATTACCGAGTTGATCGGCGATTCCGACTAACGACTCCGACTGATCTGCTGTAGCGCAAATCTGTGAAAACTATAAATACTAGTTAGAGTTGTAGTTTTAAGAGTTGAACAATTATTATAATTTTTATATAGAATAGTACTTTTTAATATTTTTTTCTCTAAGTTTGAGAGGGTTTTGAAGACTTGAAGTTCCAAAGGGTTTTATCTTCAAGATTTGGATTTGGGTCTCTTGAATTCCTCAATATTGGCATGTATCAAGACTTAAATCTTCATACCCAGTTTAATGCCAGCTCAATTTGGTATAAATTGTTATCTCTTATACATGTGTGGCTAAAAACCCTAATTCTTGGGGTGTGATTTAGCGAATATGGGTGAAGATAATTGTTGGGTCTTGCTTGCTGATAGTCTATTCGTAGTTTAAATGTGATTTCATTTAGTGGTTGTGGATGAATTTAATGAATTTATAGTTGCAAATACAAGTTTAGTTATGTGTTTCCGCTTGCTCGAGAGAGAGGCCGTAAAAATAAGACCACTAGATTGATGGGCAGTGTTAGTGGGTCGACATGAGATTTAGCTCGAGAGAGTGAACCCTAGTCCCTTGTCAACACACTCAGCTCGAGAGAGTGAGTGGTTTAAAGCGGAGGCTAGTCTTCATGAGGCAAGTGGGTGTCCGAGAGGAACACATTTGAAATGGGGTAAGTTGTGAGAGAGAGAGAGAGCTTATCCCTCTTAAAGTTTAGCATAGTCACAATTATTCTATGAATCATCTATCGAAAACATGTACCCAATAATCTAGCTTAACCCGTATTCCTATCATATCCCAAGGATCCCCTCTCATTACTTAGAAATCTTTGTTTATTTTGCTGTTATTACTTACTAGTGACAAAACCCCATTGTTAATTGACACTCTTGTGTCCCCTTTTAATTTACTATATTTTTAATCGTTAATGTTTTTAGCTACGACTAGTTAGAACTAAATTTTATTCTTCTATTAATTCTCAAAAACAATCTCTTGGGAACGATCCCAACCCTTGGTTGGGTTACTAAACTATTGTATGATTGTAGACACTTGCATCGAAAGTTGTGTCTTGATTACTGATGCTTATCGTGACCAACGACACTAACCTATGGTATGAGTGTCTACGATCGGCAATAATATAGTAACCCAACTAAAGGCTGGGGTCGTGTCCCAAGAGAGTGGTTTTGAGAATTAATAGAAAAATAAAATTTAGTTCTCATTAGTCGTAGCTAAAGACATTAACGAACAAAAACATTGTAAATTAAAGGGGGTGACACAAAAGTGTCAAATATCAATTGGGGGTTTTGTGACAAGTAGTAAAGACAACAAAAATTAACAAGAAAATATAGTATGGGAGAAAGTTCTTGGGGTGTGACCGCAATACAGTTGAGATAAATCGTTGGGTACATGCTTTCGATATGAAATTTACAAGATAATAGTGACTAGGCTAAGATTTAGATGGAAATAAGTTCCCTCTCGAGCAACTTACCTCGTTTCAAATGGGTTCCTCTCGGACACCCACTTGCCTCATGAAGATCAGCCTACGCCTTAGCCCAGTCACTCTCTCGAGCTGAGTGTTAGGATATGGGACTAGGGTTCACCCTCTCGGGCCGAACCTCATTTCGACCCACTCCTTAGGCCATCAATCTAGTGGTCTTGGTTTCGCAACCTCCCTCTCGGGCAAGTCGAAAACACATGGGTGATTTTGTATTTGCAACTACAAACCCATTAAATTAAACCACAACTACTAGGTGAAATCACCATTACAATACATCTAACCAATCAGCAAGCAAGACCCAATAACAATATCAATACATATTTGCTAAATCACACCCCAAGAATGGGGGCTTTTAGCCACACATCAAGAAATAACAAAATACACCTAAAATGATACTAAAACCAAATGGGTATAAGAAATAAAACCTTGATTTAAAAAAAGGAAGAAGAATGGAGAAGACCCACTTCCAACTTGGGGAAGATGAAATCTTTCTCTCTTCAAGTCTCCCACAAAACCCTCTCTAAACTTGAGAGAAAATATCCCAAAAAGTACTATTCTATTATGGAAATTAAAATAAATGTTCGAATCCCTAAAATTAATAATAAGTTTAGTATTTATAGACTTTAGAAAATAGTGTTGGCGGCTCTTTCGGCGAGGTTAGTCGATATTGCCAAATGACTGGACGGCTCACCCTTCTTTTATTTCATCGTCGTTTCGTGCTTGCCTTCAGCATCTTCACATTCTGGACCATTGGGCGGTATAGTACTACTTCGCAAAAATATTCGGCGAAGCGTCGACTGCTCCTTCATCAACTCTTGATCCTTCTTCTTCTTCAGGGCATCGGGTACTGGAACAAAGAGCGGAGTGCGTCCCTTCGGCGAGTCGCCAAGTGTGCTTGGCGATGCTCAGGCTTCAGCTTCTTCATTCTTTTCAGCCTTTTTGTTCCTTTTTGCACCTAAGTTTCCATGCTTTCAATAAAACTTCAAATACTTGAAACTTACGAGTTTTGATCAGATATTGAGACAAAATAAGCATTTGAGGACACTATTCTTATCAAAATAAAGCCCTAAATGAGTCCAATGTGTGGACTCATCAACACCCCCAACTTAAATTGTTGCTTATCCTCAAGTAAACTCAAGTTTATCCATTCAAGAAGGTGTCTCAAATAGTGCTACACAAGACTCAATCATGAATGCACACAAGAAGACTCAATTTACTTATGCAAGGATCAATTTTGTACTCAAAGATTCAGGTTGTGACACACCATTACCAAAGATTCTCATGCTCGCAATACTTGCTACTAATGCAAGTTCAAGCTCAACAACAGTATCTGAATGCCTTCACACAAAGAATGATTCCATATTCACGCACAAGGGTAAATCAATTTAAGATCAGGAATCAGATGCAATGCTCACACTCAAAAAGAGGAACACAATGCTTAATTAGCAATTTACCAAACCACCCCTCATTAGGCCGAGACTTAATAGCTTTTACCGACATGACCTACACCCCTAGACCTACGGACTGTAGGTGGGGTGACGCCCCATCCTGATTGTCCGTGGTTTGGGGTTGTGGCTTGCCATTTGGGACCTTGACCCACGGAGGCCATCCTCGGGGCGTGGATGGACCTACCGGGCCATAGGTCTCATGAATCACTTACTTTTTGACAGCTTTTTGGTTTATTGGGGTCTTGGGGTTTAGGCTTTAGGGTCCTCCTCAAGGACCCCTTGGGTGGTCCTTAGGGAGTTGTACCTTGAAGTTTAACCCCTAAAACCCTCAACCATAGCTCGGGACATCATTTTACAACCTCAAACCTCACATCAACTCAAAGACAAACTCATTAGGCTCTAGTTTCACCTATTCATTTTCCGAGTCATTACATTATCCCCCACTTGGGAACATTCGTCCTCGAATGACACTTTAAACAAATTAAGGGATTAACGACTCAAGACTAGCAACCCATCATGTATGCAACATCATAAACAATGCACAAAACTAGGAGGAAACATCCACTGCATCTCAAACATACTCAATGTAACTCAAGAAAGCAGGAACTACATCTACAAACTCATTATGCATGAAAACTATAACATTTATCATTACATTGGAGGAATTACCTTCTCCAACTCAAATCATGCTTATCATAAAATAATTATGCACATTATGCAATTTCTCTTAAAAGCGCATTTAGGCATGTTCAATAATTCACCTCATGAAACATATAGACAACTCATACTAAATGCACATCAACATGAGGAACATAATTCATATAAACTCGTTTTCTCATTTAAACATAAAATCATCAATAACATGCATAACATAAGGAGACCATGGAAACACATAATCACACATGACTCCAAAACATGAAATAAGCTACAATGAATTTTTGGTCTCAAGCTTGAATAGTAATAGAAGGAAAGAGATAAGGATATCGGAACTCTCAACAACCTTACTATTCGACATACTATCCCCCACTTAGGAGTAAACCCAACTAACATGAAAACAACATAGGAACCTTAACAAATCATTCACAACTATAAGGGACTATCACATATAGGTGCCTTCATCCGGACATTACTAGAAATTAGGCCTATGGCAATGGATTTTTTAGCAACGCTTAAAAAACCGTTACTATAGAGAGTCTATTGCAACGGTTTGAGCCGTTGCCAAAAGGATTAGATATTATTGCTACGGCTAAGTAATAAATCTGTTGCCATTGTTTGAAAACCGTTGCAATAAACCTAAATATTGCAACGGTTACTGTAACCGTTGCCATAAAGTCATCTATGGTAACATTTAATGCGAATATTTTTCTATTGGAACGGTTATTAAATCCCTCCATAGTTTCCCTCTCTTATTTTGGTTGAACCCTCCAAAAGCTTTTCATTCTATTTTATTTTTAATTAATTTTGTAAATACAATTTACTTTTCTCTTTATCAGATATCGATACAAACAAGGCAAACATTTGCTAAGCTCATTTCCCCTCTCTTGAACAAGCAGAACACAGAAGTTGTCACTCTTCTTCTCTTTGACCCGATTTTTCATCCATTTGTGGAGCTTAGCGGAAGCAGAACACAGAGCAGATCGATGGAACACACAAGTTGTGGAGCTTTGCAGGGACATTAATCTTATGGTAAGTTCTTCATGTCTGTCATTTGAGGGAAAACATAAACCCATTTTTTCTTCGAATCTAAACCCATTTCTCTCTTCATACCTCTTGTGAAATCTAATGAAATGGAGGGTTGTGTGTTTTCTTGTAAAATCTAAGGAAATGGAGGTTTTCTTCTTCAACTATTGGAGTTCTCTTCTTCAATCTTTGAGGTTATAGCTGAAGAAACTACAAGTTTGTGCTTTTGAGGTTTTCTTCTTGAATCTCTTCTTTTGTCTTTAATCTTTGGGTGTGGTTAGAGTATTTGATGTATTTCTCTGATTGTGGGTTTTTCCCCATTAAGTTGTAGCTATTGTGGGTTTAATGTTTTGTTAGAGTTATGGTGAAATTGACTGCTCTAGACCATATTTAACTTGACATTGATGTTGTATTTCTTTTCCCTGAGTTATTCAATCGGGTTTGAATACCCTTGTATTGATGATGTCTTCATTGATTTCACCTCTCACTTAAGTAAGATGTCAAAAATTCACTTTCATTATTGTTGAAGATTAACGTCAAAGCAACAGGAAACAAGAGATAAATTAACATGATAATGGAATAAACTAAAATTTGCTACTAGTTGGTACTAAAATTTGCTACTGGTTCAAAGAGTGATCGTCTCTACCAATCATCACCATCTAGAGCACTGCACCATCTACTCCGTCCAGCACTTCCTGCCTCCGGCCGAGTCTACCATGGTCGCTTGAGTTATTGCCATTGTTGTAGCTTGTAAGCATTCCCCCTTCTTTTACATTTCTCAGTTGGATTCTTTCCGATTTATCAATGTATATAAGCTGTTGTGAAGTTCCATGGGTGGATAATTTCTTGGATATCATCATCATACTTCTGATTTTCCTCTTTTCTCCTTTACCGATTTCTTCTAATTGTTGAAGTACCTCTTCTTTTTGCTTCATTAAATTATCAAAACTGCTATTGTTTGACATTATTTTAGGTCTATTTCTTGTTATAATGGAATGTAGCCTGTGTTGTGACTTTTCTATAGTTGATCCTTCGTTGATTTCTTCTTGAAATGGACTTGTATCTGCTCATGAGTTATAATATAATTATTCACCTGATTATCTTGCTCTTGATTCTCAAATTTGGTACTTCCAGTTTGTCCAAATTGAGAACTTTCCTCCCCTCTGATGGTAACTCTCGAAATGTATTATATTGTTGTCGTCCTTCCACCTCAAATGCATGATTAGCTAGATAGTAAGATAATGAAGTCCCTTCCTTATATATGTGCTCAATGTTAATTGTCGCATCTTTTATGAGAGCTAGAGTGTCTTCCACAATAATTCTAATATTCCAAGGTATCTCTCATTTTCCTTGTCGTATCATTTTCAGATATCTCTTCTATTTGTGCATAGATGAGGTTACATTCTTGATCTCTTAGGAAATAAGCATAAGAACTCTTACCTGGATTACCTTTACTTGCACCATCTTTAATACACTTGATGTTATTTTCATTTTGGGGCTTCCAATGATCCTCTTATAATAAATCTTTGTCTTGTAATCCTCTAAGAATTATACCATGTCTAACCAGTTGGTAGGGAATTGTTTCAAACTTGGAAAAATTGTCATTGCAAATTGTCATACATTTAGACTAACCTGATAAACAACTCTGTTATATGTCATGTTTCCCCATGTCTAAGGATATTTCTTCTACTCCAAATTGCCCATAGTATTATTGCAGGCATAACCTTCATAATTTGTTGAAGTTTATGACCTATCAGTGTTGTCCACCATGTTATTAGCACTTGATTCAGGTTCAGTCTTTTTAAGCTTTAACCTGCAAATTGACCAACATAGACCATGATTTCCTTACTTTTTATGATTTTTGTAGGCCTGTAGCATTAGTTAAAAGAAAAAACATCTAAAAATCACTTTTGAAGACTGTTCTGCCTTGATTTCTTATAAAAAAAATCAGTAGGGATTTTTTTTTTTGGAAAAAGTATTGAACATTGTTGATAGATGTTGCATCAACATTGAACATTGTTTCTCACGCCAACAATTTTTAAAATCTAATTTATTTTTCTTTCTATCAGAATATTGATACAAACATTTTCTAAAGACATTTCTCAACTCTTCAACAAGCAGAAGACCATACACTGTCACCATCTTCTGTTAGACCTATTTTTCAACAAAAAGAACACAATTTCAGGGCAAGCTTGTGGAGTTTTGCAGGGATTTGAATCTTATGGTAAGTTCTTCTTGTCTGTAATTTTAGGGCAAACTTAAACCATTTTTTTATGGTAAGTTCGTCTTGTCTGTAATTTTAAGGCAAACTTAAACCATTTTTTTCTTCAATCGTAAACCCATTTCTCTCCAGAAACTGTTGTGAAATCGAAGGAAATGGAGGGCTGAAGATTTGCTTGTGAAATCTGAGAAATCTTGATTTTTTTTCTTCAACGGCTGAAGGTTCTATTCTGTCATCTTTGAGGTTATAACTGAAGAAACTTCAAGTTTGAGTTGTTGAGGTTTTCTTCTTGAATCTCTTCTTTTTCCTTTAATCGTTGAGGTGTAGTTAATGTACTTGATGTATTTTTTTTTTCTGATTGTGGGTTTTTCCCATTCAATTTTAGCTATAGTGGGTGTAAAGTTTTGTTGGTAGTTATGGTGAAATTGATTACTCTAGACAATATTTCTCTTGATATTGATGTTGGATTTGTTGTTCCATGAGTTATTCAATCGGTTTTGATTACCCTTGCACTGATGATGTCTTCCTTCATTTTACCTCTCGCCTGAAATTCACTGCTGGTTGGTATTAGACTTTTTGACATGAAAATCTGAAACTTAGTGAAATTCTAAATCAATATTATTTGCCTTAAAAATATGTTTTTATCACTTTTAAAGACTGTTTTGCCTTGATTTCCTATCAAAAAGAAAATCAGTAAGGATAATTTTTTGAAAAGAATTGAATCCTCAAGGCGCGTTATTGGTGTGTTAAAATATGACCGACATGTGAATCCAGCGACCATTTTCCATTTCTTGAATGTCCATAAGTCTTTAATAACATAAATTTGAAAGCAGGATAAGCTTGTTAAAGTTATTTCTTGGCAGGTCATGTAGATCAGTGTTTTGTATATATTTCCAATGATAAAGGGAACTTTGATATTTGTTTCATCTATTAAGAAAAACTATGAAATGCTTGTTGTAAATTGAATTGTGATTGCTATGAGTTTTAAACTACATATTCTCGTGATCAAGAAAGCACTGGTTTTGCTTGGTGGGCCGGAAATACCCAACAACTCAATTTATCCGGTAACCTACTAGGGGCTCATGTAGCCCATGTTGGATTAATCGTATTCTGGGCCGGAGCAATGAACCTATTTCTCCATGTACATTTTGAGATATGTTTGTTCATGTGTAAAACATTGTTGCCTTTTTATTTCATAGTTTATCATAAATTTGATTTTTTTTATCTTTTTGTGTCGTATAGATATCAATGGATAATTTAGATAGAAGTTGGATGAGTCTCAGACGATGCAGTGATAAATATATTAGTGGAGTGAATGATTTTCTTGACAAGGCATTTCAACGATCTTCTAAAGGAAATGAAATATTATGCCCTGCAAAAAATGCATCAATCGTTATTAGCATTATAGAAATGTGGTGGAGGTTCACTTGATTGTAAGTGGATTTGTGGATGGATACAACAAATGGATTTTTCACGGGGAGAGACTTTCCTCACGAAATACACCACTTTCACGCAACCATGATGATATTGATGGATTACTTCATGATACATTTCAAAATATGTAGGGTGAAACAGGGCATGGAGAAGGAGAGAGAGAAGGGCTATATGAAGATGCAAAGAGATTTTTTAAATTAGTGGATGAAGGAAAAAAAGAGTTATATCCAGGGTGTGAGAACTTCAGTACGCTGAGTTTCATCATTCGGTTATACTTGCTTAAATCCCTACATGGGTTGAGTGATGTGGCTTATATTGATCTGTTAGACTTGTTAAAAGAAGCATTTCCCTTTGCTCAACTGCCTGATTCTTTCAATAAAGCTAAAAAAATGATAAAAGATTTGGACAACTTAGTCGTATGTACCCTGGACTTCAATTGAATGATACCATGTTGGCATTAGTGGGTGCTCAGTCACCACAAGAAGCTATGCAACTGTTGAATCATCCATCTTCTAGCAAAAACCATCAAGGTATGTCGTTTATTCTTCACTTAATTCTTTCATCCATCTTTAATTATAGATGTTCCAGTTGAATGTTGAGTTTTCAACTCACTTTTTGTGTATAGATTTATCTCGATCAGGACCCTAGTTTGAGTATCATAACCTTAGACTCTTCTTTTCCTTTTCCAAATGTTTTGGTTGTGCAAACATTAGTCTTTGAATCATTGTTCTCTCATTAGTGTGCCATCTTAAATTGTGAAATTATTGTGGCTCTTATTTGTTAATGAAATTGTTGGACGGTTGGAACGATAAATATTTAGCACTAAAGGGCTGGCCTATTGCTGACACAGATGAACTGTTATTGTAAGTGCTAGTTTGTAGACAATTTGTGTGTGTACCTACGCAGTTGTTGGTCCTTATGCGAAGATTAGTAACTTGTTGTTAGTTTAAATTAAGGATCATCCTCGCTTGACTTGGAAAATCTGAAAAACCATGAATCTTAAACCTGCCTGAAGTGTCAAAAGCCATGTTGGCTAAATAATTATATTATTGATGGATCGTAAAAACAAGGAGGAAGAAGTAGAGATACTTGGACCTGTAGAGACTTGAAGAATTTTATATGGAACTTAGGTGCAATTGACTTAGGTTATAAAGGAAAACCTTGGACATGGTGGTATTACAGGGAAAATGAGGGTATAATCCAGGAAAGGCTAGATCGTGTTTTAGTCTTTCCTAATTGGAAAATTAAATTCAAGAATGCGAATGTGCAATATATTGAAACTAAGGCATAAGATCATTCTACCTTGATGTTGTCTTCTGATGCAGAACCAATTAGGAAGAAAAAAGGGTTTTACTTTGATAAAAGGTGGATTGAGCGTGAAGGAGTTCAGAATATTATTTTGAAAAGCTTGGTTGTATGATTGTAATGGCTTTGAGCAATCTCGAGTTAGCTTTAAAATAAAACATTGTCAGGAGATCCTTCCTACGAAAAGATTGCAACATGATGGAATGTGCATATACAAGAGTGTGCTATGTTACAAGTAGTAAGGAGATTGAAAAACTTGAAGAGAAGCTTGAAGGGTTAAATGTTCAAGCTTTCAAGATTAATGTAACTGAATCTGATGAAGATCGAAAGGCTCTCAAGTAAGCTTATGAACTACTACTATCAACTACTATCAGATACATTGAATGTTGAATTTCAAGAATAGGAGAAAAAGAAGTACAAAAAATTTCGACAATCATCTTAATTGGCTAAAAATTATTTACAACAGAAGAGCAAAACAACATAGACTAGGCTTGGCAATGACAATACCTTGTACTTCTTTTCAGTTATAAATAACAAAAGTTTAAAACATGCTACCACTCAGTTGAAGGATGAATAGGAATATTGCAAACAGATCAGGCCATTATAGCCAACATATTTGTTAATTACTACAAGACTCTTCTAGGTACAGAAACCACCTATAGAGTTAAAAGTTTAACTAGCCTCTTACTGAATGGTCCAGTTTTGTGCACAAGTCAGCAAATGAAATTGTTAAAACCATTTACTAAGGTAGATGTTACGACAGTCGAATTTCAGATTGATTGCAATAAGAGTCCTCATCCTGATGGCTAGGGAAGTGGAATTTTGTAATGTGCTTTACAAATGTTTATACAAAGTACAATCACACTCATTCTTCACTTACTAATTTCCCATTATAAGAGGAGTGATAAGAGAAATAATGGTATTACTTACGAATTATTCTTTCCTATTTACTGCACGTTTCACTTCAAATGGATAACTCATTATTCTATGTTGATGTTGCAATCAATTGCTTGCATTTCAGATAAGCCAGGTACCAATACTTCATCAAGCTATTGTAGTATAATTACGCAAAGATATAATCAAAACAAAGCTACAACTCACCTTTTTCGGGTCAACAACTGAAACTGGCGATAATGATTGTTGGCAATCTTCAATAGATTTATTAGAAACCTATAACAAAAGAGACAAAATATTATATTTAAAAAAAACAAATTACAATACTTTCTAAAATGAATATTTTATGAACACATTTATTTACCTGCTCATTACTAAATGATTTTCTATTTGAGCCAAGAGTAATACCTAAAGAATCTACATACGCTAGTATCCCTGCTTTTACTTTATCATCTATTTTTTCTTCCATATTCATAGTTGCTTCAGATAATTTTTTCTTCATCATTTCCATATCCTCCTTTGCTTTCAATTACTTCTTATCCATCACTTCAATTTCTTTTTTCGCTTCAAACAACTTTTCCTCCATCTCAATTTTTAGAGTAGAGGTTACTTTTTGAACTTCTATCTCAACTCTTTTATCAAAATCTCTTTGCTCATTTTGGGATCGCTTATATAATGGGCCATAAACAAAACTTGGAGCTGCTCATTTTCCTAGAGTTCGGACATTTCCATGAGTGTCTGGCCCCATTACTTGTGAGTACACATCATTTGGAGCACTTCCAGGTACATTTAACTCAGGATATACCTCAGCAAGATCATTCATTTCTTTCATTATAAAAGAAAAGTAAAGCAAGATATAGTTAACAAAATATTGATGGAATAAAGTACCGTATATTTATAAAGAATGAGAATTTACCATAACTTCACTAGCTTTTTCATTTATTGGTTCATTGTTCTTTTTCGTATGTGTTTTTTTGAACACATCTATACGAGTTGGTTTTACACCCTTCTCCTTTGTCATCTATTTGAATTGTAAGAGATTGAAACAAAAATATTTTTAAAAACGTGCATTAGTATATAATTGTAGAAAGTAAATAATGATTATGTTATAAATTATCTATAATTTGAGAATAACTCTTTCTTCCTGATGTGTGTGGCATAGTCAACTTCTTCCGACTTTCTTTGTTCCTCTCACTCTTTTTCTAAAAAAGTTAGATATAACTCTACCCATTAGAGAATAGTCTAAACTCCATGTCATATCAGAAGATGATTGATGATGAGAGAATACCTTTGCATCAATTGAGCTCCAATAATGTACTAGTGCACGCCATTGATCTTCTTCAACCCTATCTGGACGATTAGCTAAGCGTTCAACATCATTGGTGTATGAGTCATAACTACTGCTTTTTGCTTCATGCTTCCATTCTCTCCATTTAGATCCAACTGATATCATCAAAACATGCTTCATATCCTCAGTTGCATTAGTATTTTCTTACAAACATCAATATATAACATATTTATATTAGAATATTACAAAAATAATAAATATCTTTTTTCTTTTTCTAGGAACCTTTATATATGTCCATATCTTGTTCTTGTAGAGACCAGGCAGAAGCCTCCTATCTTTATGATTTAATGGAGCTAAAATGTCATTTCGTGCTAAGACGCCAAGTTTTGAACTCAATCCACATCCTTCTGGCCCAATAGGTTGGCCAACGATCATTCAACTCAACATGTAAAATGCCACAATCTTTTCCCCATCCTGAGTGCATCATAGTGGGACCCCTAGATCGCTTAGACTGTTCCCTGCTCTCACTAAAATCTGTGAATAATTGAAGATAAAAAAGATAAAAAAGAAAAAAAATCAGTATTTATAAGAATGAGTTATTCAATACTTTGTACTACAAAAGGAAGAAAACATATTGTGGATATTTGATACCTGGAAGATTTTCTAAAATATGTGAATCATTTCTTGAGATGTTATCATGATGCACTTCTTTTTCATTTTGTGGCCAATTTTGAGGTGGTTGGGGCATTGATCGCTTCCCATTTGTTGTTCTTGTTGCTCCAGAGAGTTATATAAAATCTCACCTTGAATAGAATTTCTTTGTCTTTTTTCTTGATATTTCAATAAAATTTGCTCAAGAGCTATGATACCTGCAAATTGAACAATATTTTCTACAATCCAAAAGTACAAAAATAATATCTAACTATCAAGTTAAATAATAAGACACATAAGCATATGAATTACAAAACACATAACCATACGAGATTTTAACAACTGAATGACATAGTAAAAAACGCAAAATTTTATATTGCTCAATAACAATCTAAATTAAAATAATCATAATAGCATAATAGTAATAAAAATTAAGATGTATCATCATCTTCATCAAATGCTTCATTACATTCCAAAGTTTCTGGGTCGATCTCTATTCCTGGTACTCCATGTCTAACCCATTCAATATCGTCTTCACTTTCAATTGTAGTGTCATCCAATTGTTGCTCTGGCCACAATTCCATATGGCCTTCCTTATGCTCAATTGATGGTGTATCTTCACCTAAATCATAAAAACATCTTGGCTTAAATTTAACAACAATTTGCCACTCATTTTCTATTGGATGATCGACATAAAAAACTTCTTGAGCTTGAGAAGCAAAGATGAAACGTTCATTTGATAAATGTTTTTTTGTGTAGAGTAGATGATTAAAATTCACAAAGAGTAAATCCATAATCATCTTTCTCAATAATCCCTTTATTGTTGTTCACCCATTTACAGGTAAATAAGATAAACTTGAACTTCTTGGTGTAATACAACTCAATTATGTCTGTGAGGATCCCATAAAAAGAAACATCTGTCAATATGGGATTTTTATCTCTTGCACTCGCATAACTTTGAGTGGTAGCTTTTACCATTATACCACTATTTTGAGTTTTTCTCTTTGCATCACGAGATTTTGTTGAGTATCTAACTCCATTACATATATATCCCGTCATCCTTTTTGCTTTCTTTGATGGGCCAACAGCTAAATGTTGAATATCTTGAGGTATTTGTTCACCAGCCAAATGCATCTTCTCAACCTACCATTTAAAAGTAAAGTTACAATTTAATTTTTTTATTATAGCTATAGTAATTCATATATGATGATATTTTAGTTTGTTCATAGTTACATGATTTCTAAACCATATTTGAAATCTTTCATTGTGAATCTGATCCACATCATGTCTTGATAAACGAGGATTTCCCTGCTTGATTTCTTTTATATGTTCTCTGCAAAAGTAAAATACATTTATACTTAATAGAAGGACTTGTCGATTCTATTACTTAATAATTAATTACTAAGCATGATCAATGATTTAATACTTACTCACGATATGGAGTTGTGGAGGCAGAATTAAATAAAACATGTATGTGTGCGTGAGCATGTGTAATGTCATCAAGAACAAATCCTTTCTCTTTACTTGATCGACGACCCTCCAGATCCATTGTTTCATTAGACAATGTATTATTTCTTAATGGTCGATCAGACTTTGTCTCCACATCATCTAAGTATCTTGAACAAAATGTCATTATCTCTTGTATCCACTGCCCCTCTGCAATGCAACCTTCTGGATGACTTCTACTCCTTACAAAGTTTTTAAGGCTAAGCAAGAACCTTTCAATTGCCCACATTGAACGATATTGGGATGGTACACCCAACATTGCTTCTTCAGCTAAATGGATGACTAGATGCTCCATGATGTTAAAAAAAGATGGAGAAAATATTCTCTCCAAATGACAAAGATCTATTGCAACTCGATCTTGGAGCTTTTCTAATTCACCTATCTTCATAACTGTTGAAGAAATGCCCCTAAAAAAATTGCTCAACTCAATTAATGACTTAAAAACATTAACTGGAATAAGATTCCTCAAGGCTATAGGAAGGAGTTGTTGCATTAAAACATGACATTCATGACTCTTCAATCCATGCATAGTGCGTTGTTTAAGATCAACACAATTTGATATATTTGAAGAATAACCATTGGAACTTTCACATCTCTTAAAACTTGTAAGAGCATGTCTTTTTGTTTGTTACTCAATGTGAAACATGCAGGTGGTAGATAATATTTCCCGTTAGCTTTTTTCTTAGGATGCAAAGCTTTTCGGATCCTCATCTCTTGTAAATCCAAATGAGACTTCAAATTGTCTTTTCCTTTGCCATCAACATTCAATAATGTCCAGAATATGTTGTCAAAAATGTTCTTCTCAATATGTATTGTGTCAAGATTATGACGCATCATATTGTCTTTCCAGTATTCCAACTCAAAAAATATGCTCCTTTTGTTCCATATATTTTCCAACACATTACCAACATCATCAACATCCCCCCATTTCCTTTTACGAGATTTGGCCAATGGATCTTTTCCAAATTTATTTATAATATTCTTCATTTGCTGAAGAATATCAATTCCTGACACTCGTTTAGGTGCTACCTCCAATTCTGCAAGGTCATCGAACGTAACTTTATCTTTTCGAAACTTGTGACCATGAGGTAACCATTGTCTATGAGACATAAAAACAGTACTTCTGTCCATTTTTCAATCTTCTAAACTTAGTTTTGGTAAGACAACAAGGACAAGCATATCTTGTTTTCACGTCATATCCTGATAAGTTACCTAGTGCAGGAAAATCACTAATTGTCCAAACTAATGATGCACGCATTTGAAACATGTGATTATTTGATGCATCATAAGTGGAAACAACAATCCATAATTCTTTTAACTCATCAACTAAGGGACGTAGATAGACATCAATGTCATTACCTGGAGCACAAGGGCCTTCAATAATCATTGATAATATCATATATGGTTGTTTCATGCACAACCATGGTGGCAGGTTATAAGGAATCAAGATGACCGGCCATGTGCTATGTGAGATAGACATAAACTTGAATGGACTAAAGCCATCTAAAGCCAGTCCAAGTCTAACATTCCGAGGATCTTAAGCAAAATCAACATGTGTTTCATCGAAATTCCTCCAAGTAATACTGTCAGCACGATGTCGCATTACCCCATCTTTAGTGTGACTTTCTGCATGCCATCTCATTTCGGTAGATGTTTCAGTCGACATAAATAGTCTTCGAAGTCATGGTATCAATGGAAAATATCTAAATACTTTTGCTGGAATTTTTGAACTTTTTGAACTATTGTCGATTGATTCACCTTTAAATTGTTTGTATCTTGGAGCTTTACAGATCTTACAATTTATTTGATCTTCTGTCTCATTCCAATAAATCATACAATCATTTGGACATGCATGTATTTTTTTGTACTCAAGCCCTAAATCTTTAATAATTTTTTTTGAATCATTAAAGGACTTGGGTAATGTGTCACCTTCAGGAAGCACATCTTTTAACAACTCTAGCAACATGGAAAATGAATTGTTACTCCACCCATTGAGACACTTTAAATGTAAAAGACGAACAAGAAATGAAAGTAGAGAATACTTGCTTCCCGGGTATAACTCACGTTCAACTTCTTTCAATAGTTTAAAAAATTCTCCAGTCTTCTTATCAAACCCCCTATTATGTTGATTTGAACTACCCAATCCATCAGTCCCACTAGTGTCCATATCAACAAAGCTAGATGTAGGAGGAATTCCAAATGCTTCATGTAACATGTCTTGCATTTCATCACCTTTATCTAACTGATCCACACATATTGGTGAAGATGATTTCTCACCATGAAAAATCCAACTAGTGTAACTAGTTAGAAATCCATCAACCACAATATGTTCAACAATCAAATCTTTTCAAAAAAATTTCATATTACGACACTTCCTACATGGACACAAAATTTCAGAGGCATTAGGCCTATCTAATGATGCAAAATGAAGAAATTTGTTTGCTCCATTCTCATATAAAGGATCAAGCCTATTCTTTATATTTATCCAACTCTTATCCATTAAGAGTATAACCTATACATATAGGAAACAAAAATCAATTAAAAAAAATAGACATTCCAAATCAACTAACAATATTAATAAAATAAATAAACGAAAGCGACCCTAATTATAAGCATTAATCATAATGCAATGATCATGAAATTTTTATGAAGAGTATGCTTCTATTTATATTTATTTTTCATATATTTGCTCAAAATTGTAGAAAAATTATCTCAAGTTAGTCATTTGATAATCATTTGTAGTTTTATATCACTGATTAGTTCATATAAAGTGGTCTTCTAAAAATAAGCTAACCAACCACCTAGTAGGACTATGGTAACCATTCATGATTTATTAAAGGAGGGTCTATCGCTGATAATATTATTTTGATTCAAGAGATGGTCCAAAATATGAAACCACAATATGAAAGGTAGAAATCCTAGTAATAATGAGATATTAAAACTTAACACGACCAAAGCTTAAGATAGATGTTTAGTGGGAATACTTTTGTGTTCTTTTAAGGCATATGGGGTTCAATGATATTTGGATTCAGATGATTTGGAGAATCATAAGCAATAATTGATACTCTAATTAAATAGTTGGTGTTCAGCATGACACTATTTTCTCCTGTTTAGGTGACCCTCTCTCTGTAATAATGATGATTGATATACTTAATATGTATGAAAAGATTTCAGGTCAACTGATCAATAAGAATAAATTTGATTTCATGGTCTATCCTAAAGCCTCAATTCACTTCAAAGACGTTTTAAATCTATTACTTGCTTCTCTCATACCAGATCCTTTTGAAGTACATAGGAAGTCCTATCTTTCAAGTCAAAAACAAAAAATGTCATTTTACTGATCTAGTGATTAATAAAGTGGCTAAGAAAGTTACTTCTTGACAAAAAAACACTAACTCTTACCGTTAGTGATAAATCTGTTATGTTCAATTCTATTCTGACCTCTATCCCTCTTCATATTTCCTCTGTGATACAACCTACTGAAGGCACATTTAAACAAATTGATAGTCTCATGGCTTCTCTATTTGGGGTGAAGCTGATGGGAGGAAGAAACGCCATTGGATAGCATGGGATGATCTATGTTACCCCTACGTACTCATAGGGGGAAATTTGAATGAGGGAGATCCAAAGTTTTTGTGACTCATTTTCAGTGAAGAACTGGTGGAACATTAGAACTAACAACTTACTTCTCAGAGAATTCCTCGAAGCCAAATACTACAAAAGATCATGTGGCTAGAAAAGGAACTAATAATCAATCCTATACATGGAGAAGACTAATAAAAATCAAAGAACTTTCTTAACCGAATATCTTATGGAGTATTGGAGAGGGCAACGTGTTCTTCTAGTGAAATAACTGGAGTTTCAAGCAACATTCACCAAACACTTCAAATGCTTAACGAATAGAATATTCAAAAAAAAACAATTAGCCAAACGAAGTTGATTGGACTATCCAAGAATGTTTTGAATCCACTAAAATGCAGAATTTTAAGACCACAAGTGATGAAACAAAATAGAACAGATTCAAACTAAAGCATAAGAGCATAAGTTAAAATCCAAAAGTCTATAGTGTCAACAAAAAAATAAACATACTCTTACTGATTCAGAAGTCAAGATCTACCAAATCAAAAGAAATACAAAACACACAAATTATTAGATCCTATAGGAGTTTTAAAAAAATGAAGCACCAAACTTGAAGAAAAAGAACAATGAAAACACATTAAAATTGAAGCTTAAGAGGACAAGTTAAAATTCAAATGGCTATAGAATCCACTAAAGCACATATCTGTACACATATCTGTACATACTCATATATCAAAATCTATCGAAATTGAAAGAAATATACAAACCACAAAAATGATTAGCTATTACAAAAAGGAAAAAAGCACAAAATTTGAAGAAAAATGACACTGAAAACACATTAAGAACTGAAGCATAAGATCAGCACAAGTTAAAATCCAAATGACAATAGAATTGACCAAAGCACAGACCTGTTTTTTACTGATTCAGAAGTTAATATCTACCAAAACTGAAGGAAATATACAAACCCTACAAATCATTAGATATTATAGAAAGGAAAAAAGCATAACATTTGAAAAGAAAAAGAACAATGAAAACACCTTAAAACTGAAGCTTAAGAGCTTCCTGCTAGCACCTTGCCTTCTTTTTCTCTTAGTCTTCAAACTGTAAATCAATGGTGAAGTTTCAATAAATCAATGGTAAAACTTCAAAAAATAGATAGGATGTACGAAGGTGATGCGTTTGATGATTACTTAATCTGTTAACACCATATAAGAAGTACTTCAAGAACACTAAATCTAGTTCTAAGGTACAAATTTTTGCAACAATCTTCAAGTTATTGTAATTAATTCTATATCTTCAACTATCAATTAGTAAGACCTAAATTAGATAATAAACTTGCCTCAAGCGCTACCAAAAAGAAACCGAAAGAACTAAAACCCTAAGAACATTGAAGCATAAAAGGAACTAAAAGGAGGGAAGCCAAAAATCTTACCGCCAATTTATTTTTCCTTGTATATGTTTTACTCCAGATTTTTTCGCTACAAATCTGCGATAAACCATAATTTCCATAGTTGTTTAGTCGACCCAACCAACCTGAACAAAGATTAAACTTGATTTGAAGGAAGGACTCAACCAATTTGCACAAAGATCTCATGGGCAAGGGTTTTAACAAGGGTTGGAGTTCTTTCTAAATGGAAGGATGACTTTTACAAAAAACAAATTAGAGTCTTTTTTATTAAAAGGGAGGGTTTTTTTAATGTTTGCTATATCTGATGTGACCTTCACATTGTAATAACTTTATTTAATTTTTTATTTTATTTATTACTATAACCTTTCATAAGACTTGTTATTTTAATATAATGAGAAAAAAGTCTAATATACCTTCATTCTAAAAGTGTTTCATAATATATATATATATATATATATATATATATATATATATATATATATATATATATCCCCTCACATATACCCTTTTCTTCTAACGGATTCATTAAAAAAGTAATCCATGTATGAGTATGTTTTATTCTTCTCACACATTTTTTAAAACTTTTTTTAATTCAACGGCTAATTTGAATTTATTATTTTGATGTTCAAATTTTTATTCTTTTAGCTTATTTTCTTATATAATTTATTACATGTGTCCTAAATTTTCTCCACATATATAAAAATTAAACTACAATAAAGCCGCAAAAGATATATTTTAAATTTTTCTTTCTTTTTTTTCATTCACACTTCTTTCATTTATTTCTCTTATTTTACACCAAATAATGAAATAAGAATAAGAAACTCAAATAATAACAATCAAAGAAGTCAAAAAAATAATTTGTGTGAAAAAATCAAATACATAAGTTTTTTAAATATTAAAAATCAAAAAAAGTAATTTTAAAATTAATTTTATCACTTTTATAACGATAGGGGTATATGTGAGCCACTTTTGTAATAGTAAAGGGTACATGTGAGCTAGTTGCTTTTAAAACGAGGGGCATATCAGCTCAAATTGACAAAGTTCAGAGGTATATTGGGCCCTCTTTTCCTTATGCATAATATAATAATATATACAGTAGCCTTACAATACCTACTATCAAGGCCAAAAAAATTAATTTGGCCGGAATCACTTACCTCGTTAAGAATCCCTCTAATTATAATTATAAGGGTGAAAGATATAAATCCTTAGTCACCAAACGTACGTATAGAGAAACCTCTTGAATAATGTTAAGCATGTCTTTTTAAAAATAACAAAAATTCACCCCTATATATAGGGATAATCTATCCCAACTAAAATGGGATTCAAATTATAGTTTTATGGAAATAATAACTATGAAACTTTTAAACTAGAAAACTTTTGAAATAAGATAGTTTTAAATAAAGAAACTTTTAAACTGTGAATCTTTTAAATAAGGAAATTTTAAACTAGGAAACTTTGGCTTTGTACATTCAAAGTTTTAACATGGACTTCATGTGACACGACCCAATTTTATTTCTTTTGACTTCGCCTTATTTTGGACACTTCTTCTGTAATAAACATTTTCTTTATCTTTTATTGAAATCTGTCAATATTTATGGAGGCAAACCATCGATCGTGGGAAAATTATTTTACTTTCCTCCTAACTATAAAAAATATTATTAAGTTGTTTTAACTATATAAAAGTTATTTTTTAAAACTATTTAGTTAAGGTGTAGGATTTAAATGATTTTTCCTTCAAACTTTGCGAATTATTCAAATTGGTCCTTGAACTTTATGAATGATCAAAATTTCTCCTTTATATATATGTTGTTGTTCATACATGTTCCATTAGGGCAATTGAGTCATTCGATAATAAGGAACGTAAAAATGAGACTTTTTAAATACAAGGTAAATTTGTGATTAATCGTGTAGTTCAGGGGTGAATTCATATCTTTTTCGTATAAAGAATAAAAAATAACTTTAAAAAGATTCATATTTCAAACAATAAATGTAAATGACGGTAATTAACGATTAATAGTATGACATGTGAAACATTTGTAATAATGTAGACCTTTGTTGGCAAATATCATTATTTTAACGACATTGTTTTCCAAATACCATTAAAAATAATGACACTTACCAACAAATGTCTTATTATATTGGACATTTGTATAAAATGCCGTTCTTTTAACAACATTATCACAAAATGTCACTAAAAGAAATGATATTTGTTGCAAAATGTCATTATTTTAACAACATTTTTTCAAAATGTTGCTAAAAGTAAAGATATTTGTTGCAAAATGTCATAAAATATTCGACATTTGATGTCAAATGTCATAAAAGAGTGACGATTCTGACCAAATGCCATTATTTTAATGACATTTTGCATCAAATGTCATTGTTATTGAGATATTTGTTCATAAATGTCAATAAATTCTTTATTTTTCGACATTTATTTCAAATATCACCAAATAAATGTCGTCATATCTCTACTTTCTTGTAGTGTATAGTGCCTATAGATGGATGGAAAACTGTTGCAATAGAGGTTCCTATAGCAACGCTTTTAGGAACCGTGACATTAACTGTTACAATAGAGCTATAGTAACGCGAGTAGATGAGACGGTTGCAAAATTGTTGTTGTAGCGCTATGGCAACGGTTTTAGGCCCTATTGCAACGGATATGAAACTATTGTTGTAGACCAAAATTCTAGTAGTGGGATGAGCTCCTTTGTCCTTGTTAGCTTGAAACACATAGAAACGATTTCTATTTGGAGCATTGGGATCCGAGCCATCAAAAGAAGCATTTTTGGCCTCCCTTTATTTGGCCGCCAGAGTAGGGCAATCTTTTACTTGATGATCACTTTTTCCACACCCATAGCACCTACTAGTACCGGCTAGGCGCTTTCCAAAATGTTTCTTTCCACAATTGTGACAAGTGGGTTTTGAAAATGGAGGCCTACTACCTCTCTCTTGGTTAATCTTAGGAGTAATTGAAGAATTTTGGTTTGGAGCTCTTTTCTTGAACCTAGGTTGTCCTTGCTCATTGGACCTAGACCTCTTTAACTCCCTATTCTTCCTCTTTAAGTTTGGACTCCTCAATAGAATGACCATATACCATAAGCCTAGAAATGTTCATGTCATAATGGAGCATTCTCGTATGGCACTCTTCCTCAACTAAGTCGGATACACCCGTAACAAATCTACTCATCTCAACCCTAGGATTTGACACCAAAGATGGAGCATACTTAGATAATTGGGTGAATTTCAAGGAGTGTTCTTGCACACTCATACTACCTTACTTAAGGTTGATGAACTCCTCCATCTTAACCTCTCTGTTCTCACGAGGGAAAAACCTACCAAGTAATTCTTTCTTAAACTCCTCCCACTCTATAGGACACACTCTTACCGGCCTATTGCTTTTCAATTGAGTGAACCAAACTTGGGCAACATCCTTCAATTGGTAAGCGACAAGTTCCGCTTTTTCTATAGAAGTCACCCCCATAGCATTGACTATCTTATACACCTCATCCAAAAACTCATCGGGATCTCTCCCACCTTGGAACCAAGAAATATCGGAGGATTCATCCTCACAAAATCTCTCAACCTAGAAGCCATATTTCTCACAATAGGGTTCACATGAGTCTCAACACCCCTAGTAACTTGAGTTGTCATGGTTTGAGCTTGAGTAGTTACGACTTGAGTCATCATCAAAAGAGCCGACCTAACTTCCTCATTGGTCATAGCCGGAGCTTCCACCGGAACTTGATTACCTTGAGGAACTTGGTCACCTTGAGGACCTTGGGGAGGAAATCCCTCATTTACAATCTCATCTTCCACTCTCCTTGCAGTTGCCTTTCTTGTATTCATATCATATAAACACAAGAGAAGGGTTAGGAAAAGGACATTTATAGAGCTACACTTTATGGCACGACTTCAATAATAATGACAGAAGTGTAGCTTCCTAACGTCCTATAGCCTTTCATTCATGAAATGTGTCGCGACTCACACCCAGGAACAAGACTCTACTAGACGTGGCTTGTGAGATATCAACCTAAAAATCATTCCTAAAACCTTGTGCTCTAATACCATGTTTCTCACGACCCAGGGCTACCCCCTAGATGTGACACGGCGTACAAGACTCCAAAAAGTCTCATACAAACCTCATAGCATGTCATTGCATAAGATAATTGAAATAGTACAGAATTTAAAAACTCATTTAAATCTATACAATCAAACCTTCATTTAAAACATAGCGGAAGGCTACTAGTCTCACATGGCCATCTAAACAATCTCTTGAAATGAAAGTAGGGTTACGTCCCTTTACAATAGAAAAGTATAAAAATGTCTTTTACATGAAGGAAAATGAAACATCAAAGTACTTGTCCTCGATCTATGAGGACATACCACTAAGCCTTGGAAGAATCTCAATCCAACCCTTGAACTAGAGAGAAAGCAACTCACTTGTCGAAACCTACACTTGTAGTAAAAAAAGAAAAATATGGATTAGCACAATTAAGTACTAAGTATGATAGTCATGCAAAAACCATGCTTAAAATGAACATTTTATTTGAAAGTCATGATATATGCCAATTTAAGAAAACTTTATGAACATAAGTATAAGAGGCATAATATACAAACATAACCAACACAAGTCATTTCATCACATTAGAGACATAATTAACATATAAGAGATTTCAGTACATTAAGCTTTCACCTCAAGTAACCCCAAGCCTTACCTTGTCCAATGTATGAATAGCGTCCCATACCACCATCCACACTAGGTACCACGTTAAGGCCACCAAAAGTGAACTTACCATTCATCCTTTCCATCATTGGACAATACTCATACATAAGAGACATAAACATTTCATAAGTCATAACAAGGAAGTAACTCATAATACAATTCAAGTATACCATGCATCATTACATTTAAACATATAAGTCAACATTCTTCATTAACTTCATTTAGAGCACTTTCATTCACTAGTCATGAAGACCTTAGAGAACTCACTTTTTCCCTCTCAAAGACTACTCGTGCAATGCGTGGATGGCATCCTATACTACCACCCACACTTCATAGAACTTCTCAAGAAACCATAATGCACACCTCACATGATGGGAATAAGCAATTAACCAAGATAGGCCATGTGAGCTAGATATGGAATCTGGTGTAATGAAGCCCCATGTCGTTAGGAGGTGGTCTACTTGCCTAAGGTAAGACCGGTAACATTTAGCTTAGGTGGATCCACTAGCTAGACTTATGCCGGCACATAGTTATGGGATAAGAAAGATGTTCATTAAAATCCAGCCTAACGTAGGGGGAACTTCCATCTTACCATATCCTCTCAGTACTTAGCATCCATTCCCATAGAGTAGTTTATTTACATTACATTATTGTACTTGAGAGGGCCACCAACATTAGGCCTACCGACCCAAGATACATTACACATGAAAGGGCCACCAACATTAGGTCTACCGATTAAAGGTACATTATAAGGATAGCTCATTGGTTTACCAAGAAAGGGCCACCAACATTAGGTCTACCGCTTCAAGTTTCATCATTTCACACAAGAAAGGGCCACCAACATTAGGTCTACCGCTTCAAGGTTTATCATCACATTAGATTCTAGACTCATTATGAAGGGCTACCAACATTAGCTCTACCGGTTCATGTCATAGCCTAGAATACTTCATCATTCATTTAGGAAAAGGCTACCAACATTAGGTCTACCAATTCAAATCATTAAGACATTATACATTAACAACCCAATAAGAGGATGCATAAGCCTACCAAGTCAAGGTACATCATTCAACCATAATTTCATTCATTCAAGAAGAAGATGCCTAAGCCTACCAATTCAAGATATACATTATATAGATGAAACCCTTCACATTCTATCATCATCATCATTCATGAGTGTTAATTGAGAATATTCTTTCAATCATAACACAATAACATTCTAAACATGATCATAACTCTTTCATTGAGGTCACACACATATACTTCACATCATAATCATACATAGATCCTTCATGAACTTTCCTTCCAAGGCTATGAACCAACATCAACCCATAAATCTAAGTTACTACAATAGATAAGGAAACTGACATTCTTCAATAACTAATCCAATATAAACATAAACAGTTCAACATACTTTCATGATCAATCAATTCCCCATCACAATTAACAACTTAAGAATTTGGGGGAAACCATTGGTTCATAAGAGAAATTAACCATAATTCATCAATAATCCAACAATCCATTAACAATTCATCATGTAAAACCTTTTGAAAACGTTTTGGGATATAACCCATGCATAGATTGAAAACTAGGGTTTTTGGGGAACTTTGGAGACTTGAAATCATCTTTGAAATTGGCTCCTTGAAAGAAACTTGGTCAAGGATGAAGAATATAGGGAAGAGTTCCACAAAACTTGAGTGAAATTGGTGAGGTCTTGAGCTTGAAAGCTTGAATCCTTCACCTCCAATGGAGGTTTCTAGAGAGAGAACTTTTGGAGAAGAGAGGTGGGTTCTAATTTGAGTTTTGAATAAATGACTTGAAAAAGCAGTTTAATACTTTAAAAACCCTTAAAATACATTAATAAACCAATAATAATTGTCCCCCAACTAAACTAACTGAATTAGCAATTCACCAAACCACCCCTCATTAGGCCGAGACTTAACATCTTTTACCGGCATGACCTACGCCCCTAGACCTACGAACCGTAGGTGGGTGACGCCCCGTCCTTTTTGTTCGTGGTTTGGGGCTGTGGCTTGCCATTTGGAACCTTGACCCACGGAGTCCATCAACGAGGCGTCGATTGACCTACGGGGGCGTAGGTCCCATCCGTGAATCACCAACTTTTTACCAGCTTTTTGGTTTCTTGGGACCTTGGGGGTTAGGCTTTAGGGTCCTCGAACTTGGGTGGTCCTTAGGAAGTCGTACCTTGAAATTTAACCCCTAAAACCCTCAACCATAGCTCGAGACATCATTTTACAACCTCCAACCTCACATCAACTCAAAGACAAACTCGTTAAGCTCCAGTTTTACCTATTCATTTTCTAAGTCATTACATGTACATAAAGATAATAGAAAATACGGAAAATTTAAAACTTTTTACAATCGAAGTCATTTTCATAAAAGCAAGAGAAAGTCTTCTATACTTTGTCTCAAACCATCTAATACAACTTTAGAATAAACTCTTGGGACACAGCCCATACAATAGTCTCAAAACATGAAATAAAGACATAAAGGAAATGGTGGATTTTGTCCTCGAAGCTATGAGGACTCACAAAGATCTTCAACTCCTTAGCTCCTTAGCAACCTAGCTTCAAGATAGCACTCAAGTCTCCAAACCCTACATTTGTTTAGAATGTAGGCAAAGTATGTGTTAGTACAAAATGAACTAAATATGTTAGCTAGCATAATCATAAGAGCATATCATAAGGCTTAGTCAACATGAGACATAATCATATGAAATACTTCATAAAACATAAACTACACGCATAAGAGACAATATCATCAAAATAAGCAAAGTCATCAGCATAAGCATTATTTGACTCTTAGTCATTCAAACCATAATAGAGCCATTCTCAAGTAACCTCAAAAGCATACATGTGCAATGCATGAATAGCATCCCATAATACCACCCAAGCCAAGTATCCCTTTTTGGTCATACTAATCATAGCCTATATGCATGGTCAAGTCTTAAGCTTTTCTACCATAAGGGAACCATACTCCTAAGTAAACTTAAAGCACACTTGAGCAATGTATGAAAGGCATCCCATAATACCCTCCACACTAAGAATAACCTTGAAGTCATCCTAGTCATATTTACCCTCCTTTGGTCTTATTATTAGCTTACTTCATCTAAACAAGGGAACTATCACCATTAGTCAACCCTCTCATGGAAGGCAACTCTAGCAACAATCCACCAAGCATAACTCATATAAGACAATACTAATTAGGTAACCTTAAGTCATACTTGTGGAATGCATGAATGGCATCCCATACTACCATTCATACTAAGTACTTCTTTAGGTCATCATACTCACGCTTTTTGGTTTGGAACCTAGTACCTCTCCTTAGACCTTAGAACACTATGAGGTACTTCCTTAAGCACATCTTAGTTCATTATTAGGTTGAACCCTATGATATAATTATTTTAGCATGTCTAGGTTCATTATTAACATGGACCCTATGAAATACAACCTTAAGCATGTGTAAGTCCAGTTGTACTCTTTAACACTATAAGTTAATTCACTAAGCCTATCTTAGTTCCTCATTATTTCAGACATTAGGATATACTACATTAAGTACATCTTATTTCATCATGCTTGAACTCAAGGAGATGCTACTTAAAGCATAATCTTAGTTCACAAAGGTTGAACTCTAGGAGATGTTTCCTCAAGCATAATCTTAGTTTATTAAGTTTGATCTCTAGGAGATGCTCCTTCAAGCACAATCTTAGACCATTACTTGTATTGGACTCTAGGAGATGCTACATTATGCATAATCTTAGCCCATGAGGTTTGAACTCTAGAAGATGCTACATTAAGCATAATCTTAGTTCATTTCTAATCTTGTTTAATTGGGATATAGCCTTCTTAATAGACATGAGAACATATTAACTATCACATGATCTCTTCAAGGTGTTACCCACAACGTCAAGGGTTGGTCCACCTGCCTATGGTAGAACCTAGTTGTTAGCTTAGTTGGATCCACTAGCTAACTTTCCTACGGGGTACGTAGTTATGGGATACAGAGATTGCTACTAGAAACCCAAAACTCCACTAAGTGAAGGCTTCCTTTTCATGAGACACAGTTTGGGAAATCCGTACTATTCTAGGTGAGAGATCCCATGTTGGAAGCCCAAACTCAACTAGGTGGGAACTTCCATCTCATTTCAATATTCACTCGGTGCTAGGCCTCAATCCCAAAAGATGATCATTAAGTCTGTACTTTGACTCAAGTTTATGGAAAGATGTCCTTGACAACCAATCCATGCTAATACCCCTTCAGACCATGTGTGAGCAACTATCACCATGACCTAGGTATGAAGGCCCTATATCCTTAGGTTCAGTTAGGTAAGAGAAGCCCTTCAACCCTAGAACCATAACTATGTGAGAAATCTTTCATGTTAAGTTAATTTTCATGCCTAACATCATGTCTAGAATTCTACATTAGACAAGAATATCTTCATGACTTAAGTGATTCTATCACTTCCTACCATATATGATTCATAAGGTGAATTAAGTAGGTAAAGATCTTTCATCACAATTCTATTTATTGGCCTTGTATTCACATGTAGATTTTACTCTCAAAGACTTAGCATCTATAGTTAATATTATTAGCTTCACTCTAAAGACCTAGTGATCAACATTCACAACTATGAGTCTTCATTCTCATTAACTCTACACCATAGAAACATATTATGAACCTAGATTACAAGGGATTCAATCACATTCTTCATTACTAGGTGATTCTAGCCACAATTCATCCTAAAGGTTCAATTTCAACTTTACAAGTCAAGATCCATCATAAATAATAGAGTCTAGTTCAATTCATGTCCATGTATTCCTAATCCTGAACAATTACTACACATGACATTGATTTCAGTAGATCACCTATGGACCTTCAATTTCACCTCTAATGGCATAAACACACAAGATATCAAATTCATCAAATAAACTAGGGTTAACCATATAAATCACATAAATTCATCATAATATCATAATTTAATTCCAGTACAATCATAATTAGGTATTATCCACTAGATTGGAATCATATCTAAATCCTACCCACAATGTAGAAGGAAACCCTAGCTAGAATTTGGTTTTTACCATCACAATTGGGGGAAAACCTAAAGGGTTCTATGGGTGTAAGAACCCATAGATCATTAAGCTAACATACCTTGATTCAAAGCCCTACAAGGCTTGCAACAATGGAGAGATTTCGACCTAGCTTCCTTCTCTTATTCTCCTTCATCTTTTTCTTGCGTTTTCTAGAGAAAGAAATATTTTGAGAGGAAGAACTTTGGGATCTTTTGTTGTATTAGGATTAATGACTTAGTTGGGGTGGTTTATGACTCAAAATACTTTATATAGTTGTATAAAATCTATATAAAACGACCCCCACTTAAAACTAATAAAATGGAATTTACTAAACAACCCCTCCTTAGGCAGCCCACTCCCAGGCACCACGAGAGGACCTCACGTGCTGTGGTCCTTGGGCAGTGGCTAAGGCTTTGTGTCTTGGCCTCCAAAAATCCAAGGAATTACCACGAGACCTCCCACGATTCGTGGTCCCTAGGCAGTGGCTTGGCCTCAAGGCCTTTCCTCTCTCAAACCTAAGGGGACTTCACGAGACCTCTCACAAACCGTGGTCAAGACCACTGGTCGTTAAGGTGGTGATGAACATGGGGTAGTACTTGGCTTCCTCATTCTAAGGCATCTACATGAGCCTTCCCACAAACCGTGGTCAAGACCACTAGTCGTGAAGTGGCTCGTGAAGGTAAGCCACCTTGAGGCAGCCCTTAGAGAGCTACTGTCTTGGCCTCACGAACCACACCACGAGCCGTGGTCCATACCACTAGCAATGGTAGTGGTCGTGGTCTTGAGGCAGTGTGCTCTAAGCTTGGGGCAGCCTTGGCCTTTGGCTTAGGCTTTGCCCATTTGCCTTGGCACTTGCCCTTGCAACCCTCAATTGAATCTTAAATGGTCTTCTAAACTACGGGGTGTAACACGTGCCTTGACGTTTAACCCCTAAACCCCTCATTTTAAGTACGGGAAGTCTCATCTACGACTCTAATCCACATACATCAAACTCTAGAACCCTAGCTTGAGGCTCTAGTTTGGTCTACTAATTTTTGGGGTATTACAATATCTCCCTCTTGGGAACATTCATCCTCGAATGACATTCCTAAACACTTCTTAAAGGAAACGACTCTAGACTAGCTGTCCATCATGCATGCAACATATCTAATACACATAAACAAGTAGGAAAACTTTAACTCCCACTACACATACTCAATGCAACACAAGGTAGGAGCTTCATAAACAACCCATTTATGCATGAAATTCTCATAACTAGTCATGTTCAAGGGGAACTACCATCTCCTAGTCATAATATGCTCAACATACTCTCATGGAGCTCATATGCAATTTACTCTCAAAAAGCATTCATTTAAGGAGGACTCTTTTAATTCCAAACTAAAGCATGCCCATATAATCGTCTCATGAAGTCTATATGCAACTTTATTCAAAGCACTACAACATGAGGTAAACAATGCATATGAGTCATTTCTAACAAGACCTAAGAATTTTCATAAACATGCATATTAGGAAATCATGGCAACACATAAATACACAATAACCCTACTACAATACCGGAATCAAATAAAGCTTGAAAACATACCGGTAGCCACATAAGAAGGTCACTCTTGATCACCACTTGTTTGAAGAACTTAGACCTATGCTTACTTGGGAGAATTGGGATCCGGGCCCCTATGAGAAGCTTGCTTGGCCTCTCTCCCTCTAGCCCTACAGATTGGACAATCTCTCTGCTTGTGACCCTCATCACCACCACCATAACAACCCTCCTTTCCGGCTAGACACTCACCATAATGCTTTTTTCCACACTTGGAGCAAGTAGGCTTAAGCAACACAGATTCACTATTACTCCCTCTTTCGGGCTTAGGTTTAGACACCCTCTCTTTTTTGTAAAATTTTTGTTGGGTCCTAGGTTGACCATATCCATCAGATCTAGCATTGGAGAAATCTCCATCACCGGTCCTAGTCCTTTTTACCTCTTTATTTTTATCTTGGAGTTTCTCATCCTCCATTTGTTGGGCATACACCATAAGACGTGAGATATCCATATCATGAAGGATCATTGCCGTACGAAATTCTTTTCTCACCACCTCAGATATACCCATCACATACCTACTCATCTCATCCCTAGAATCCGCCACCAAAGATGAAGCATACTTGGACAACTTAGTGAATTTTAGAGAATATTCTTGAACATTCATACCTCCTTGACAAAGGTTGATAAGTTCTTCTACCTTAACTTCCCTCATCTCTCGCGGAAAGAACCTATAAAGAAATGTTTTCTTGAACCCCTCCCAATCTATGGGACCCACCTCTATGACTTCCTACCATCTATGATTCATAAGGTGAATAAAGTAGGAAAAGATCTTTAATCACAATTCTATTCATTGGCCTTGTATTAACAGGTAGATTTTACTATCAAAGCCTTAGCATTTATAGTTAATCATATTAGCTTCACTCTAAAGCCCTAGTGATCAACATTCACAACTATGAGTCTTCATTCTCAATAACTCTACACCATAGAAACATATTATGAACCTAGATTACAAGGCATTCAATCACATTATTCATTATTACGTGATTCTAGCCACAATTCATCCTAAAGGTTCAATTTCAAATTTACAAGTCAAGATCCATCATATATAATAGAGTCTAGTTCATTTCATGTCCATGTTTTTCTAATCTTTAACAATTACTACACATGACATTGATTTAGGAAGATCACCTATGGACCTTCAATTTCACCTCTTATGGCATAAACCCACAAGATATCAAATTCATCATATAAAATACGGATAACCATCGAAATCACATAAATTCATCATAATATCATAATTCAATGCCAATACAATCATAACTAGGTATTATCCACTAGATTGGAATCATACCTAAACCCTACCCAGAATGTAGAAGGAAACTCTAGCTAGAATTGTGTTTTTGCCTTCACAATTGGGGGAAACCCTAGGAGGCTCTATGGGTGGAATAACCAATAAATGATTAATCTAACATACCTTTATTCAATGCCCTACAAAGCTTTCAACAATGGAGGTGTTTCGACCTAGCTTCCTTCTCTTCTTCTTGGGTTTTCTAGAGAGAGAAATATTTTGAGAGGAAGAACTTTGGGATCTTTTGGGGTTTTGGGATTAATGACTTAGTTGGGGTGGTTAATGACTTAAAATACTTCATGTGTATAAAATCCATTAAAACGACCCCCACTTAAAACTAATGAAAAAAGAATTAACTAAATAACCCCTCCTTAGGTAGCACACTCGCAGGCACCACGAGAGGACCGCAAGAGCCATGGTCCTACCCGTGGTCCTTGGGAAGTGGCTAAGGCTTTGTGTCTTTGCCTCAAAAAATCCAAGGAATGACCATGAGACCTCCCACGATCCGTGGTCAAAACCACGAGTCATGGTGATGGTCGTGGTCCCTAGGCAGTGGCTTGGCCTCAAGGCCTTGCCTCCTTCAAACCTAAAGGGACTTCATGAGACCCCTCACGAACCATGGTCAAGACCACTGGTCATGAAGGTGGTCATGAACTTGGGGCATTACTTGGCTTAAAGTGTCTTGGCTTCCCTCATTCTAAGGCATCTTCACGAGTCTTCCCACGAACCATGGTCAAGACCATTGGTCCTGAAGTTGCTCGTGAAGGTAAGCCACTTTTAGGTAGCCCTTAGGGAGCTACTGCCTTTGCCTCACGAACAGTACCACGAGCCATGGTGGTTGTCATAGTCTTGAGGCAGTGTGCTCCGAGTTATGGGCAGCCTTGGCCTTTGGGTTTGGCTTTGCCCCTTTGCCTTGGCACTTTCCCTTGCAACCCTCAATTAAATCTTAAATGGTCTTCTAAACTAGGGGGTGTAACATGTGCCTTGATGTTTAACCCCTAAACCCCTCATTCTAAGTAAGGGAAGTCTCATCTACGACTCTAATCCACATACATCAAATTCTAGAACCCTCGCTTGAGGCTCTAGTTTGGTCTACTAGTTTCTAGGGTATTACATATTTAGTTACTTGTTGTATGCTCTGCTTATTACTTAATCTTGTGTCATCTTTTTAGCACAGACGGTCTTTTCCTACTCAGTACTCTTTTTGGTTCTCATACTATACTTCTACCCCGTGTAGATTTCATTTGAGTTATTGTCATTGATTTGGAGTCATGTGGAGCAGTTTGGAGTTTCACATCTTAGGGTAAGCTCCAGGTGCCGGAGCTACCGATTTTCGTTTGCTTTGGCTAGGCTCAGTATTTATATTGCATTCAAAGACAATCAATACTTTGTTGTTTTCTTGTAAAACCCTTGTACTATTATGTTGGATTAGATGCTCAACTACTGACTGATGTCAGGTCTTGGGACGGTTCCTGGTATTTTATTTTAGTTGATTACCCTCTTTCTTATGTTAGATTAGATGCTCAACTACTGACTGATGTCAGGTCTTGGGATGGTTCCTAGTATTGTATTTTAGTTGATTACCCTCTTTCTCTTGTTGTAAGATTTGTGCTTTTCTTATTGACTTACAATTGGTAGTCTGTTTCTTATAGCCCTGGGCTAACAATAGGCTTACCTACTGGTAGGGTGTAGTAGATGTCATCATGACCTATGAAATCGGGTTGTAACACAAATGTAGCCCTAAGCTTCCTGAACAACCCAAGCTTTGAATCACTTCATTTGGAGCCAAACCTAGAGAGAAATCACAATTTTAGCCTCTTCTTTGTGAACGCGGTGGGTCCTGCAAACACGGTCCATGTGAATGCAGCGAAGAACCCGCAATCGTGCCTGATGGAGAATTGGCGCACCTGCAAATCCGGAAAGGGACCCCGCGAATGTGGCAGTCATGCTTCCTTGTCTCGACAAATGCAGCCCATGGCCCACGAATTTGAATGCCATTTTTGGCATGCACCAGCTGATGCATATCAGCAAGTTTTGGTAACTTTCAAATCTCCGACGAGGTGTTCGGATTTCATTCAAAACCCTGCACAAGAAAAAGAGATATGCTACACCATAAAATTCTATATTTCAAACTCAACGGAGCAGTTGAAACTTTTATACGATGTCGTCCCGATAAAAAGTGAGTCCCACACCCAAACTCCAATTTAAGCAAAAATCAACAAAGGTTTAAGCAAAAATCAACAAAGGGGCTTGAAATTAGCCCGTAAACCTCAGATCCACACGAAGGGTCATTATAGACCAAATTCAACATTTAAGAGCTAACCAAGCTGACAGAATTATTATCCGAGCACGTTTACCAAAATTGTTGACCAAGTTTATCAAACATAGGTCAAACATAAAAGTTAAAATGTCTAATTGCACAAACTGGCACTGAAAGCCCTGGGAGCCATGCCGACCATGTCACTAGCCTAAAATGACCCTATCGGAGCTGAGGAAACCGTCATAATGGGATTTTGAGGTTTCTTCATGAAATTTTGATCAAAATCAACTGTTCAAGGTTCAATAGCTCAAAAACACAAAAAATTGCATAAAACCCAAACGAACGACCAGGTAACCAAACTATCAGTCCTAGCAAGTCATAAATGATTTGAGATCGCTACAGAGATGCTCTAAACAATGAAAATAAGGCATAAACACATAAATGACTTGGAGGGTCATTACATATTTTATGAGTTAAGAGTATTATTTTTTGAGTCATACACATAAAGAATTATTAATAATTCCATTAGATTTACTTTGGACTTACACCTTTTGAGTTGTTATATTTTTATCCATGTACTACAAATATCATTTAAGTACAAAAAATTAAAAATTTTTAAGCTTTAGTGTTTCAAAGGATAAACATTTAGCAATATTACTCACTTAAATATATGGATAACTAATGTTTTTAGATTTTTTTTTTTGTGTACGTATGATATTTGCATAATCAAGACACAACTTCAGATGCAAGCGTCTACGATCGTACAATAGTTTAGTAACCCAACCAAGGGTTGGGGTCGAGTCCCAAGGGAGTGGTTTTGAGAATTAATAGAAAAATAAAATTTAGTTCTAACTAGTCGTAGCTAAAGACATTAACGATTAAAAACATTGTAAATTAAAAGGGGGACACAAGAGTGTCAATTAACAAATGGGGGTTCACTACTAAAAAAACTGCAAAAAAAAGACTTAAAAAAGAGACCTCAACGGTAGGTCACTATAATGTAGGTGACTTTTGTGTAGAGACCTCATGAGGTCACCAAATAGAGACCTCACGAGGCCGCCAATAAATTTTTTGAATTTTTAGAAAAAGAGACCTCATTAGGTCGCAATTTTATAATTTACTTTTGTTTTATTTTTAAAAAGCGTGGCCTCATGAGGTCACTATTATATTATTTATTTTTATTTTATATTTAAAAAAAGAGACCTCGTGAGGTCCATTCTCTTTATAGAATTTTTTTAAATTTCTAAATAGAGACCTCATGAGGTTGATTTAATTAAAACATAAAAAATAAAAGGCGACCTCATGAGGTCTCGTTTATGAAAGAAATAAAAAACAAATTCAAAAAGCGACCTCACGAGGCCGCTATATGACCTTCTTTACTGCATTTCTAAAATATAAACTGCAGGAAAGAGACCTTGTGAGGTCTCTTTACTGCATTTCTAAAAAATAAACTGCCAGAAAGAGACCTCATGAGGTCTCTTTTATGAAATTTCTTTAAAATAAAATGTAAAAAAGTGACCTCATGAGGTCTCTTTTCCTAGAAATAAACTGGCAGTTTGTATCTGTTTTTGCAGCTGCTCATCACCTGTCATATTAATTCAATACATTTCTAATTAGCTAAATCAAGCTTTCAACAATCAACTAATACAATACATTTACTAAATATTCTCTTATCAACACAATATGCAACTCACCTTCAACGTAATTCGAAATTGAAAGAAAAACCATAAAATCCAAAAGTTATATAATAGGATTTCAATGTTATCAGGTATTCACAAAACAAATAAGTCCCATAAAACAGTCATAAAGTAAAGAACTTAGATTATCTATTACAACTCTAAACCTCACTAATGCGGTAGTGTGTTTGCCATATGATCCTCATCTTCTTCATCACTACTAGACTCATCTGTCATATTTCTTTGCTAACCATACACTGGATATCGAGTAGGTTGAGGCTGGGAGGGTCGAGGAGGGAAAGTGACATCATTGGAACAAGGGGGAATCCCTCCTGAAGCAAGTAATGCATCTAATTGAGTCTTAAGACCTGCATACTCTATGTCCCTCCACCTTTTCCTAGCCCGCGAGTCTTCGACTTGGCTAGATAGCTCGGCTATATTTTGCTCCATAGCCAAATTTTTCTTCATCGATTCATCATCATAAGAACTACTTAAGCCTTCAAACTCAGAATGATATTCACGAAAGGTCTGTTGAGGCATGCCATAGGCATACCCATATCTACTCGGCCCACCAATCAAGTCTAGCCACACTCTCTCAGCATGTTCTTGACTAAGTGGCATACCTCGATTTTCTTCTAGTTGAGTTTGTCGTAAATCCTCTAAAGCTTGAAGATATCGATTCTAAATTGAATGGTATTATTATTAGACTATAAATTTAGAAAATAAGTAACTATTATTTTAAATTAGAGGCTTACATAGGTCAATTCAGCTCGCGGCTCAACCCACACGTCTGGATCTTCCAAATTTTTCTTCTTTCTTATGTGTGTTGCCTTTGAATGCCTCAGCCTGGGTTACCGGTCTTCCTAGTTCCTTTTCCTACATATAAAACTAATTAAGTTATAATAAAGAGTAATTAAATATTAATACCTAAAATATATTTTTTAAAAATTAAGAAAAATGATTTATACCAATTTCCTCCTCACACTTCCTTGACTCTGAGCCCCACTTAAGTGTAGAGAACCACCCTTAGTAGATGATCTAGCCTTCTTACCGATCTCACTCATCTGCTTAAATCTTGGATCGTTCGCCCAATGCACAAGTAATTTTTTCCAATCCTCCGGTAGAATCCACCGAGGATTCTTATTCTTTTTACGAGCTTTCATCAACAAACTAGCGAGAACACGTGCAGCTTTCTTGTGAAAGTTTTTACAAATTTTGGTCTCATGTTCCGGACGCCAAGCACATTTTTTCTGCAATGAAACCATAAAATTTTCAATTAATAAGTATTATTGAATACAAGTATTTAAATAGTGTTAAAGCAATAAATTTTAATATACTCTAAACACCAAAAATATTTGTCTCTTGAGATTGCTTGGCATCTTTCCCCAAGTCGGAAAAGCATCTCTATAGAGATCAGCCCACAACTAGTCAATGTAGATAATGACACATCATGGTGGATGGGAAATTCAAATGGAAAGTTCACAGTCAAATCAGCATGGAATGAATTAAGACGAAAACAGGAGAAAATACAGATCTTTGACTATATATGGACTAAAGGGCTGCCTATAAAGATTAATTTCTTTTTATGGAGAGGGTTTTTCAAGGCTGCTTGGGGGTTGTAGGATAGGATATCACAACATTTACCTTGAGTTTAATTCAATTCAAGTGTTATCAATTTACCTTGAGTTTAGTTCAATTAAGCAAGTGTTATCATGGTTTAGGTTGAAACTCAGGGCCCTATTTATCATGGACCAAAGTTGATGATATCAAATGTGTAAGATAAACAAGACACATCTACCAAATCAAAAAGTAAATGGTGATACAAATGCAATATAGAATTCTTAGAGCAGTTCAAGACGCTGGTTAGAGATAGGTAATCAGATTACTCACTTGCAGATTTCATCCATTCAATACTCTCTTGTAACTTTTTTAAAAAAAATTCTCTCTAACTCAAAGTATTAGTTTGATTCTCACCCATATATGCGATCAGTTCTGCCGTCTGTCAGAAATGGCTGAGTTATAAAACTATAGAAGCACATTTAAAGCCAACAAGTACTATTAACAACATGAACGAAAATGTTGAAGATATAAGTTAAGGAACTTAAAGTATATCATCTCTAACATTTTAATATATTAGATAGGTGGTCACATACATCTTGTTGATCTCAAAGTGATTTAAATCATATCAAGATAACCTAAATACACCTAATAAATAAGCTATGCATTCAATGAAAAACTACCAAATAACCTCATATAAATTAAATTAACTACTAAAAGTACAAGGACCACATACTTACTTTTGAAACAATTTAAAAATTGGGGATCCACTTTAACAGAGAATCGAGAAACAATTTAGTAATGCAATATAAAATAATTAAGAAGAAGACTAAAGTAATATATATATATATATATATATATATATATATATAAACTCAACATACTAATTACTATTCATCCTCATCATCATCATCATCCTCTTCTTCTGACCATTCTTCTTCATCGAACAACTCTTCTTCATTAATTGATGCATTTGCCCCTTCATCTGTTATTTGTTCTATATCTACCTCTTCTAATATGTGTTCAGGATGCTCTAAATCATTTTCTAATTCAACATCCACGGTATGGTGAACACTTGATATATCATTATCCTGGTACGCAACATCCAACACGTTTTCAACTTCCACACGACCCATGGGTTTGGTTTTAATCACCACCCACCAATCTAATTTATCTGGACGCAAGGGATAAGGAGCATAGTACACTTGCTTAACATTTTGTGCAATAATGAAAGGATCATATGCTTCATACTCCCTTGTGTGCTTTACTTCAATGATATTATATTGCTTGATTTCTCTCGTACCTCTTTTTGGGGTTGGATCAAACCACTTGCATCTAAACAATACAATTTTTTTTATAGGCCAACCGGAATACTCCATTTCCAAAACCTCCTTGAGTACCCCATAATAATCAACTCCATCTTGATTTCCATCACCACCTTTCACCCAAACTCCACTATTGTTAGTTTTTTTATATTTGGAGCATTCTTCAGTATTGAATTTAAAACCATTTACAAGATACTTGTCCATTGAATAAATCTTGATGGGTCCCCAAGAAAGGTCCTTCAAAAATTGGTCAAATTGACCATTTTTTGTATCATAAATCTATAAATATTTGAAAAGTAGGAAATTAGCTATCAATTAAATATAGATTTATTTAACAATGATAGTATTATGAAAATATTATAAGACTTACGTAATCTTGAAACCACTTTGAGAAATGCTCAAACACTTTTTCATTGCCATATAAATACACAAAGTAGCTGTCAAAGAAGATGGATATTGAGTTAGTTGTTTTGCCTTGTAATTACATATTTTAGTGCAAAAACAACAACTTACTCAAGAAATGGTTTAACTTGTGGGCAATTCAACAAGACATGTGTCGATGCAGACTTAAACTCCATGGCACTAAGATTCCTCCTCGTACGTTTTTTTGAACCTTTGCCTGGTTGATTGAAGATTGATAGTGGCTTCATAGTCTCACCACCATCGTCATGGTGATTGGGTCTATTTTGAAAGCATGGCACACTACTTTCGAAGTAATAAGAACCAAAATCAGCTATCTCCCTAGCAAGATGGAATTCAACCATTGAGCCTTCAAGTCTATGTTTTTGCTTCATGCCCCGTTTAGACTTTCCAATAGTCCTACATTATATTACATTATCATTGATTTTAACAAAATATTGATATAAAAATATTAAGAGTTAAACACTTACCTCTCAAATGGATACATCCATCTATATTGAACCGGACCTCCGAGGCGTGCTTCATGCACCAGATGTACAGGAAGATGCTCCATCACATCGAAAAATCTAGGTGGAAGAATCTTCTCCAACTTATTTGTAATTATAGGAATATTCTGATCCATCTGAACTAGGTTGTGTTCCCTTAACGTATTAGAACACAAGTCCTTGAAGAACAAACTAATTTTAGTCATAGGTTTCCAAATTCTATCGGGCAAGCCACTAAATGCAATAGGGAGTAATGTTTCCATGAAGACATGGCAATCATGACTTTTCATACCATGTAATTTTTCGTGCTCCATATCGACACGTTTTCCCAAATTTGAAGCATGTCCATCAGGCATCTTAAGTTGCTCAACCCATTCACATATTTTACGCTTTTGATCCAATGTAAATGAATAACGTCCTTCTTCTTTAACCTTCTAGAGAGAGAATATTTGAGAGAGGAGTTTTGGGATTTTGAGAAAATGACTGAATTTAGGGATTAAAAATACTTATATAGGTTTCTAGACTTAGGCAAAATGACACCACTTTGATTTAATTAAAACAGGAAAAGACCCATGTGCCCCTAAAATAATTGGCAGCTTTTGACCTACGCACCCTTGACCAATGGACCGTGGTCAGGATGACAGACCGTCCTGCACGGCCGTCATTTGGTGGTTAGAGACTCATTTTTGGGGCTTTGACCTACGGACCTTGGACCATGGACCGTGGTCTAACCGACAGTTTGTTGGTCAGGCCGTGGTCCTGGAGTCTAAGCCTAGGGTTGGGGTGGCCAACCACGGACCCTACCTACGGTCCGTGGTTTAGTCCACGGGCCGTAGGTGGCCTCTCGTGGATGACTCTTGTAATTTTTTTGGAATTGTTGTTTTGCCTCATTTCGAATTCGGGGTATGACATTATCTCCCCGTTGGGATCATTCGTCCTCGAATGAGATTCTAGGCCCATTTTTTAAACGAAAAAAC
The DNA here is from genome assembly GCF_019186545.1 of Solanum stenotomum. Classification (NCBI taxonomy): domain Eukaryota; kingdom Viridiplantae; phylum Streptophyta; class Magnoliopsida; order Solanales; family Solanaceae; genus Solanum; species Solanum stenotomum. The sequence continues at coordinate 34,775,665 of NC_064286.1, read as the reverse complement.
TCAAGACTAGCAGCCCATAACATGCAACTCATCAAAATATACACAACCGAGGATGGAACATCAATTCTAAGCTAAACATACTCAATGCATCATACGGAAGTAGGAACTACATCCAACAACTCAATATGCATGAAATTTTTAGATTTCTTACATTCAAGGAGGAACTACCATCTCCAAACTTTAAAGCATGCTCAAAACAATCTCATAGAGCCTGTATGCAATCTATCCTCAAAGCACATATCCAAGGAGTAAATCTTCACTCCAAGCTAAGGCATGTTCAACAATTCATCTCTTGAATTCTATAGGCAACTCATACTCAATCCACAATATCATGAGGAAAATAAATCACATAAGTCATTCTCTTTCAAAACTTATGTTTTTCCATGAACATGCATAAAATAAGGAAATCATGGGAACACATAAAACACACATGAATCATAGAACAAACCAAGAGCAAATCCAGTACCTCAAGCTAGAGTACGAGGAAAAAGATGAGGATATCGGGACATCATATCGGCCTCGAACTCCCAAGTAGCACCCTCAACTAGATGGTTTCTCCATAACACTTTCACGGAAGCAACATCATTTTTCCTCAATATCTTAACATATTGGTCTAAGATCTCAACCGAAACCTCTTCGTAAGAAAGGCTCTCTTTCACTCCCAACCCTTCTAAGGGGATTAAAGATGTCAGATCTTTAACACGCTTCTTTAACATAGAGACATGGAAAAGTGGATGCACTGATGCCAACTCATTAGGCAAATTAATCTTATAAGCAACTTAACCAACATGCTTCAAAATTTGATATGGGCCTACAAATCGGGGACTAAGCTTCCCTTTCTTACCAAACCTCATTACGCCTTTCATGGGTGAGATTTTCAAGTAAACCCAATCAAGCACATTAAATTCAAGGGCACTCCTTCTAACATCAAACCCTACCTACAGTCAGTGGTTCAGTCCACGGGTCGTGAGTGGCCTCTCATGGATGGCACCTGCAATTTCTCTTAAATTGTTGTTTTGCCTCGTTTCAAATCCAGAGTGTTACATTAGTCCCTAATATGTAGGCCCATATCGGATTTTGAGACTTATTGGTAAGGTTGCTTATGAACTAGAATTGCCTAATGAACTGGCATCGATGCATCCAGTTTTCCATATCTCTATGTTGAAGAAATGTGTTGGTCGTCTGACATCTATAGTTCCTTTAGAAGGTTTGGGAGTTGATGAAAATCCTTCTTATGAAGATGTTCCGGTTGAGATTTTGTACCGACAAGTCAAGAAGTTGCTTCCGTGAAAGTGTTGTTGAGGAATCAGTTAGTTGAGGGTGCTACTTGGGAGGCCGAGGCCGAGGACGATATGATGTCTTTCACACCCCTTTTTGGACTGCAGAAAGAATTTTTCCAATTTAAGTGACGGTATTGATTAGGGATTATTTTATTTTTGTTCAAAGTAGCCCCTTGGAATTGAGTTATGGTGTTCCAAGTCACCTTTTTGTTTAATCCCTAATCAAAAGGAAATGACTCTTATTTGGTCTACAAACTACAAATCCGGTAAGAAATTTTGTTGACTGAGTGGAAGGTATTAGGCATCCTCGAGTCTCGTGGATCTAGCACGGTCGCTTTTATTGACTTATATTTATTTTAACTTTCTTTTGGATATATATTTATAGGCCATGATTTGCTCATATTTTTTATTTGTTGAATTTTTATTTGGTCTCAACCTAGATATGTAACTGCATTCTTGGTCTTCATGATTAGAGACATAACTGTCTTCTTTGCATCACACTTAATAACCTTATTTTTTTTATAAGTCTCTCCTTTAAATTAATAAAAGTTAATTATATTAGTGGACAAGGTGTGTGACCTCATCCATAAGTTTATTTTAATGTCTCAAGAAAAAGATGTGTAACCACATTCTTAATTGAAACAAATTTTTTAATGTGCCTACAACTCATCTAGTATTAAAGATGCTTACTCTTATTTTTGTGAACTCTAGACAACTAATCTTTTATTCAATTATTATATTAATCGATGATATTTTTAATTAAATCAGTCCTCATAAGAATTAAACTAATCCAAAGTACAGTACTCTCAACTTTAACAACATAACATATTTGTTTGTCTATTGGGTAATGTAATTTATTCAGAAATATGTAGATTAAAATAGGAAATTGGCATCAATATAACGCTACAACAATGTCACAAATAATAGTGACTTAGACACGACAAAATTGAATAACAAAAAAACCAATAAAAATTCTTACGTATTAATAGGACTTCATTGATCCTTTAGGGATTTGCATAAAAAAATGCATCAATATAATTCAAGATGCGTAATCATGTGAGTTGTTTACTCTAACTCTAAAAATAAACTTAAGATGTCAATATTCATTTCAATGAATGAAACAAAACTACATAAAAAAAAACTTATCACATAATTACATCAAATTCCATAAATAAATCAAAAAAAAAAGATAAGGTAAAATTGTACCTCACAATGAAGAAATAAGTAATGCAAAACTTAATTGGAGCTAGATTAGAAAACCCACAAATCTTTTGGTGTGTAGTGTTGATTTTATTCGTATGTTTATTGTTGCTGACAGGGGTACAAAAATGAGTGTTTTTGCGTTGCTATTGTTTGTTGTCAGATGGTTTCTTTTTCTTCGGTTTCCTTTGGCTTCTCGTGTCCTTGTATATATGTTGCTATTTTTTTTTGCTTTGCTGATCGTGTCTTTTTTGGTGTGCAGCGTGTGTGTCGCCTTTTTATTGTTTTTTCTTTCTTTTCTGTCTGTTTTGTGTATGTTTGGTTGTCATTCTATATATATATATGTGTGTGTGTGTTGTAGTGTTGGAAGTTGGGAGAATGGAGTGAAATGTGAGGGGAGTGGGGTAGTAGAGGGGTACTGGGGCAATGGTAATGGGTAGTTTAAGTTTAATTATTTTTGTTGTTTTCAAATCTTTTAAAATAAACCCACCAAATATATATATATATATATATATATATATATACATTTTTTTTTTTTACTTTTAAAAAAAAATGGTTTAAAACCTTAAGTTCAGTAAAAAATTATGTGTCTACAGTTTGCCCCTTTTTGACTGAAAACATGAAGAGTCTGCAGACAAAGAAGTAGACAGCGTGACAAGTTTTGACCAAACTCTTATTTGAAAGAAAAATATGTGACCGAGTCTTGTTTTGGACATCCTACATATCCCGGGTTATAAGGGAATCAGGTCAGGTGTATTTCGAGGAAATGAGGTGATGAGTTTGAAGTTAAGTGAGGTTCCATTGAGACTTCAAGTCGCGGTTCCTTTCCTTACATAAAAAAAATGAAAGCTAATAGTCAAAAGGGAAGTAAAACTACAATCTCCTATCTATGCAACTTCTCTTGAGTCTTCTTGGGTTTTCATGTTTCTCAAGTTGTGAGATATTAATTTTCATATCGAGTGAGTGTGAAGGTAAATGTCTTTCTCTAGATAGGCTACTTCTACTCTAATTTGGATATTGACCAAGTTCTTAGGGTTTGCTCCTGCTACTTCAATTTTCAATGCGCTTGAAAGTTTGTATGTTTTCTCGATAAGATCTTACGCTTGAAATGTGGATTGACCTTATTCTACAAGTGGATTCCTAAAATTAAAACAAACAAAAGTAATATCACAAAAATTTGCCCTAGTTTATAGTAAAGAAAATTTTGTGAGAAAAATAAAAGATAGTGCTTAGATTTGAATCGAGACTCTGAACGATTTGAGCTTTGTTGTGATGCATTCTTCAGATGGCTTCTGAATGTTTAAATCAAACCTTTCCTCATGATTATCCAGTTAAATTAAATATGTCACTCTAAATCCCATTATCCAGGAAGGTCCTGCTAGTGTAAGTCCCATTGTCGAGGAGGGTCGTGCTATACTAAATCTCATTGTCCAGAAGGGTGTGCTACACTAATTCCCATTCTCCAGGAGGGTCCTGCTACACTAAATCCCATTCTCCAGGGGTCCTGCTACACTAAATCTCATTGTCCAGGAGGGTCCTGCTACACTAATTTTCATTGTTCAAGAGGATCCTACTACACTAATTCCAATTGTTCAGGAGGGTCCTGCTACACAAATTCTCATTGTCCAGGAGGTTTATGCTACACTAAATCCCAATCTCCAGAAGGGTCCTGCTATATTAATTACCATTGTCCAAGATGGTCCTGATACACTAATTTCCATTGTCCAAGAGGGTCCTGCTATACTAATTCTCATTGTCCATAAGGGTCCTGCTATACTAAATCCCATTGTCCATGAGGGTCCTGCTATACTAATTCCTATTGTCTATGAGGGTCCTGCAATACTAATTCCCATTTTCCAGGAGGTTCCTGCTACACTAAATCCCATTCTCCAAAAGGGTCCTGCTATATTAATTATCATTGTCCAAGATGGTCCTGATACACTAATTCCCATTGTCCAGGAGGGTCCTGCTATACTAATTCTCATTGTCCATAAGGGTCCTACTATACTAAATCTCATTGTCTAGGAGGGTCCTGCTATATTAATCCCCATTGTCCATGAGGGTCTTGCTATACTAATTCCCATTGTCCAGGATGGTCCTGCTATACTAAATCCCATTGTCCAGGAGGATCCTAATATACTAAATCACTTAACAGAATCATCAAATAGCATCACCATGACATTATTTCGTTGCCCCAGTTTGCACATGAAAAATATTATTTAAGCTATTAACTTGAATGAAAAATACTTGTACCAAAAGAAAAATGTATGACAAGTATGTATTAGGGTGTTTGATCCCTTGAAATAAGTGATGATAGAGTGTTTGTTCTCTCAAATATCATTGGGGTGTTTGTTCCATAAGGTCAAAATGTAACTAGGGTGTTTGTTCCCTAAAAATTCAAGATTAAAGGGTGTTTCTTCCCTAAATATCTCTAGGTTGTTTCTTCCCTAATGTCAAAATGCAACTAGCATAATTATTTCCTAGAAATGAAACATGATGCATCTAGGGTGTTTATTCCCTAAGGTCAAAATGCAAATAGGGTGTTTGTTCCCTAGTAATGAGAGTGATTTTTTTTACAAATAAAAATATGCCCCAGTTTTTAAATTCAGGAACTTTGAAACTCTTTTTGATTTATCATTTTTTTTATATTTATTTTTTGAAAAAAATGAACCAATTTCATTGCTTCAAGGATATAAAATTTTATTTTGTGAGGCCAAACCCAGTGTAGGACTGCCTACGTATCTTGTATGGCAAGAATCCAGTCAAACATAGTTCATATAAATAAAAAATTTATTATTATTATTATTATTATTATTATTATTATTATTACTATTAATATTATTATTATTATTATTATTATTATTTACAAAAAGATCTCTTTTTAAAAAAAGAAAAATACTAGAGGAGAAAAGAAATAAATTAATTCATGGTTGAGATTGTTTTGACTTTAGTTGGTACCAAAAATTAGTATTATGCATGTGAATCACCTTCAACTACTTTTAGACAAATTTGAGGTCACTTTTGAGTAATCCATATAGTTTCAAATGGTATCTCAAACATTCTTAAGTATTAACAAGATCAGTCCATCTTGCATAAATTAAGGGACTAGAACTATTCATATCTTCATGTTTCAAGTGTCCTTACAACAAATAAAGTCCTTTTTCGCACTCTATAGAATAATTTAGATCGTAGGACATTTTTGAAAGTCACTCATACTCAGAAAGATGTTCAATGCATGACATGGAGACTTCATATGCTTGACCCTCATGTAAATGTCCACTAATGTGAGAACACAAAAAATGAGATCAAATATGACTTGACATTGGCTTGTAATGTAGGCTTAGAGAAAGGTAAGATATTTATTTGCGATAAAGTGACTATTTCCTCCTTAAAATTTTCACAATGCTCTCAATATTCATTTTTGCATTTGACCTTTGTTTTCTTGAAAGTTTCTCCTCATTTATTTTCTTCTTCTTTTTTTCTAATTATCTCTCATTTTTGTTGGAGATTTTTTTCATTTTTTATTCTAGCTTTTCTTTGTCATTTTTTTTAACTTTCACATATTTGGCCTTTCCACCTTGTTACCCAACTTAGGTCTTTGGCATTGTGTAGCTAACTGATAGAGTGCTCAGGGAGGTGGGACCAAGGAATGTGCATGTATGCACTTAAAAGGATATATGCTAAGATACGATTATTCAAATAAAAGTGTTTTAGCCTCAAAATGGGAGGTTTATGGATAACATGTCATTCGGTAGGCTTGAAAGGCACAATCGGATCAAAGAAAGCCTATAATTTTTCTCAAATAAAATGTTGCTCAAAATTTCACTTCAACCAACATTCGGGCCAAGTTTTGGATCAACAAAGTCATGTCATTGAATTTTATATATAAAGCTCACCACACAATGCACATGAAACATGTGTTAGAATTTATTTCAGCCATAACTTTAAACAAAACAGTTTCTCAAGTATTACATAAAAATATCAAGAGGTACCAAAAGAAGTTTATTGGTCACAACAAAGTTGGTCTGCCTTGTCAAATAGTTTTAACACTTTATTATTTTTTCTTATGCACACTCCTAAGTATGTTGGTACCAACCAAGTCAATTTTTTTTCAAATCCAATTTTTTTATCCCGCTTTTTTTTACCCCGGTTTTTTGTGACAGACATTTTAGATTTTTTCTTAGTTGGACCAAACCTTAACATAAGGCTACCTACGTATCTTGTCTAACCAAGAATCATGTCAAACGTAGTTCAGGAAAATCATAAGCACACCATTATATTTAATAAGAAATACTTCTATATTTTTTTGAAAATTTAAATAAGGACCACCGAACCCGACAAGGGCTGCCTACGTATCTCATTGAGGTAAGAATCAAGTGTGCATAGTTCGTTCAGATTGGAAGGTAAAATAACATTTACATATTAAAACTTGACTTGACAAATATAGTATTTTTCAAAATATTTTGAAAATAAAATATTTGGAATTTGTTTCTACAAACTATACAAAACAAACTAATTTTTTAAATGATTTTAATTAAGAAACGAATTTGAATTTTGTATTTTAGAATTTGCATTTTTATGAAATTCATGAAAGCTTCTGAAATATTTATTTTTTGTGTTTTTCCTCTTTCTTTTTCCATTTCTTTTTAATGTGTAGAAATCATTGATCACCCTAAGATTGGTCAATATGAAAAGACCTTTCAAATAATATTTACCAATAACACATAGAATGCACACGTTGTTCCAAAGAGGGAGTCATGGCTTAGACGGACTTGATCCTTGTGTTGAGCCACACTGTGTCAATGCAAATGATGCAAATTAGCGGAGCCTACTAGTGGTAACTATGAACCTAAAGGAGATAGGCGTCTAGACTGGCTTACTCAAGCAGACAACTCGAGCTATGGAGAGGCAACTTATCGGTAGCAATGCTATTTCGACTTCATTACTGATCCAACCCCGCCTAACATATGCGGCTAAAAATTCTTCATTAGGTGCCAAAACACTCTAACTTTATCTCAATAAAAAATAGGATGCATAATTGCATTCCTATGACTATGTGTAAAGTGTTTTTTTATAGACTAAGAAGAGCTGCGTGAAAGAAGACAATTTATAATACAATTCAACAATATCAAAGTAATAAATGAGAAACAAGTAGCACATTAGGCCGTCATACACAATATATCCAAAAAAATAATAACAAGATAAAGTAGAAAGTCAATATAATAAAGCTCGAGTTATGGTTATTCCCTAGCAAAGTCGTCAGAGATGTCACACCCCTTTTCGGATTGTAGAAAGGATTTTCCAATTCAAGTGACAATATTGATTAGGGGTTATTTTATTTTTGTTCAGAGTCGCCACTTGGAATTGAGTTATGGTTTTCCAAGTCACCTTTTTGTTTAATCCCTAATCAAAAGGAAATGACTCTTTCTTTGGTCTGCGAACTAGAAATACAGGTAAGGAATTTTGTTGATCGAGAAGGTATTAGGCATCTCTCCAGTCTCGTGGTTCTAGCACAATCACTTTTATTAACTTACGCTTATTTTAACTATCTTTTTAATATATTTTTATAGACCATGATTTGCTCGCATATTTTATTTGTTGAACTTTTATTTGGTCTTGACCTAGATCCATAACCACATTCTTGGTCTTCAAGATTAGAGACATATTGTCTTCTTTGCATCACACTTAATAAACTTATTTTTATAAATCTATACTTTAAATTAATAAAAGTTAATTATATTAGTGGACAAGTCGTGTCACCGCATCCTTGAGCTTATTTTAATGTCTCGAGAAAAAGAATTGTAACCACATTCTTAATTGAAAACAAATTTTTTAACGTGCCTAAAGCTCATCTAGTATTAAAGATGCTTACTCCTATTTTTGTGAATTCTAGACAACTAATCTTTTATTCCATTATTATATTAATCGGTGATAATTTTAATTATATTGGTCCTGATAAGAATTCAACTAATCCAAAATAGAGGAAATTCAACTTTAACAACATAACATATTTGTTTGTATATTGGGTAATTAAATTTATTAGAAAAATATATAAATTAAAATAGGCAATTGGCATCGACATTACAATACGACAATGTCGTAAAAAATAGTGACTTAGACACGGCAAAATTAAATATAAAAAAAAATCAATAAAACTTCTTACATAATAATAGGATTTCATTCATCTTTTAGGGATTCACATAAACAATAACATAAATATAATTCAAGATGCCTAATTATGTGAGTCGTTTACTTTAACTCTCAAAATAAAGTTAAGATGTCAATATTCATTTCAATAAATGAAACAAAACTATAAAAAAAAAAAATATATCACATAATTACATCAAATTCCATAAATAAATTTAAAAAAAAGGTAAAATTATACCTCAAAATGAAGAAATAAGTATTGCAAAACTTAATCGAAGCTAGATTAGAACACCTACAAATCTTTTGGTGTGTAGTGTTGATTTTGTTTGTGTGTTTTTTGTTGCTGACGAGGGTAAAAATATGAGTGTTTTTGTGTTGCTATTGTTTGTTGTCAGATGGTTTCTTTTTCTTCTTTTTCCTTTTGCTTCTCGTGTCCTTGTATATATGTTGTTTTTTTTTGCTTTGCTGATGGTGTCTTTTTTGGTGTGCACTGTGTCTTGCCTTTTTTTTGTTTTTTCTTTCTTTTTGGTACGTTTTGTGTATGTTTGGTTGTCTTGCTAATAAATATATAGCAAGACGACCAAACATACACAAAATGTGAGGGGAGTGGGGTAGTAGAGGGGTAGTGGGGCAAGGATAATGGGTAGTTTAAGTTTAAATATTTTTTTTGATAAATTATATATATTTATATATATATATAACTAATTATTTTGAACTAATAAAATATAAGAAAAGTTATATAGTTGATTAAAAATAAGAAACACTAGCTTATTTGTTAAATCTAATTTTTTTAAAGAAAAATAATATATTTTTGTAACTTTTCATTTCTTTATAAACAATTGAAAATAAAACATACCTTAAAATGCGATTTTATTTTTTATGTTTTCAAATCTTTTAAAATAAACCAACTAAATATATATATATATATATATATATATTTAAAAAAATAAATTGGTGTAAAACCTTAAGTTCGGCCATGAATTACGTGTCTACAATCTCCCGTTATCCCATCTTTTTCCTTCTACCCCTATTCTAGCTTGACATATTGAGTTGCTCATGGTTTCCTCTTTGGTGTCATCTGTCTTAGATATTCCCATGATTTCCTCATTTATGCATGTTCATGAATAAGCTTAAGTTTTGAAAAAATGAGTCAAATGTTTATGTGCATTTGAGTATGAGTTGCATATAGACTCCATGATATGATGTTTTGAACATGCTTTAGCTTGGAGTTTATGTTTCCTCCTCGGATATGTGCATTTATGTAATTGCAGGCCTGTAGGGCTGCTAGATTTGAGTTATTTTCTTTCATGAGATGTCTAGAATACCATTCGAGAATGAATGTTCCCAAGGGGGAGATAACATAACACCTCTGAATTTAGAAGTCTAGAAAAGGATCCAAGTGGAAGGTCATCAGTCCATAACTGAGCCATGGCACCCTTTCATGGAGCCCTTCACAGGACATGAAGATCACAACAGCTTGTGGTGGTGCTTGTGGATACCTTCTAGTGTGTTGCCAAGAGGGGCTCCCCTCCCACGAGCCCTTAGACGACTCGTGGAGAGCCTCACGCCCCGTAGTGGTGGTCGTGGAGGGGAGGGAGAATCCACCTCAAGCCAGCCTCCTTTCATGCGACCCTAGATGGGTCGTAAGGGCTAGACAACATGTGAAGATAGGCCCTTGGTGGATGGGGACTTGCCTAGCCACTGGTCCAGGGATCACTACTACTCATACGGCTCGTGTACCCCTAGGCGGTTTGTGAAGCCCTCCATCTGGGACTCACTTCAGCTGTAAGTCAGGGTCAGTTTGGTCTTTTCATAATTATTTTATCTTGATACACTACTAAAAAACTACTCAAAAATGACGGAAGAAAAAGCGACGGACAACGTCACTCCAAAAAGCGACGGACTAAGAGATGCCGTTGTCACAACCCGGGATCACCCCCTAGTCGTAACTGGCGTACTCGACCTCGAAGAGGTCTAATACAAGCCTCTTAGCATTCATTCATCGCATAGACACTAAAACCATAAGGAATTAAAAACTTTCTTTAACAAGAAAACATTTCATTAAAAAAAAACAATAGCAAGCGGAAGACTTGCTAGACTTTATACATGATGTCTCAAAACCACCATCTAATACTTTAGAGTACAAATTTCGGGACTAATCCCGTACACAACTTAAACAATACTAAAAGACATAAAAGAACGTATTGGGTATTGTCCTCGAATCTATGAGGACTCACCAAGTCTTCATCTTCAACACTTAGAAACCTATCAAAGCCATGACATGTCATCTTCTCCAAATCCCTACACTTTAGTTCAAAAAAGGGAAAGAAAGGGGTTAGCACAATTAAGTACTAAGTATGGAGACCATGCAAAAACATGCCAAAAAAGGACATTTGTAAGGAAGTAAATGCTTTCATATCATTTGATAAAACCTTTCCTTTACAAGTATAAGAGACATAATACAAGTCAACATTAACCTATAAGACCATAGCCAACCATACATATACTCAACATATGCCCATATACAACCCATGCTTAACTTTAAAAGAACACATGTCATTTCATTACCATAGGACCTCTACCTAATATAATCTTAAGACACACTTGAGTGAGACAAGAAGTGACCGCCCATACAACCTCTTCAAGCACACTTAAGTGTTCCCCAAGATTACCTTAGATAATGACATTTCATTTACAACATAGCATCAAAAGACCAACATTCTTTAAGAAACCATTTTGGAGACATTCAAGCACATAAGGGGACTTTCACATAATAGTCGTTAGACTTAGGGAACTCACTTTAGTATCTTCAAAGCCTACTCGTGCCATGTGTAGATAGCATCCCATACTACTACCTACACGTTGTAGAACCTATCCAATAACTAGAGTGCACATCCCACATGATGGGAATAGGCATAACCGACATAGACCATACTAGCTAGGTATGGAATCCGGAGTCTATCCTACTCCGTGGAGGTTGTTCTACTTGCCAAAGGTAGAGCTAGTAAGCAACCCATGTAGGCACATGGTTTAGGGGATGTCCAAGGAAGTTCATTGT